>NC_042495.1:64600893-64660095 GCF_005508785.2 Acyrthosiphon pisum
TTTATATTGTTAATATTAAATATTAATACGGTAGGTAGCCAGTTAAATTGAATTATTATTATTATATATTATGATCTAAGCAATAATTTCAGTAACTGTTTGTCAGTTGTAGACACTTGTTGTATACTATCTTAAACCTTGGTAGTCAGTATCATCATAGAACAATATCATGAAGATTGAAGACTATAAGGAGACTACTAACTTGTTGTTCGTACGTATGTTGCATAATACAATTTAAAGTTACTATAATACTATTCACTCAATAATTGAGTAATAATTGAGTAATTATTACTGTTATAATGCTATTCACTTTTCTTTATCTAATAGTAATTTTTTTTATGTGTAAAAATAATCAAGTTATAAATTGAAAAATGTCAATAAAATATAAAAATAATAATTAGCAATTACATTATTTTATATGATTCTTTTAAGGGCCAACGAGTTTTTTTTCCATATACCATATTAATTATTTTTTATATACATTTTGGTGGTAGCTATTTTTGCGCCCTACGCATGTTTACCAATTTTGGCGTCCTATACTGTGATTGGTCCAAATATTGATCATTACTGAATACCAATATACATCCATATACTAATACTATGTATAATTCAAATTTAATATTTTAATTCATACATTTCTTTCTAAATCATTTTTCATCTTAGTAATTCTTTGTTATATTTAATATTATTAAACTCAATTTAATTAATTTTTAATACACAAAAATAGAAAAAAAATGTATGTATTATACAAAGCACAAAAAAAAATGTTTTTTTGAAAAGTAATTTCTTTGTAGCATTAATTTTTTAAATATTTCGGTAATAATATTTATGTTAAATACATTTTAACAACATAAACAATTTGCTATTATATGGCGCTTTGTGCATATTAAACATAAAATAATTGCATTTTATTACCTTTTTTTGATTTGTTTTTTTTTTTCTGAAGTCTCATTTTACTTTATAGTTTAAACATTATTAAATGTTTGCTTAATGCTTATGGGCTTCTCTTATTCAAATAATGTTATTAACAAGGGTTTTATATGTCCTAACGGGTCGGCAGTTCCTGCCCAAGTAAAAGAACCTGGTTCACAATCATATTAAATTGTGGTCTGTCCTAAAATTGTCGGCGAACATAAAACTGCTCTTTGTTATCTTCGAACTCCAGTTGCTGGGTGCAACTCTCACACTTCCACGACAATGTCAATACTTCGCGAAAAGGGAAATATATTATTATTTGCATAACTATAAAAACTTTTAAAATCGGTAGTAAGCTAAACATATACCTACTTCCTGAAGTTAAATTGCATCATAAATTGCTGCAAAGTGTATGATATCAAAGTTATTAAAAAGAAATTAGTGCCTAATGGCACTGTTGGACAACAAGTCACTTTTATTGGTAAATTTATATATTTTTATAATTTTAAGTAGTAAATGTATCTATTTGGGAAATTTTAGTTGAAACAAGTCAAGCTGGTCCAGGCAATTTAGATGTTACAGTGAATGGTGGTCGAGTGCCAACTTCTGCAGAAGCCAAAAGGCAGGCACGGATCCAGAGCAAAGATCGGGGGGGGGGGGGGGGGAAACATTTTTTTACAACAAAATTATAAGAAAATATTATACTTTATTCTTAAGGAGCCTGCGCGTGACCCGTTTTTTTTGCTCAAAAACATGCCATACAGGAAAAACTCTCACGCCTCGTAGATTGGTCCGATTTCCGTAATTTTTTTTGTTGGATAGAGGAAGACTTATTGCAGAGCGCGTTGGACTTGGATTTTCAAAATTATTTTTCTAAATCTTATACTACAAGTTTGAATTTAATCCATTTTTACAACTTTTTAGTTTTTGTATTATTTTTTATTTTTAGCAACGTAATCAAAAATCGAAGTCCGATGCGCCCTGTAAAAAATATTCTATCTAACAAAAAAAAAAAATACTGAAATTGGATCAATCTACGAGGTGTGAGAATTTTTGTTGTTAAGTTTGTTTTGATCGATATAATACACCCCATCAACCCCCCCTAAATAGGTATCGGCTAGTAGATTAGTAGAAAAATATTATAATTGAGGTGGCAACTAAAATATAAAATTTAATTTTCATATTTTATAAAATTATGGAAAATTGCAACTACCTACCTAGGACCATTAATTTAAAAATGTTGTCATAATAATAGGTATACGTAGGTAATCAATGTGATAAATATATTATCTATTATTTTATATAATATAAAATTATGAACCGACAATGTGAAAAGAAGTTTAGATTTTGTTTATTTGTTATTAAATATATAATATTTATATAAATAAAAAAATATGCCTAGATCCGTCCCTTCCAAAGGGCCACATACTTATGCTACTTATATCATTTATACCTAGTCAACCAACTGTACATTTATGTTTTAATAACTATGGCGTACCAGGTAAAGTAAAGGTTAAAATTGTATTTATAGATTTTTCATAAACTCATTAATATCTGATATTATCAAAAATAAACGATCGTAATTGATGTAATATTAATAATAAGTA
The DNA here is from genome assembly GCF_005508785.2 of Acyrthosiphon pisum. NCBI lineage: Eukaryota > Metazoa > Arthropoda > Insecta > Hemiptera > Aphididae > Acyrthosiphon > Acyrthosiphon pisum. The sequence continues at coordinate 64,603,416 of NC_042495.1, forward strand.
ATAATCATAATTCATAGACCTAGCCACCTAGGTATCAACAAAGTTAGTTTCGATGAAATTACGTATTATTAATATTCTATTTTTTACTAGTTAATAGTTATGAAGGTTTTTACTATCAATATCACCAAATTCGGTACTCTCGGCACTCACTATAAATTTTCAAAATATTTTGATTTGTTTTGAGCTGTTTACGGACAATTCCAGTTTCCAATTTAATTAGTTTTTTTTCTATGAATGTCAATAAAACTTTATTTGTTGAGTAAAAATACTTGAAAATTTAATACAAGGCTCCTACTATATTAATACAATGACATTTAAAAAATATTAAAAATCCTTAGTCACCGTTTTTTTTTTATTAGCATTTAAAGTTTAAAAATTGACAAAATATGGAAAAATCACGAATATTACCTAATTATTTTGAGTTTATAATTCGTAAAAATTTTTCTTTTTAGAACTAAGATTTTAAAATGTAATACAAGATTCCTTATAGGATAATCTACCTTTATCAAAAAAAAAATGTCTATAAGAAACTCAAATTAAATTTTTATGAGCGTTTGAAATTCATATTTTTACAACATTTGGTATTTACTCGATTTCTTATATAACGATTTTCTTATTTTGTTGTAATTATAAAACGAATGACTGTAGAAACTTGAAAATTTCACTGAATGTTTATATTAGCATTTTCTATATACGATAAAATTTTGAAAATAATTTGACTCTTTTTGAGCTGTTTACAGCCATTGTAAGTATTCAATTTTTATATCTAAGGATTGAAAATTTAAAACAAGATTCCACGTAAATATTTAATTCTGTTACCAAAAATTCTAAGAAATACATAAGCACAGTTTATTTTTATAGTAATTTTAAGTTCAAATTCAGATGAAATTACATACTAAAAACCCTGGAATAACTATTTTAGATATTTTGTTGTGATTGTATAATATTATTTGTGGGTACTTGAAACTTCTAAAGTATACTATTATAATATATCTATGATAGTACCACGGTTTGTTGTTGATGTATAACGCGTTACCTAATGGATATTATGATATGATTAATTTGGAATTTATTATTGATACCTATTATAGATCAATTTTTTTTTAATACTATAGATAAGTATACCTATAATAGGTATGTCTAATACCTAAACTGACAAACCGTCTCCGCTCAGAATCGTTTTTCTTATACAGTGATATTATATCATTGAATTCAAATTTAATTCTATCCATTATTCAGTGTCCCACTTGTAACCTGCTGTACAGCAGAGCGACATCCACTTACCCACCTTTTTTTTTTATATCTTAAAATAGTTTTTTGTCAAACTAAATTTTAATTATTATTCACATTCTACATAGACACACACTACTTACGCAGTAAATTTATTTTAATTAGGTAGATGATTTATTACTATAAAATTTATATTGGTTGGTCATTATTTCTCGCGAGCGAAGCGAGTGCTTCATTAAAATGAGGGTAAGTATATTACTGGTACATTTTGTACGAGGCACCTCTTATGGATTCTCCGACTTTATTTGAACCCTTAAATCCACCGTTGGTTATAATTAAATTAATAACTTAATCATTTATGTTTAGAATACTTTTAAAATGTTAAAAATAAGGCGCATATTTATTTTGTACTTTCTTAGATATGGTCAAATTATTTAGTATGTCAAACCGTGTACATTATCTCGTTGAAATAAATAATTGCGAGTGGCTATAGTACAGTGGTACCTATAGGTGTAATGAGCATATTATAATGCTCAGTACCCCCTAGAGCAATTTCAACAAATTTCCGCTTATGACCATGACCCTCTATAAATTGTATAGATTGAACAAATTACGCATTTATACATGTGCATAATATATATGTGTATATTTCATAAACCCTTTTTTTATTGTGTAAATTATACAATCCGTTAACAACCAGGTGTCTATAATCTATACAATGTTTTACGGGGGTAAATGACCGGCCGACGTCATATCATGAAAGTATACACAATATGATAGAGAAATACCCTTTAAAGAGTGGGTCAAACTTTTAGATTTTTTAAGTTATGAGCAGTTAACTTTTTTTTTATCAAAATCAAACCTATCACACATTTTTTTATGTATCTTCAAAACCATTCAACATTTTGGCGTAATTTTTTTTTTTATCTTAAATCTATTTAAGTCTTCTATCGACCTTCATAGGCACGCAATTAAACCAGTAATATGCAAATTATTTTTATTAAAAATTAATTATTTTTTATCAAAAATTAATATTTTTAAAAGTAAATTGTGTATAACTCCAAAAATTTAGTATTTAATAGGTACCCATAGGTTTTTTGCTTATTGTATTATTCTACTGATGAAGCAACGTTCACCAGAACAGGTATAACAAATCAACGTAACGCCATGTCTGGGCGGTTGAGAATCCCCACGTTGTATGGCCAACTTCCTTCCAATATCAATTTTCAATTAATGTTTGGGCTGGAATGATAGACAATTCAGTTATTGGACCACATATTTTACCTAATCGGGTAAATCAAGTAATTTTTTCGGACTTTTTACAATAAATATTACTAGTACTCTTAGAAGATGTGCCACTTGCAACACTCTAAGTAATGTGGTTTCTCGATGGCGCTCCTACACACTTTGCTCATTCAGTTCGTCAATTTTTGAATGCACATTATCCACAATGGATTGGACGTTATAGTACAGTAGCTTGGCCACCACGATGGCCTGATTTAACACCTTTTTTTTTTTTTTTTTTTCAAAAGTAATTACAATCTGTATCCATACTAGACACAATAAGAAAATGTGATAAAGGTTAACATATCATGAGATTTTGTTGAAAGAAGCTACCCATTGATAGCACTTTCTGCTGGCTTGATAATTATTTATTAAATTTTTTTTTTTTTTTATAAATTTTAATTGAATTTATAATTTAATTTAGGTTACTTTAAGATATCTCGACACCACTTACGCTTCAGACGTCTTGGAGGATTTCCAGGTATTGTGGGAGTGGCCTAGTTTTTTATTAATTGATTTGGGTGATTCTTTAAATTATTATAGAATCTTTTATAAAAGATTTTAGCTTCATCGTTTACTGTGTTAAGTCAGTGTGTAGTCATAGGCGTGCGTAGACCTCAACTTCCGGTCGAGCCTGGATACAATTAGTGCCCCCAATTTTTTTCTAACACTTCAACATAGTAGATTCTGTTGTAAATTAAAACTATGTAGGTAGTATCTATATCCATACATAAAATCAAGTATTATATTGCTAATTTTTAGATATATATTTTTGAAGTTAAAAGTAAAACTTTAAATTCCTTAAAATCAAATGATATAAATACAATTAATAATTATATATAAAAAGAACAAAACACATTACCCAACATTTAAAAAAAAGCTTGGTTTAATAAACAAATATTCTGTATAGATATTAAATTAATACATAAAGCATATTTAATGAATAAATGTGTAATTATGTATTCACTATAATTTAAAAACAATCATAAATTAATTCTCCTATTTCCCATAATTTTAAATTCGTCAATCACCGTGTCAATGTTAATACTTGATGTTAGTTCTGATTCAGTAAACATTAATAATAAACTATTAAGTCGGTCTTGTTGCATAGTACTCCTTAATTTATTTTTTATTATTTTTAGTTTTGAAAATACCCGTTCGCAGGAACAACTTGTAACTGGTATTACACTGAATAATTTCAGTAGGTACGGTGAAAAATCCAATAAATGATTTTATGTAATTATTTATTTTCATATAATCAAGCCATGCGTGAAAAGATTCATTATTTGTATTAGTATCTGGTTTACCATTAATAGCTGGTAAATATTTTAATAATTTTATCTCAGATTCCAATATCTCTACCGGGACATTTGCAAATTTTGATAATATTGAAATCATTACAGGCGTAGATTCTAGACGAATCATACTTGCTACAGTTTGAACTAATTGCACAATTTCTTGGTTAAACCTCGAGTTGATGCCAGAAATGAGTTCATCTAATAATTGGTTTAAGTTACTTTAAGTTCATTTTTTTTTGTTTTAAAAATAAATTGAGAATTTGCTGCTTTGTCTATACGAGTTGACACTTTTCTATTTATTACTTCTGGTACTGGTACACCATTTTTATTACACATTTCTACTGATTGTTGATAAATATTTATAAACTCTTCGTCACTATTCCTCATAGCCATCAAGTTTTGCTTTAAAGACTCTACACTGTTAACTGCTAGTATAAGATCCATGTTTGGCGACTATAATAAAGAACTTGTTTTTAATATTATATTTAATATAGGATTCAATAAATACAGCCCAAAAATAAAGTCAAAACTTTTTAATTGATATTTCAATCCCATTCCTTTTGCACACATTTCTGGAACGCTACTACTTTCACAAATTTATCTATGGCTAAAAGCAAAACTTCATAGTTATTAAGCACTGATTTGACTGCTTCTGCTCGACACGCCCATCGAGTAATAGAACATGACTTTAATGTAAGTAACTTAATTCCTAAATCTTTAGATATTTTTTCCAAAATTGCATGCCTCATTGCACTACTCTCAATAGAATTGTAGGTAAATTGTATTGTTCCGAAAAAATTGAATACTAATTTGTTTCTTTTGGAATTTTTTGACTTATCACATACCGAATCAACAAGTGCTAGGTTTAGACAGTGAGCATAACAGTGAATATATTTAATATCTGAATTTTGTTCTTTACATTTTGTCTGCACGCCTCCTATTTTACCAGCCATAGTAGAAGCACCGTCAAAACAAACTGATAAAACTGAATGCCAATCTTTTCCCATAAGTATCAGTACATCATGAAGACAGTCAAAAATAGCCTGAGCTGTAACAGATTGCATTCGTTTCAATTTTCAAAGTAACATAAGTTTCAACTGGTCTATTTTTTTTTCATCAAAATATTGAAAAACAATTGACAATTGCTCAAAATGTCCAACATCTGTAGTCTCATCAGCCATTATTGATATGAACAGTTTTGATCAGACATGTTTTAAGTTCTTTATTTAATACAACTTACACAACACCCGAAATATTAACAAGAATAATATTAATTAGGTATAATAATTTCTGATCAAATTATTATTTCGCGGCATTATAATATAAAAATATTACAACAGTAAACACGGAACACTAAAACTGAACAGACAAGTGAGTAGTGACAACCACGAATTAAAATATACATAAGTATATTTTAATTCGTGGTGACAACAGTAAACCGTTAACATACCGATTAGATTATTGGTGGGACAGTTTATGGTGTTTCATTGAAAGCGAATAATTATAAACGCATAGGTTTTTCCGTGGAGCAGTGCGTATGCGTCCACGAGCCAGCTGGTGCAGGTCCGCATTCCGCTTATTTTAAAACGATAGTAATAAGTTATTTGTAATATAATAATCAACTATTACTATAATAGTCATGGTACCCACATAATGTTCGTACAGAATGTTTTTGTGAATAAAATTGATGTAATGATAGGTAGGTATACACAAATATTTTGAATTATATTTCACAATCACGTCACGAAAAATAAAATTTTAACGATTTCCACGAACATAAAAAAATATATAATATATAGACATTTTACTATGGTTAGTTTAAATTTTACTATGCCCCCAAAAAAGTTCCGGTCGAGCCGGAGCTCGCCCCGTGCGCACGCCTATGTGTGTAGTGTATGATTAGACACGTAGGGTGGATTAACACCTTTTGATTTTTATTTGTGGGGATACATGAAGCAGAAAGTGTATGCGGTTGTCATCGAAAGCCGTGAGCAATTGTTGGAGCGTATTAACAATTAACATCGCAGCAGAAGAAATACAACAGAATCACACAGAAATACAAAATACTAGGTACACAAAGTATTTCATTTAGAGCTCAAGCTTGTCTGCAGTCAGGTGGGGAACATTTTGAAAATCTGATGATTAAATAAACATAACATTTATTTTCTTGTTATTTATTTTTATCTAATTTTTAATTGTTCTGTATTTTTTTTTTACGTTAGTTATTCTATTTTGTCTTTAAAAAATAAACTAATTTATTAAATAATTTATATCACCTCTAATGAGTTTTGGCTCATTTAAGCTCGATCTTTAATAAAATTATCCATTGGCAATAATTACAATCACAACAGACGTGTATTGTGCTATTGTTTAGCAGCGTGTAATTCTGCAATTATGGAAGATATGTAAATCAAAATTTTAATTTATTCTAAGTATTATTCAGAAGAATAATACAATAAGCAAAAAATCCATTGTAAATACTAATTTTTATTAGTTATACGCGATTTATTTTTAAAAATATTAATTTTTGATAAAAAAGTAATTACTTTTTCAAATAAATAAAAATGTTTTAATGGTTTAATTGCGTATGTTGGATGATAGAACACTTAAATAGCTTTAAGATAAAAAAAAAATTACGTCAAAATGTTGAATAGTTTTGAAGATACATAAAAAGATGTGTGTTAGGTTTGGATTTGATAAAAAATCAAAATTTTGAAAATTTCAAATTTTGAGCTCCCGAACGCACCAACTAGATTCACTTTCCCATCAAACAAGATACTGTTGAAGAAAATCGAAGCAGTTTTACTGCCCCAAACCGTGATGACAGACACAAAAAAAAAAAAAAACACACAACATTGTAAAATCAATACATTCATCGTTTCACTCAGAATCTAAAAAATGTAACAAATAAAGACATAAATAAATAATAATATACATTCATAATGATATTGTACATAACATATAACATAGGTAGATAGGTACTCCTAAATTTTTTTTTTAAAAAGAATAATCTAAATAATAATAATAGTGCATCAGGAATTGCTTATAAGTTAAAATATTATACAGTTATATGTAAAAATGAGAATATACCTTAAACTTAAATAAACATAACATTTTGGTACACATTTTACAAGCGATAAAATTAAAAATATAGTTCCGTTTGAATAAAAATAAACAGGTAAATAAGTATTGTTTAATGATATCTGCATTTCATATACATATAAATAAAATCGTCCTCAACCTAGCCAAATATAAAATATGATTAATAAAATCGATCTACAAAATTCGTATCTTTGTTGTTCACGTACCTATTGTAAATAGTGTTAATGTGGTGTTAACACGGAATCATTCTAAACGATAGGCCGGCTTCTAAAGCTATTAATTTCGGTGGACATAGTTTTAGTCTGAAAAGAAAAACGTAAATATTAATAATACACGTCTTAATAATATTATTATCTCTATACAACGATATATTTTGTAATAAATTATCCGCGTTGTTAATTTTATAAACAGGTGTCTCACAGTGATTTTCCTCGTTCAATGCATTTTCATTTGAGATTTTTAAGCAACATTAAGGCATTTAAGACAACGATTTAGGTAAATTAATATATACTATAAATTATTACAAATGTGGCTTTCTAATAGACTCTATTAGTTTTTTAAATCATATTTCAATATTATCACGTTTAAAAAAAAGTTATTGACAGTAAAAATTACGAGTATCAGTTATCAGTTTTATTTATATAAATATAGGTCAGTGTAATGAGATTCTTTTAGAATATATTATTGTTGTATATTACATTTTTTGTTCAAAAATGTAAAACAAACAATAATTTTATGTATGCCACTCTGACCAGCATCGTTCGTTCGGGTCGGATGGCGAACCGGTGTACGGTTGGGGACAGAACGCAGGCGCTAAGTCCTTGTCATACCTCCCTCCAACCAAACAGTACCTTCGTGCACCACTGGTTAGGCGGGTATCCGGTCACATTTTTAACCCCCTAATGTAGGTTTACTTCTACTCAGTTATAATAATAATAATAATGTGTATAATGTATATTATAGTAGTAGAATCAACATACTTTTGGCCGCCGTTGAACGCCTCGATAGTCAGCGATTCAACGTAGATGACCGGCGCTTCGAATCTCCAAGTTAGTATATTCATCGTGGTCGAGTGGTTCCAAACCAATAGTACAGATTTGATGGAACCCACATTACTGGACCCAAACACCCGACGGTGGACACTGCCCGGTTTGTAATGTTGTTCCCTGTTTTTAAATATAAAAACGTAATTATTATTAATAATTTATTTACTAACTGTAAATTGTTATACCTATTATATAGGAATATAGCTATATGGTATAACCTTATTGATGATATGTTTAAAAAGAAGTCAGAAAACATTACGAAACCGTGACGTATGTTTTCTCAACATCTGCAGGACTATATAATAATAATTATAGTTTTTGGGGGACGGAGTGGCCGAGTAGACTAAGACGTCGATTGCGATGCGCATCGTCGCCGGTTCGAACCTTGGTCACGGGTGGCGCTTCTCTTCGGGTAGTCACGGTGTCTGGAGAGAGAGGTCGCCATCACCCACCCGAGCATGGCAGATACCTACGGGTGCCCACTTAAAAATTCTGCAAAACACAAAAACGTGTTCCTCCGACCATTCCCTATACCATTCCAAAAAAAAAACCCTACAGTACCATCCTACAGCTAATGGCCTCAGTTGCTGGGCTGAATACCAATAAAAAAAAAAAAACTATATTTCTTATGATTTTAAAAAGAATCACCACCTCTACTCAAATTTATTTTTATTAGTGGGGATTTTTATAATTTTTTTTTTTGTTAGCGGAGGGTGATAGTAGTACCTATATACGTACACATTATACATATTATACATAAGTACATAACAATATATTTAATGTAGTTGGAAAACACCACGTGACACGTATATATTTTACAGTCTTATAGAATATAGAATACACTCACTTGAATACGTTCAAAAGTTTAGACCTCGATTCAGTTCCTTCAAGTTGCACCAAAAAATGTCCTACTTCACCACCATGGTCTTTGCTCAATTGCGAATTAGCCAAATTCAACGTCACTCGGTACAAGTACGCTAAAACATAAACGTGAGAAATTGAATAGGTAGGTAGGTACATGTTTTTAATATAAAACATCAGTTTAGTATCTATGCCGCATCGTTGCATCGAGAATAATATGAAGAATTCGTATTTTGAACATACATTTATATTTTATACCTACCCAATCATAATATCCTGAATAGGTCCTATAGGTAATTACTCATCAGGTATTATGATTATATATATATCGTCAAATTACCTACGAGTTTTTTTAACACAACCATTTGAAAAATATTATTTTAAAAGTTTTTAAATTAGAACTTCTTTTTAAAATGTAAAAATATTGTTGTTGGTATTTATCGAAGATAATATTATATTGTTAAGGCGCCTGGTGCCAATGTGATTTTGACCTCAAAAACACGGTTTACGGGAATAATGATCCTGCTCTGTAGAGTTAACCAAAATTGATAATTTTTTTTTTTATTAATAGAGGAGAATATTCTACAGCCCGCATCGAACTCCTTTTTTCGATATTTTCATCTCAAACTTAATTATAAGTCTTTAAAAAAAGACAATTTTTAGCTTTTTTTATAAATTATTTTATACTATTATTTAAAATAAAATACAAAATCAGAGATCGATGCGGGCTGTAGGAAGTCTTCTTCTTTCAGATAAAAAAATACTCATCAAAATCCGACAATTCTATAAAGCTTGAGAGTTATTCCCGTAAAGTAATTTTTTCGATATAATACACCCTATCAACCACCTCTAAATAGTTATCGGGTAGTAGATTAGTGGAAAAGTCTTATAATTGAGGTAGCAACTAAAATATAAAATTTAATTTTCAAATTTTATAGAATTGTGGAAAATTTGAAAAACTGGCACCGGGACCCTTAAGACATAGGTAACAAGTAGATATATACTGTATAGGTATGGTATTATACTATTATGTATGAAAACTAAAATTAATGGAAAAAATCTACAGTTAAAGTCATAACATTAATACTTACTACAAAATGGCGATTCTCCGTTCGTGAGTGAGTACAAACGTATGTGTGGCGATGCATTAGTAGGATCAATGGAACTGGCAATAGTGGCGGCATATTTTTTCCAGTGGCCCAACGATCGCATCCCCATTTCTGCACAGATTTTACCATCAGGGTTCTAAAACATTGAGTAATTAGATGAAAATATATTTTATAATAGGTATTATCAATAATGGGTAATGATAATAATGTGTCATGTACGAACCGTATCGCTCAAACATGAAAAACATTCTCCACTTAAGAATTCTTCATAAGAATCGCATTCAATTGCTACAAAGTTGCAAAGCGTGTTCACGGATTCGTTAAAATATTCGTGGGCTCTGACATGATCGCAAGCCAGGAATCTTCTCATGCCTTGATAGAAACTACCGTTTTCGCGGTTAATATACTTCATCATACCCTGATTACACCCCGGTTGATTTTCTCCTCCATTTGGATAAAAATCTAAATGCCCAATCGGTACACTCATTCCCAGACCTGCAGTAGACAATGAATAAACATGACATACAATAATTATTGGAAATGTATATGCAAAATAACTTCAAACGATAAAAAAAATAATGAAAATGTTATTTTACTTAATTCGCCTCCTTTTATAAACGGCTTGGAATCGGTGTGTATGATGTCCACGTACATGGCGTCCGAAGGATCTAACCTCACCATTGGGTCAGTCTGGCTGAAGTGGGGCTCAGCCGGGTCTAGACCAGTAATTCGACCCACCGTCACGCCAAAGTTCGTCTTCAGTACGCTTCCGACGTAACCACAGAGATGCGATCCTAAACTATGACCGATTAGATGAACATTGCCGACATTTAATCCGAGTTCCATCTACGCATAAAAATACCATAATATAATATAAAGTGATGATCAAAATTGGTCTTGGTCTTGCTGCAAGATGAAGACCAAGACCAAGACTAAGATGGTACTGGTCTAGCAAGACCAATACCAAGATTAGGCTTGCAAGAACAAGACCAAACCAATACCGAAGTTGCAAGACCAAGACCAAAACAAGACCATCACTGCAAGACTCTTGCAGTCTTGCAATTTTTTTTTCCCCCGAAAACACATTAGTGTACCTATCTAGATTCCATTAACTAATAATTTATAACCAAAATAATAAGAATTTATTTGTATTGTTATGAAATTTTATCAGTACCTATTCCAGGAAATGTCTAATTATTGAAAAAAAGATTTAAAAATATAATGAGAATTAATATTAAAAAATAGTTGTTTCATACTAATTAACAATTTCTGAAAAATTATTTTAATTTCCCAAAATCGATAAAAACGTCGAAAGTTGTCTTGCTAATAGAATAATGTATGTCCATAACACACCTTTACTTTGAATCGAATATACTAATCATTAGTACTACTGTATTGGACACTGGTGAATAAAAGAAGAATAAAAGTTTAATTATAAATAATAAATATTATCATTATAACAAATATAATTATTAAACAATTTAATATTTGGAACAAACCATACTTACAGTTTTTTTTAAATATTATTATTTGTTAAAGTTAACATTAAAAAAACAACAATTTAATTTTTATAAACATTATATTGGTCAATAACTAGTAATTAGCAATATTAGTAATAACCTATTGATATTTATTATAAATGCAATAGGAACTTAGAAAATTAATTATGCTGGTAAATTGATTCATACAAGTAAAATAATATAAGCATAATTTAAAATGCAAAGTTTTAAACGAGTATAATAAAAATTAAATTGTTTGACTTGTTTTATGTTAATGTTTGATTTATGAATATACTATGTAATATATTGGAATAAGTTTCATCTTAGAGATCATAGCAAAAAACCTACACACAGCTATAACAGGTACCTATTTAGTTTTTTTTTTTATATATTTTGTGAAAATAGCAAGAGTCTTGCAAGATTCTTGCGCAAGACCAAGACCAAGATTTTGAAAGTCTTGGTCTTGTTTTGATCATCACTAAATTAATATACTAGCTGATCTCGTGCACTTTGTTGCCCGTAAAAAATGGCAACTCTTAAAAAAATTATGATTGTTCAACTCCTTTTGGGTGTAACTCACTGCAGTAGGTGTAACTCAGCCACCCGGTACTCGGTAGGCATCCGACTACGTCGGATCGCCGACAAGGGCAACTAATACACCTTGGTACACAATATTCGAAAATTCAAATTGATGCAAGGTTGTACCTGTCTAACCGTATAACTAATGGCAAACAATAATTTAATAAATTAATAAATACTAATTTCTACCCTAATTCATATCTACACGCCCATAAAACACACATAAAAGAAAAAAGGTCAGGGTGCAGGTAGCTTGAAACCCACCGGCAACCAGCACGTATATAGGTATACAATTTACATGTTTATTTTAATAAATAGTAGGCACCAATAGCTTTTCTTATATAGGTACATAGACATAGTAGAAGAAAAATAGATACATTGTTATTGGAAATGTAAAGATTTGTGAAGTATAGATGCCCCCCAAAAAAATTTAATATAATATGATGATGTAAACGCAGGTAAAATATGAAAACAGGAATACTCCAGTGGGGGAAGAAGCACAAAGCCAATACTGAACTGTGTGTTGATGTGTGCTGCGATAAGAAACGTAATAATTTTGAGCGTGATGATTTTACAATTAAAACGGTTTTTATGGTCAAATTGACTAATGGACGATACTAGTTAGGTATTATAAATATTATGTAAATACAATTTTAGTAGTTCTTCATATCTCTCTGAAAAACAGTAGATAGGTAACTAAATGACCATTATTATTTAATATGCGAATTAAATATTAAAACAATTAAATGCCGATGTTTTTAAACTTAAAAGTTTTTCTACGACGACTCGGTCAATATATATATTGATAAAAATAAATATACTGTATTGTACATATTATATTATACAGGCCCCACAGAAATATTTTTATTTGTGAGAGAGGGGGCAGAACTTCAATATTTATACCTGATGCATAGTGAAAAATATTGGTATATATCATGTCTGATTTTAAAAAGCGATGGGAGGGGGGTGCATACGGCGCACCTTACCTCCTACTTGGCGTATGTGATTGGTAGATCCATTCTGCTGGGAGGACGAGAGAAAAAGGACTAACATAATATGATTAAACTGCGCACAGTAAAATAATAAAAAATATTCCAAAATGTAAAAATAAAAATAATTTGTTTATTAATTGAGAGCAGCTATAAAAAGAGTTTTTCACAATGATGACAAGATCAAGAGGGTAAAAACCATAATTAATATTAATAACAATAATATTAAGATCTTGCCCGGTTGGTTGGTATTTTACGGAGTGTCGTCTGACGCAACATCTGACGAAAAATAATATTACTCGTGCACGGTGCACCACGATCAACAGTGCTTGTCTTATACAGTTTACTCCCGATTATCCGTGGAATAGGGTGGCAGCCGGCAGGACATCCACGGATAAACGGATTCCGCGGATAATCCGCAAAATTAAATTTTATAATAAAAACTAAATTGAAAATTGAAATTAAAAATTATTATTATATATGTATTATCAAAAAAGATACACATGTATGTACAATGAATGTATGTACATGTATATTGAAAAATTAATAAAAATTATAAATTATTTATGTGCAAAAAAAATCAGTCACAAGTTGTTGTTTCTTCGTTTGAAAAGTGAAAACTCTTCTTTTTAACTTGTGATTGAAGTTTTTTTAATAACATTTTGTCACAAAGAGTTGTATCGTCTTGTTCTTCTAGATATTTAATGATCCCGTCTATATGTTTTAGAGCTGCTTCATGGCTAGTTCTAGCCATAGTAGATAGAACTATAGAAGACTAAATAGGTATACGCGTTATAACTGATCAAATGCAATATGTAATGTACGTTATCGCATAATCGACTATCGCAGCCCAATTTAACCGATAATGATGTACAATGTACATTCCGAGGGTCTATTAAAAAACTCGGGTCCAAATAAGAACGCACCGCCTTGGCGGCTGGCGCATCCAAATGAATCGCGGAGCGACGTCCAGCCCCGGCTGACTCTATTCGCGCTGCGATTGGTCGCCATTAGTCGATTTCGGTCGCCGCCGCCGACGAAGTTGTTGCCGCCGACGGCGCCGCCAGCTGCCGCCGGAACAGACAGTGAAAGCGCGCTCTACCATGCGCGGGTTTCGACCGGTTTTCGTCCGCCGCCCGGTGCGTTCTTATTTGGACCCGAGTATAGTATTAAAGGAACAAAAATAATGTGTATTAATAAAAGTACATACATGTGTATTAATATTAAATAAGCGTATTTTACGTCGTTATCGAGTTATCGGCTATGATAAATTCACAACCCAATTAAACCTATAATGATTTATAATGGAAAGATACATTACGTATATATTTTTTTGTATACATATAGGTATGTAGACGATTCCGTGGAAGACAGCGGATATTCGAGGGTAAACTGTAGGTACCTACTAATAGATACCTATATAGTCCAGGCAAATTAGACTCAATTTTGACAAATAGCGGAAAAAAAAGCAGGAAAGCTGAATTTTGGGCAAATTTGAAAAATCTAATATAACTGTGAATCAAGCCTTAGACGATGCAAATACTTTGATCGTAAATACTGCCATTGATTTATCAATGACTAATGACATAGTTGTAATAGTAGGTGAAGATATTCACCATCAAATTCAAATGTGGTTGGGAAATGAAAAATCACCAATAGAATGGGGCTGGCATGTAAAAAATGATTTATTATTGCCAATACCCTTAAAAGGTCCTTTGATTCCCGAAAGCTTGTTAAATTTAATTTCGTGTAACTGCACAAAAGGTTGCACTGCTAGTTGAGGACGCCGAAAACATGGATTAAAATGTTCAATGATCTGCGGATACTGTAAAGGAAATTCTTGCCTTAATGCGATGGAAGCCGCATTGACGAAGATGATATTGAATCAATACCAGATGAAGATAACAACACCTCAAACAAAGAAACAGAGGATAAAAACACCGCTAATCAGGTATATATTTAAAACAATTATTATTAAAGAAAACGATAGGTTATTTTTTTTATAAAAATTATTTCGATGTCATATTATTCTAATAGGTGCATTTCAGTGATGATCAACCTACCACTAGTGATCAAAAACGAATAAAATTTCAATAAAATTAAGAGATTATTATATTATAAATAAAGTTTTGTTTAAATTAATAGTTTGTTAAGCAGTAGCCAGAATTGTAAGGCATACCTATATTAACCAATATTAATTTTTATTATTATATACCTACCTATATATATAATAGTTATTTTATTTTTAGATAGCAATTATAAATTATGTACTCGTAACATTATCATTCAAACTCATGTCATGATTATTACAAAACAATAAACTGTTCATTTGTAATAGTATAATACAAAGTAAAAACTGTGTTAATCACGATTACGGACGTCATAAGACAGAAATTACCAATTATATGATATTTCATGTGCGATTATCAAGGTAAATATTGTTCCGACATAATATGATGTAAGTACATTTTTTATAGGTAATTACTTCTTCTATAATATAGTATATAGGTATTTTTCTTATAATTTAAAAAATAACCGAGTTATTTGAGAAAAACTGATTTTTCTTGCACAAAGCGCGCTCTAGCGGAGGTAGCGGTCATCAAATCTTTGGGGACTTTTAGTATGTTACTTAGAACCCTTCCATAAAGGTGCATACCAAAATTCAGCTTTCCTGCTTTTTTTTCCGCTATTTTTTCTAATTTGCCTGGACTAATACTGCAGTCGTAATACCTGTTGTATACACAATAACTGACATTTTTATTTACGGTGTATTTATTTGAATTTCACTTGAACATGAATATAAATAATATGCACATAATAATATTTAAAATTGTTTCCCCTTATCGTCGCCTCTTTGGGTTTGGATAGAAAAAATAAATGCATGTACCTTTAGTATTATAATATGGTCTAATACTGTAATACGCAAAGGTTTCCCAACCGATTACAATCGTGTCTAGTTGATGCTTTAATTATTATCGACTGATTAGATAATTTCGCTCGGTAATACATAATATATCGTTAGTTAAATATATAATATCATTATTAAGTACCTACACATGCACTGCAGAGTCTATTCATAACTTAGGTATTATAATATACAAAATATATTATATACTTTATAGTTATATTGTAAAAGTACATAAATGTCACTTACTCGTATCACGTTTATTAGGTGTGCTGTTATCCTGCCCACCATCCGTATGTTGGCCACGGCCTGTGTGTACGGTGACCCCGAGCCCTCTTCCCAGTCGATGATTATCACGTTGGCATCGTACCGTCGCAGGATCTGTCGGGCTATTTCCTTCAGCCACGGCCTGTCGCCGCCCTCCAAGAACCCGTGCGTGATGAAGTACGTGGGCATCGACGGGATCACGTGAGACGTGATCACCGATTTTCGGTCCTTGTGGTTCAGGTATTGGCATGCGTTCCTGTTATTGCGCGTGTACAGACAGTACTTAGGCGCGATCTTTTCCGGTTTTTCCGGGAACACGTTCACCGGCCTTGAGGAGACGTCCTGCCACGGGCCGGCCACCGAGAAACAACCGTACTCGCCGTAACACTTGACCTCCACATCTGCAAAAAGACCAAGACAGCTGCGGTGTGATATATATTATTACTATTAATTTTAATCGGGGCTGGGAAATATTGTTGCAAATGAATGTTTTTATTTTTTTGCTTATTTATTCTTTAATAGTTCTTTTAAAAATAATGTAGGTATTATAAACATTTACAAATAGGTATTAGGTATTAATTTTATCATTTATGTGCCTTTAAGATTGTAAGTTGTAACTATAAAATATAAAGGTACATCAAATTAATTTAACCAACCTACGAATACCTAACTACCCTAACTCAGGGCTTTACTTTTATAGTTATATAAAATATTGGTTTAAACAATAATTATTGCGTATTTTTACTTTTTTAAGCGCTTAAAAAATGCTTATTTAGTACAGTAGTCTCTCAAAGTTCGTATGTGATATCAAAATTATTGCTGTATTAAATTATTGAACGTCATGCACTGCTAATATTTAATCGCACAAAAAATCGTGTTAAATATTTCAAATATACGAACGGGCGTAATATTCGGTTTTAAATGGAGCAATAGACTATTAAAAATATTCATTTGAAATAATTTTTTTTTTATCAATACAACGCCTAGGGTTTAGTCAATGGCAATAATTAATAATTAGTCATTTTGACAGACGACAGTTGTAGTTTTACTTGATATTCCATACTAAATTTCAATAATGTGTTAGTATGTAGCATAATAATTTATAATAACAACGTAATTTAAATTAATTAAACCATAGAATTAAAAGTTTTATATTTTGTTATTATACCTAAATTGATCAATTAAACTCTGTACATTTCTGCTATACGACACAGTAATAACAATAATTATTATCAATTTCATAATCAATGAAAACCGGCACGCTACATTGTGGACTCTGAGTCGCATTCAACACGTGGTAAATATATTTCCACCACTTGTATATATACTTCGCACATCAATTTATATAGGTGCACAGTTTGCGATAACTTCACGACTCACAATATTTATGGAAATAACATTGCAAAATATACTGTAACATAATATGCAGGAATCTAACAATAATTTATTATTATTATTGTTATCGGACATTTAAAAAATAATGTGTTGTTAAATTCCTCAAGGTTCCGTAATAGTAAAGACCTAGCGAACTTTGAAATATTAAATTGTGCACGCTTATAATATTGCAATATACAATAAGTAACTGATTTCAGCTGTAAAAAATGATGACGTATGGAGTTGACGAAGCGTCAAACAATTGTGATCCGGCCGATTTAACTACTTACAAAAGCAGCTGTTTATCAAGTCGATGGGAATCGGCGAAGATCTTGCAGGAGCCAACCAGCTGTAAGACTCGGACAGGAGAAATAATATTGGTAATCATACGTTAATCACGATAACAGATTATAATTTATAGTTCAGTCGGTCGAAGTGCTTAGGTACAATATTCGATTCGCTTACGTAGTTACGTGAGTATTATTATCTATATATTATGTTCAGGACGCGATGCACCGCTAGATTGGTTGCCATACATTTTCTGTTGTACTCGTAGGTATAGGTACTGGAATATGTCCGTAGTAAAGTATAGGTAGGTAAAGGCCTAGGTACACTGAGTATTTTTGGGGATTTTTCGGCGTAGACTCAGATGATAATCCTACAGAAAAACAAAATGGTCAAAACCATTTAAGGTTTGACAAAGCGCATAAATAACAATATACCTATATCATAATAACAGCGTTACAGACGTCGAGCGAGGTGGCTAAAGAGCTTTAAGTGGCATGACCTATAACGCGAAATTATTAATTTGTTATTTATTACTATCGTGTATCATATTATATTAAGCGGGATTCGGTTTACTCACGAATGACGGTGATTATTAGATGATAGATGTAGGTTACATCTGCAGGTATGTATTTATTAGGTAAATATTGATTAACGACGTGACACAGTTAACACTATTATAGGTATACAATAATCACCGAGACGGATTTGAGTATTAAAACAAAAATAAGAGTATAATATAAGGTACTCACTGTCGCCTTCTAAAATGACGTTGTTGGCGTCCGCGGTGTAGTTCAACGGGAACGTGATGTTGTCCGTCTGCGCCAAGTACAACATGGTCTGCAGCAGTAGATTGCTCGTGTTGTTGAACATGACTGCGTCGTACGGTTTTCGGGGGTTACAAAGGGATATATAAAGACGACGAATTTCAAAAGTCCACACACGGACGAGATCTTTCGTGGATATAACAACTACTGCTGATTATTCAGCCGTATAACAGTACGCGCGTTGCCGAATATCGCAAAATGTTATTCCCGCTCGTCTCGCGCCCGCAACGCGCGCGCACACGGTCGAAATCCCGAAGGACTCCCGAAAAACGCGATTAGCACACTGGCAATATTTTATAATATATTAAACTATTACCGTACGAGAAATGAGAATACACTACGAGACACTATTTATCACGACATATGTTATGTTTACGCACACATGGTTGTCGTTGTTATAAAACAGGTCGTTAGATTTTCGTTTTGACGACGATGAGCTGCACGTGATGCCTCGGATGCTGCAAGGCGCCGTATGAGCGCAACGCGGGTTTCAGTGCGTTACGCGTTGGATAAAATTCGATGTAATTCGATTGTGAACAGCGGCGGCAGATATAATATAAACAATTATTATTATTATAATGTGCAATTGAAGCGCAAAGGTCGGGAACACGACACAGAAACACACTCCAATTTTTGTGCACACGATGTACCTAAACGGCTGCAGCAAGCATATTATGGCGCACTCGACGAGTTATATTTATTGTTTTTAAGAGAAAAATAAAAACCGCGACACGAGTGACATACAGAAACAATTCAAAACGTACGTTACCACGATAATAATAATATTATGTGTTTTCTGTAAGTTTTCCTCGAACATATAAAGAGGCGATCGAATGATCGATTAGTGTTAGACCGCGGACGGTATTTATACCGAACAGATCTCCGTGGGTGCACATTAGCTAAATACAATTTTTGCGCGTGGTCAAGCAATAATTTTGCAGTCGGCGCAGGCGACGATACATAATATTATAATGATTGTTATTGTGAAATGCGCACGGTTTAACAACCTTTGTAATATTGTATGTTTAACGAGAAATAATTATTATGATCTCTGAAAGTTATTTTTTATATTGAGGAATTTTGTTTATTTTAGTAGGTGATTCGGTCATATTTATTTTATATTTGATGACGTGTAGATAACAATGCCCTATATCAATTACGTATTTACATATTAGGTACCTATTTAATTTTAAGAATACGATGTTATTGATCGTTATGAATATAAATAGTATAGTTAATTGTTAAATAATATCTAACGACCAATAATATAGACTTTGAACGATTTATTACTCATTCGATTGAACTTGTTCGTGTTTCATACGAAGTTTACAAGGTTGTATTATTTTATAGTTATAATAATAGGAAACTTCAAAGAAAACAACCCAAATTAATGCTTTTTAAAGTACCGGGAAAATGAAGGAAAAATAGTAATCTTTACGTGAAACCAGGTTTTGAGTACTTTTGACAATATCTATTTTATTTTTTTTTTTGACGTAACTGTTAATGTTTTTCTTATAACATGTAAATGGTATTTAAACTAGGTACTGTTGTAAAAATTCGTAATCATAGAATTTATGAGCAACCAAAAAAGTGTTTATAACAATACCTATACAGTTTCACAGTTTACATTCGTTATTGCTTTGAGTTCACGCAAGTGCTTATATATGAATACATATTATATCTATATCTATACTATTATATAAAGAGGAGTTGTTAGTTACCGTTGTCGAAAGTAATCTCTGGAACTACTGAACCGATTTCGAAAATTATTTCACCAATAGAAAGCCACGTTCTTGGTGAGTGTCATAGGCTAATTCAAAAAGGGAATTGATCACCCCCGGTAGGAGCTAAAATAGGAATTTTGAGATGTACGATAGACATTTTTGTTTATTAATGGTTGCTATGGGTTATAGGAGTTGAGAATATTATTATTTTTAATTTTAATTTTAATGGAGCGTCTCAATCTCATTCGTTTCAATCAGTCGAAGTTACTATCAGACGAGTACAGCCACTTGCGTAACGCAATCGCTACTGAAGAAGGCATGTGCACGGCCAACAGATGACTATTGAAAATAAAGATAATTGCAGCAGCACTGGAAAAACCAGACACATCACCGCAGTGGATGAGAGTTTCATTTTCCTTTGAAAATTTTATCAAGTATAGATAAAATAAACATTTGGTGAACATTTCAAGTACCTACAATTATTCATTTTTGGACAACAATTTATTAAAATTTAATTTGATTTGCTTGTAGACATTTTTGATAAAGATAGACAAACTTATGAGGAATCTTGTATTACATTTTCAAATTTTAGATTTAAATAGAAACATTTTTATGAATTTCTAACTTAATATAATTTGCACATTTCCGTGAATTTTACGTATTTTATCAATATTTAAACTTTAAATGCTTATAAAAAAATTGGGACTGGATTTTAATATTTTTCATCTATCTTTGAAACAATGTATTAGGATCCTTCTATTTTTAATTTTCAAGCTTTTTTACCCAACAAATGAAATTGTGTTGATATTTATAGAATAAAAAAACTAAAAAAATTGGAAACTGAAAATGTCCGTAAATAGCTCAAAATATTTTGAAAATTTTATGGTATATAGCAGGGGTGGCCAGCGAAGAGACTCGCGAGCCACCAAATATATTAATAAAAATTGAAGAGCCAAGATGTAAAAAAAAAAAAAGGTCATATTATTGTATATTATGTGACCTTTTTTTTTTTTGGCTCTTATGTTAATTTACGTCTAATGTTACGTTAAGATGCAAGCCACGGTTTGGCCACCCCTGGTGTATAGAGAAGGCTATTATAAACATTCAGTCAACATTTCATGTATCTACTGTCATTTGTTTTAGAGTTACACCAAATTCCCAATTTTCCTTAATTTGTCTCTTGTTTTTTGCGGCATTTTTGAAAGCTACTAGAAAGTTTTTACTTTAGTAAATACCTAAAGTACCAACTAGATTCACTTTCCTATCAGAAAAGATACTGTTGAAAAAAAATCTAAGCACTTTTACTGTCCGAAAAAGCAATGACAGACGCAAAAATAAAATAAATAAAACACATCATTGTAAAATCAATACATTCATCGCTTCGCTCAGAATCTAAAATGTATTATATCTTTATTAATTATTTTATTATTATACTTTAGGTATTATTTTAAAAACGTCTAACAACTAACATGTTATTCGACTATTTATGCAAAGCCTGGAAATTCATAACGAATGTGCCATTCGTAAGTACTTACGTCATTCGTGATAGCAAGTCGTCAATTACGGTGTTTATATATAATTTAAAATAGTCATGACGTAAAAAGTCTGTTATACGTAATAACCTAATCCAAATAGTAAATAGCCATAACATAAACAAAATTATTTACTATAATAGCCATAATAAGTAAATTTATAAAAATACTATTAAGTAAACGAATAATTTATCCGTCTATCGTCTACTTCATGATTTTAACTTATTGATGGAATCATCATAGTTTTAATCTTTACTTTTAAGTAAATAACAGGAATAAAATATCAACGTTTGGAATATTATAGGCTTTAGGCACTCATTATATTACCATTATTAATTATATACCTAATTGTACCAATATCGCCTGTGACCTGTGTTCTAATTTTGGACACAATTGTAAAGAGCAATGACCATTGTATTTGTATCAATATTCGATAATCTGTATACAATATGTCAAATTACATAATATTATCAATTAATTGATAAGTAATGATTTTTTTTCTTTTGTAATCAAATTTTTGTTCTTCATATAAAAATAATATTACTGATGGTCAATGTCGCCGATGTTAATTAAGAACAATATAATAATAATAATAATATGTTTCTTGGAAAAAAAATTAATATTTTTCGTATTGATCATAATATTATAATCTTAATTTAAGCTGTAGGTATAATATAGGACTTTCTGTAATTTTGCAGTAGGTTCCTAAATATTTCAAAACACCGTTTAGTGTTTATATTAGTAATACCTATACATAATATATTGTAATGGCGTTCAAGTTAACAATAAATAATAAATATGTTTAAATTAATATAAATTATAGTGAACAATGTTGATTTTTGCGAAGAACAAATTAGGAATATTTTGACGCTGTCGTTTGTTTGCGATCAATCAGTTTTGATTATCATGGTCCTCGTAGTCATCCAAGTCACCGATGAAAAAGTGTTCGATATCTTGCAGCGTTTTGTTTTCAGTCTCAGGCATGCACGCGTACAGGTAGAGAGTTCCGACTAACGTGATCGATCCGTAAACGATGAACAGCCCGGGGAGAGTGAACCACTCTTGCATTTCCAAAAAAAATTTCGTCAAAATGAACGTCATCAAAAACGCCAACGCGGCCGTTAGTCCACTTGCGATGCCACGTCCCCTATAAAAAATTTGTTTTCGACTTAAAGTTAAAGTATCAAGTAATAGGTAGGTACCTACTATTGTATGAAATAAATTTGGGTAAAATATGATCACTTTTTGACATTTTATGTCTTTGCTTTGGCACATAGAATCGAAAAACGTTACGTTACATAAAGCGTTACGTTAAATATTACCATGGCAACCAATAGTATATTATTCTGAGATTTTCGTCGGTGTGTGTCTCCGTATTACCATGGCAACCAATTATATATTATTTTGAAATTTCCGATGGAATGTTATGTATATAAATGGTTGCCATGGTGATATGTAAAACATATTATTCATATAGAGTTGGTAATTTTAATGGGCAACGAAGTGAACGGGTTCAGATATTTTTATATACATAGATAGATTATATCTCTGAGCAGAAGATAGGCTAATTTAAAAAGGGAGAGGACTAAAGACCAACCAAAGTATCGATACTTTACTAGTGTCGGTAGTATCGGAACGTCCCTTGTTCAGACTCTTCAGTAGATTACCTAGGTATGTGCTACATATGATAGCAAGGACAGCAAAGACATGAAATGTGGTACTTCATTGCAGACTCGTATGCAATATTTTTTTTGACATTTTTTATATATATTTTGATCACACAATTATAATTTGTAACTATAGAAAACCCTTAAACTTACTTTGTCGGATATATTTCACTGACCAACATCCATGGAATGGGAAACACACCGTAACCGGAGAAGAAGAATAAGGCGTTCAACAATATCATCGGTATCCACGTAGACGAAAACGAGAAATAAGTAGTAGAAAGCATGTACATTCCAATTCCGAGCATTGAAAAAGCACAGAGCGCCATCGAAACCAATGTGATAGGACGTTTACCGATCTTGGCGACGGTCAAAACGTTCAAAAGAGTTCCTACCAAGGTCAATATAGAAGTATAGACCTAAAATACAAATAATACGATTAAAAAAAAGTTGTAATCCTTAAACGCTATGTAATTAAAAAAAAAAAAAAACAAGAAAGATGCATTAATATTAATTGTGAATGTATACAAAAATATCGTATGACATGTATATGTTAAAAGTATATATAATAATAATTTAAACGTAACACAGACCAGTGTCCATTGAGCACTGCATGGTAAACCGATTTCGCTAAACACGGTTATCAGGTACGGTTTGGCCGGTATGAACGTGGCGAACGACCAGAAGAAGAAGAAGAGCATTATGAACAAGAACGGCCGGTTGAGTTCCGGTGACCAAAAACTTCTCAGTGTGTCCAGAAAACCGATCTGGTTTTGATTGGCGAGAATGTCGATTTCGGCTGTAAAAACCATTATAATATAATATAGGAATATAAATTATAAATTACAAAGTAATTGGCCTCAGTCTATCATTATTTGGGATCTAAGTTGGATACGTTTGATTATATTATATTATTATAGCCATCCATCCCGCCCGGCGTTACCCGTAAGAGACAAGGTTGTGATTATCAACGGTCGAAAAATTAGAATTAGGAATACCATTTTTACTAAGTTATATATGGTCTTGACCAAATATAACATACAGGTCTAAAATTATATTCAATCACAATAACTATTTTATTTTTTTGTAACCAATAGCAACTTTATATAATAAACAACATTTTTTGTTTTGCTGGACAGTTGGCGCCACTGTTATATTTTTTCCATCTAAATTTCCTACTTTTCTGGTGGATTTTCCTAAACATTTTTTTTTTCATACAAACGTTGTCTTGAAAATTACGAATAAGATAAAAAAAAAATCGGTCACGTCGTTTTTGAGTCTTAGTATTTATAAAATATATAGTATTTATAATTAATGGTCTTAGCGAGACAGCTTTTCATTTTTGTGTATTATATATAGATAAGTAATATCACTGATTATAAATATTAACTACTATTTCTAATCAATGATACTATTATCGTCGATGCTTACCGTTGGTAGTGTCGTTGGTGTTGATCTGTAGGTACTTGACGTACGACAGACGCCGTTCGTCTATTCCGCAGTCGGCGTACTGCTCGAGATCAACGGACTTGTTGAATCCTGCGTAGATCGAAAGCTCGGAAAACTCGTCTTCCACGTCGGCCGTGCTCACGCAACCCCTCAGGTAGGCCAACGACCTTTTCGCCTCGTCGGGTCTGTTCCTCGACAACAGCCATACTGGCGATTCGGGGGTCTGCGTAGAGAAATGGATACTAATAATATTATGTAGATCGTGTAGAGATCGCTGCAGTGAAGTGGCGGTGGTATATAATAGTATTATACAATATGTATATCATATATTATAATACAGTCGAGTCTCGATAAGCGAATTTTTTTCTTGCCCCTTTTTAACACAACGTTTGAGGTATATAACTGGAAAAATACATAAGTTGAATTTATTTTTATTCCCTTTGAGATTCGAACTATCGAGACTCGACTGTATATAGTGATCACTCATTAAAATTCGTATTCGCGTTTTGTAGGTACATATCCCACTTACACGATAATTTTTAATTTGCAAAATTGAAAAATATAAAAATAAATACCAATACGCGGTTTGAAATGTTTACGGATATATATGTATATTGCATGTGCGCGAAGGCTATAATGATAGTGCCAACTTAGAGGAAAAAAAACTGCATCATTCGTTGCAAATAAAATGTAGTATGTACTGTAGAGTGTATGCCTAAAATCGTGGAATGCAACCTTATCACGATCTTTCAAGTTTTGGTAATAACCGCATAATATTCATCTTAAAGCCGGATTCACAGCTGCGTCGTGTGTCGTGTCGTGTCAATCAAATCGTATTGTGATTGGATATTACTTTTTTGGTATCATGTAATAACCAAGTTGCAACCGAGTATACCAAGGATTGACTACTCTCAACGTTTAAACCATATTGTTTACCAGTCGTAACCATATAATAACCAAGCCCTCGCACGACACGACACACGACGTAGCTGTGAATGCGCCTTTACTTTTTAAAGGATTAGAAAAAAAGTACGGCTATATAATTATAGTAAATAATATAATAATAATAATGTGATACGAAAATGTGTACCTAATAATAATGTAATATCCTTACCAGGAGCACGACGGCGGCAAACGATATGACTGGCACGGCCATGTTGATCATGGCGACCGTCCGCCACGGCATGACCGTAGACATGAGGTAGGCGATGAACGAACCGAGCATGATGGTGAAGGTGGACACTGACGACAGTGGGCCACGGAGCCTGGGCTCGACCGTCTCGCCCACGTACGTCAGTACTGGCGCCTCGCTTAGGCCCATGCTCAGGCCGAGCGCCACGCACGACACGTACAGATCGAACGCGTTGCCGGCCCGCCACAGCACGTACCAGCCGACCAGCTGCGGTACGCTGACCAGGGCCATGCACCACTTTCGGCCCACGATCTCCTGCAGCACGCCCGACAGCAGGCCCCCCGTTGGGTGGCATACCAACAGCACGCTGCCGTACCACGACGCTTCCGTTTCCGTCAATGTCATGCTGTCACCTCCGCCGCCATCGACTTCGTCTGACATTAGCGACCCGATGACCACCGTCGGAATGGCCAGCGACATGCCAAAGCCCAACATTATCACATTTTGCACGATGATCGTACCGATCTGTGGATGTTAGTAACAATAATTACAGCTGCAGCGCGTTTGTGAAATTTGTTTTATTTTTAGTTTTATTTTACAGTTTATTGTAAGACGAAGCTTTCCAAACAGAAAGTTTGAAAGTTTGAACAGAGTTATGTGACAACCAAATTAATTTTGAAACATTCATTTTGAATTTTTCGGTCATTTGCTTTTTTTTATCACATTTTAAAGTTTAAACTGTATACTTGAGAAATTTTAAATGAATCAATTCGCAGCACTAATATAATAATATTATACTTGTCCGAATATAATATGAACTACCGTCAATAACCGTCAAATAAGGTACCTATTCAAAAACTCAAATGTCCAAAAACAATCATAGTCTTCATTTAACAAAATATTTTTGATAAAAATATATTTATAACCATTTGATAAGGTCAATATCGATAGTTTATTTGATAATTTACATACCAAAAATTACTCTAAGTAAATTACTTAAGCACCTATACCTAATACTTTATTTATAGGCGTATTACATTAAATATAAATAAATTATTCATTGGTTGATTTGTATTATTCACTCAGCTGCAGTATTATTATAGTATTGTTATTCTCAATAAAAATTATATTATACTTGTCTAACTTTTTACATTTTATAATTGATTAATCAATCATCTTGTAATCTGACTTTGGAGGTTTATTAACATACTAGTATATTGAAATCAAACCACACTGTCGAAAATACTTAGAAATATATTATATCATGTATGTGTAAATGGGGGACACGTATAAAATATAACATCAATACAGTACCTAGTTCATTATTGTCATTGTATTATACCTACTTGAATAATAATAAATGTAATTTATGTATTTTTTTTTATTATCGAATACCTAGCACTAATTATAATAATATAGTGCTGTAGCTTTCGCTCTGGGCAATCCCACCCCATACAAGGCCACATAACCTGCACACTGTCATTCTTCTCTCATCATTGGAATATTTGAAACAATCACTTTATGGTATTGCATATCATATTATTATCTTTTATGTACACATATTAATAATGGAATAGTTGGAGAAAGCTGGACAAACAATAATAATTTTAAATAAATTTTGAAATGCAGACTAGAACAACGTATAATGGATGACTGTCCGTTCAATTATGATTCTTTGGTCAAACTTTCATTCTTATTGTAAACCTCCTCCAGACGCTCTTAACTGTATAATATCAATATGCTAATCAGGTTTTTCGACATCAATAGATCGATGATGCTTACTTCGTCGATATCATTATATGATTATCGTAAGACATAATCATTTCGTCCTTTAAAATCGAGTAAAATGTTTTTTTTTTAAATTTTATTATAAATGACCTTATGGATGTATGACTATTACTATAATACGAGTAACGTCATTAATCATATTACATCAAACCAATTGCTATTGAAATACAGGTACCTAATAACGATTAATTTTTTTTATTCTCGTGCATTTATTTGGGAAATGCCGGATATGCCAATGTATCTATATTATGTACATTTGAAATGATCATTTTGTGTTCACGATTATTAATATGTTACTTAGTTGTACTTATACACTTGTACAGGTAGTATAGGTACCCGCAAGTATTGATTAAACAACACGATTGTATATCAATGGCATTCGCATATGAGCGCACCATGAGGTCGACATCAATCTAGTTTCGCATTATTTTAATACATCAAAGATCCTTGACGTGCGTTGTTCCGGCTTTCTACTCCAATAACGTAATCGTTTGACTTTATGAGTTTGATTAGTTTGAACACTGCAGCAGCATAAGTGTACCTTCCTACTTTGTACTTCCAAAATATGTTTATTGTCTCAGTTCAAAAGAATATAATCATTTAAATTCATATCAAGGCTGGTGTGATGATTATAAATATTTGTGAAATTCATAAGTTTTCACTGGTAGCTTTTAGATTTATTTAGAAATAAAGATAAAAATGTATGATTAGTACCTACCATAACTCACAAGTCATTAGGATATTAGTATTTTAGAGAAATAATTACAATAAATCCATTACGTGTTCCGACTCGTATCCTATTTGAAGTTATACAAAATGCCATATTTTGCCACAAACTTTTATGTACTTTACTGGACAATGGTAAATATTTTAAACAATTGTACATTACGATTGTATTTTAATTATGTTATAACTATCATGCACTATTTTAATTTTATAGAATAAATAAATATAATAAGTAATTGATCAGAATCTTAAAATATTTTTATTAGTATCTATATTTAATTATACATCAATTGTTTTATACCATTATAAAATATTATTGATCTATATAAATATACAGTAAGTATACTTTAAAAAAAATAAAATGCCCAAATTATAAGAAAATGTTTTTTACTTTAATAGTGTTTGCGTAATTATAACAAACTTTAACTAAATTCGTATACTTTTGTTTAATAATATTTATTTAAGGTATTAAAAAAAAAAGCAAAGCTGAAGGCTCGTAATATTTAATTCAAACATTTTATCATGTTTAAACAGTAAGTATAACATTATAAGTCATAATTCAAGAATGAATATTATTATAATCGGTTGATATATTATTTTAATTTTTTAAGAATTAGTCGTTAATTATTTAAAACACATACATAAACAAATGGATTAATATGATTTAGGTACGTTATACGTACAATATGGTATAATTTTTTAGTACAATTTAATTTTTTTCATACGTAGGAAAATTATATTTTGGTGTAAGCTACATATAAGACACGTGTTTATGTTATTGTGTCAGTACACACTACAGAAGTGATCAGTTAAATTAATATTTAGCTTGGATTGGAAATATAATATTTTACACAAATATAATATAATAATTAACGTATTAATAAATAAATAATAACACATATGTATTATGTATAGCTAATACCTATATCTTGTATAAATAAAAATAATAAACTAATTTAATGTACATTTAAAGCTGAGCGTTAAATGTGTTAAACAGTCCACTGTCATGAAATATTCACTTCAAATGCTAAAAGTACCTATCAATATAACACATTTAAACTTATGAATTTAATAAATATTTATTATAAAAGTAACACTTTGGTTTTGTTGTAATATTCATTAAATAAAAGTGTCTAATTATCGCTATAATAATAGAATACACTATAATAATAAGATATATGCTTTATTTAATCAACAGATAAAAATATTAGTTCTTTACATATTATACTATATACTTAAAATCTAAATAGTTATTTAATATAATTTATATAGACACGTTTTTTGTTAGGTATATTACTCAGGCTGCAAAAAAAAAAAGTTATAGTCCTGAATAAAATTGGCTTAATAATCGTACGGTTGTCATAATATACGGACGACAGTCTCAGTTAACAGGTAACCGATTAAAATATCATAATCGTTAAAAGCAAAATACAAAAAAAAAGCAAATAACTTATACATACTTGAGCTAGAGAGGATTTAAACAAATTATACTCGTTCTTGGCATTTTCCGGGTCTATTTTTGGCGATTTAAGTTCGGCCATCGCCGAAACAATATTCAATAACAATAACAATATATAGTGCAATAATATTATAATGAATTATTCGCGGCGATAAATCACGAACGCAACGGTCGGACCCACAAGCGACAAAAATAATAGTTAGGTATTTACCACTGCGGCGATGTGTGCGTGGTACATGTATCTGTGTGTACCAGTGTACCCGGTGTGAAGTGGTAACTTACTACGAATACGCGTCTTGACTCCGTGTCGCCGCACCGAGAGGACGGTCAAGGCGTTTCGGGTGATAGTCAAGGACCGTCGTCGGGATATTATTTGGTATCTGTTCGTGTGTAATAATACAATAATATAAACGTTCCCCGATCGATGAAAAAATTAATAAAACGTAACAACAAAGAGAGTAAGGAGTTTTTTTTTTTACCGTATGGTATCTGTTGCACGCGGTATAGGTATACCTACCTACCTACCTATTATCATGTACGAATCGGTTCTAAGAAATTGTTAACGAGTTCCACAACAACTTCCTCAAAATAATTTCCGGAATTAAACGCGTTGCATGACTTTACCGTGGATAAAATATGTGTCTATAGTGTATTATACACGTCGTGTGCTTCGATATAGCTTAGCATGCGCGTGTAAACTGGTAAACCGCATTTTACTGTGTTAATGTAAATTTAAATATCTGGTAACTGTTGAAAAAAGTGTTCAATTTTTTAATACATTTTTTAAAGAAACTGTGTGTTGTATATGTTTACACATAGGTATACATATTATTACCTATACTATGTTATTATTACTTCTAAAACCACGACTGACTTACAAACTTAGCATTTTCACAACGTTTTTGAGAAAACAGTATTTCTTGTAGTTAATATTAAATTATTTAGTTATATGGAGTTTGTTTTCGGCCGATGGTTATATTGTGTCTTACTGAAAAAAAACCGTATGATAAACATCGTAATTAATACCTTAAATGTAAATATAGTGTAGTAAAAGTAAAGTATCAATGTAAGTGTATCAAATGTTTTAAATGCTCATCAGTAATAATAGAAATAATTATGTTTTTCAAATTTACTATAGTCTATAATGAATACAATTGATGAAATAATTAATTAGGTATACGTAATTTTGTCAAACATTAGATAGATAGGTTGGGTAAATACCTATAACCCTACAATAATTGCTCTGTGTAACGTATTAAATATATTTCGTAGATACTGTAAACGGTTTTTGAAATAAGAATTAGTATAATATTTATAATATATTTTATACTTCATCACTTCCCTAATATTATTATTAAAGTATAACATTCACTGGCGTAAACAAAAATAAGAAAATAATTAATATTGCCTGTGGTTAATTATTATACACTTATCAAATATTACAATAATAATAGTAAAATTAATAATAATAATATAAATTTAAAAAAAAACAAACCTAGTAAAATTAAATAAAAGAGTTCCAATAACTGTATCACAACTAAAATAAGATAACATTGTAATTACA
Organism: Acyrthosiphon pisum; assembly: GCF_005508785.2. Classification (NCBI taxonomy): domain Eukaryota; kingdom Metazoa; phylum Arthropoda; class Insecta; order Hemiptera; family Aphididae; genus Acyrthosiphon; species Acyrthosiphon pisum. Next base: position 64,635,112 of record NC_042495.1, read on the forward strand.
AATATTTTTAATAATAATTAATAAATATATTATATTACTTGGGCTCTGAACGAAAGAGTTTTAATTTTTGCTGAAAATGTTCTGCTTTGTACTACACATACCTTGTTTGGTATAGGTACAGTACAATATTGTTTTATTGATTATTATTCAAACAAATATTTTAAATTAGAAAAAAAAAATACTTGAATAATATTTTTCAAATTATATTGTCCAGAACAAATTGAGAAAAGTTAAAAGTTCGTTCACTAAAAAACCGAGGTATTTCAATTAGTAACAAAATAAAATATTTCTAGATTTTTCTCTTTGAATATTTTAACCTTAAAATAATATATAGGGGATAAAAATATATAACATATATAACAATATCAAGGAACAATTATTAGAAAAATCTAATGGTACTAATTTAATTATTTTATTTACATTATAAAATCATAGAATATCTAATAGTTAAAACAATAATGTACAAAATATATAGAGTATATAATATTATGAACTGCATGTGAACAAATAGTGCATAACCTACAAACACTTGGCATAATATGTATTATGTTATTCTTAGATGGTTAATAACTATTTATGTTTTCATTATTTATATACCTACATCAATACATGGTACACTGATACATGTAATTATATTTGAAACCTAAATTTAAATACTTGATAATATATAATATATACTATTATTACGGTCGTGTACAAAAGATTTTTACTCAAAATTAAATTTTTTTTAGTTTATTTGAAAAATTCCGATATTTCATGCAATGTCTTGTTTTCAGTTTCGGGTAGACAAAAATAGAAATACACACAACCGATCAAACCTCCGAATCCGAATATAGTAAATGTATTGTAGAAATCCACTAAATAGACGACATCCGGATAATACTTGGTCATGAAAAAACTGAGAATGAAAGACAGCGTCGAACAAATGCTACAGGTTATGTTTCTACTCCTGAAACAAATGTTTAAAAATCATATATTGTTATTGTTTACATAACACAGATTACAGCAAAATTTCTTTCTCGATGACATATATTTTATCACAAGATGTCTTATAGTGTCTGTTTACATACTCTTATAACATAATATTTAACAATAAATAATATTTCAGTGTTATATTAACTTGATTTATTTATTTTACGAATTAGTGTATTATGCTGTTTACAAAAGCAATTTTATGATAATTTATTACTATAATCTTTAGAGTATTCATTAATTTTTAAATGTTATCGATGCGCGTAAATTTACACAGGCATTGTTTATTTTTCTCTGGTTTAAGTACTCGCCAATTATGATTTATTTTTAAATTAAAAACAGATTAATATTATAATTGTAGTGTGTTGTACTATTATTGTTATAGTTTTTAAATCATATACATATATTATGTAATGTTTAGAGTGGAATTTGTTTTGTACTCACTTCATGGGGAATATTTCAGTAAGAAGTATCCATCCGATAGGCATTATGCCGAATGATGCCACGAACGTACTAATGAGGTAGCATGTTAATAATAACCAAGATTTTATTTGTTCTGAATTCGTCCAATAGACGCCAATCAACCCGATTGATATGTAACAAATAGAACAAATCGACAACGTCGTTAAAGTGAGGAATCGTTTTCCAAGTCTGTTCACCAATAAAACAGTCAATATGCCTCCAACTATAGCTATGCACAACGAAAACGCCTATAATATAGTAAATAAATAAATATATATGCAAATGAATGCGCTATAATATTATAATATAAGTAAGTAATCACATGAATATTGAAAACTATTTTATTTAAAATTTGTTTTGAATGCGAACAATTATGTTTAACCTCTTAGCTTTTGAGTTATATACTTACTACAGTCCATTGGACGTCGACGTCGGCGCCAAATGTCCTAAATACTTCCACTAGATACGGTCCGAATGGTACTCCGGATAACAAGTTTGAAAAGAAAAAGTATATCAGTAGTAGACGGAAAGGTCTGAGCACGTCCGGCTGAAGCAGTTGTTTCCAAGAGCTTTCTGAATCATTTTTGTCGTTTTTATCGTCTGTGTCGAACCACGAAAGTAATATCATTATAGATTTTTTATTATAAACAACACGCGCTATTAGCTTATGATATCGACGAAAAATAAAATTGAAAATTACTCGATGAGTTTTTATTCGCAGACATGAACACTACCATTTCGTGAAATTCGTTTGAACACTTATCGTGTGTCACCCATCCCCGTAACTTGCCAAGGGTCCGTTGCGCTTTTTCGTTCTTGCCCTTGGACAGTAACCACATCGGGGAGTCCGGGCTCTGTGTATACAACAATTATTATTGTTATAATCGACGGGTGTCTTTATTTTCGGGCTATGGTGGTCGGTGGTATAATATTATATAGATCGTAGACCGATATAATATTATGTATATCACACACGTAGACCTTTTACTTAAAGACCGGCCCATCATAGTGTACCAAATACAAATTAATATCCGCGTGCTGACATGGCACAGTGATGCAGCCCGTTTAGTATAAATATAGTTAGGTGTATAGTATGATATTATATATCATACTAAATTTATATATAATCTATAATATTATTATATAACATTTTTTTACCGTATCGGAGTAACTCAGTAACTGAAAAGTGCCACCTATATCTTGAAATAGTAAAAACGTGGAGAGGGCCGGTTCATTAGTAAAAGGTCTATGATTGTACCACACTAGAATACAGCAGTCTTGTGAATTACACGTTTTTTTTTTGTAACAAATATTTAAAGTCATAATATTTTAAATAAACATCCCAATGAGTTTCGAGTATTTTTTTACGATTTGTGTTAAATTATATCGGCATTATTTAATTTTAATTTTCCCAACTTTCTTCTTCGTCATTCCATGCGACTTTTAGCTATTTCTTAATGTTATATGCAAACGAAATGAATTATTCTATATAAAACACATTATAATTATGTGTTCAAATTAATTTACTATGTGACGTTTAAAACGTAGAGGTTTTCGGTGTAAAATATATAATTTTTACGGATATGCTATTAACTTTTGTTTTGTGACAAATAATAATTATTATCCTGCATGTTATGATACGAGTGAATACAAAAATACAAAAAACATATTCATAATAGTGGTATAACGTGTTGAAATCAGCACAAATATCGTTTGAGATAGGGAGAGGGGTCTAAAGCCCTGCTTTAATAATATATAATAAGCTTAAAACAAAATGTAGGGTATATATTTTGGAGGTGGCTTTTGACACTTTGTGGTGGGCCTATGGTGTTGAATAAGTCTTCATCTGAAATATGTGTCTAAGTAGTTATAATCGAAATATATAACATACAACAAAAAATAGTATTAAAATACCTACCTACTTAGGCGCCTATATATAACCGCTAATATTTTACAAACACGTATATTATGATACGTATAATTATCATAATTACCCACCATGCACAAAATCGCAATAGTTATGATCGGTATCGCCATGTTGATGAGTACGGTCAGCCTCCACTGTCTGGTGATGGCGTAGATGGTGGCGAACAGCAGCGAACCGCTGAAGAAGAACACGTTCGTGGCAGACATCAAGGCGCCCCTAAGTTTCGGTTCGCACACTTCGCCTATGTATGCGGAAAACGGGCCGCCCGAGAATCCAACGCTCAGGCCCATCATTATCGAGCACGCGTACATGGTTTCTACGTTTTTGGCGTAGAAAAACATGATCTGAGACACCAAGTACGGTATGTTGGTGATTATCATGCAGTTCTTGTGGCCTAGCCGACCCAGCACCAGAGACGAGATCAGGCTGCCCAGAGGCGTGCACAGGTACAAGAGACTTCCTGCGATGGATACAACAGACGGTAAAATAATAAATAATACATTTTTTGTTTTTCATATTTAATATTTTTGAATACGATTTTCGAAAATCATTACACGTTGTTGTTAAGACGCAATGTGTGTTGAAAAGTTTGGGTAAAAGGGGCACGTGAATTGAATTCGGCACATTCGTCAGTTTCGGTGTGTACATAATATAGCTGTATAGAGATACTTAACTATCTACTTAAGTGCGGCAGATGAGGTAGTAAATAAAGATATGTTTGAAAACATATTCATACTCACCAAACCAAGAGGTCTGCTCATTGGTCATGGTTAGCCATTCATTTTCATTTGAATGGTCTGATAATGCTCCGATGATGACTGTCGAACAAATCAGCTCTGTGCCGACTCCGACTTGTAAGAATCCAGCTCCGACTAACGCTAAACACTGTAATAAACCAATATGTACTGATAATGGCAATACTTTTTTTCAATGGAGGATGGGAATATTGCCTATAATACTTTTTATTTGTTAAATACTTATTAAGAAGTTCAGTTTCTAGCTGTAAACCATTAAAATTATAATTTGCGTGTAAGTAGGTACACCCAAACAATTTAAAAACTACAAATGGTAGAATAAAATATAAATGGTTTTTTTTTAAAGTGTAACAATTAAAAAGATATTTAACTGTAAATCGTGGTTCAATTTTATTTATAGTAATAAAAATAACTTACTTGTGAAAAAGTGGATTTGATACCATATTTATAGTTACTATTAGACTCCATTCCATAAACTATATATTTCTTTTGTTCTCCGTGAATTAGAACTATAATCAAAAATGTGATAGAATATTTTATTTTATTTTTTATAATAGCTATTGTAAAAATAACTATTATAAAAATATTATTTCAACATATTATTATAAATGCTTAGAATTTATAGTAGGTACCTATAGCCTATAGATAAATATACATTAAATGTAATAATTTTTAATAAATTATATTTTTTTCTATTATTGAATTCATAATTTAGGTTAATTACCTTACTTATTTAATTGTACGCTACATAATAATACCTATATTTTATTATGTTTTTTTATAAGACTAACGTGCTAGTGTGAGCGTTCGAAATGTAAAATAAAAATATAAAATAGTATGATCTTTGACAGATCGGAGAAGTTTCACTCCCCTGCCTAAATGTAGTCTTGATAGCACAGTCATATTATTATAGGTACCTAGGTACCTACATAATGATCTCCACTTATACTGAAACAATAACAAAACAAATGTAGGATTCTTTTAATATACAAAGATAACGTGCTTAAATACCGCTTTTGAGTGTTTCTCATAATCTCATATCTATTATTTCACCACTCACTACTAAAATTGTTATTCTCGTCACTGCCCTATATTTATTGAATGTAAATAATTCATTATACTAGGTCAGACATATTATAATGTCTTCTAGATAGGAGATATTGTATTTTGATGATGGGGGTTTTTTTTTAAACATTCCTATTTTGAATTATTATTATTTATTTTATTTGTATTATAAAATATATAAATTATAATTCTACTGACTACTATTATTATTATTGTTATTATTATTTTTCAATGTCATTTTTACTATTTTCTATTTAAATTTGTTAAATATTTGCTTGTCTGTTTTAGTGTTTTTATATTTGAATTATGGCACGCCATACCTACATAATATATTATAAATAAATATGAATGTAAAATATTATAAAAGTCTCTCGTAATTATAATTACTATAGTTTTACAAATTTTCACTGACCTCAATATTGTATAGTTATTACTTATTAGTTTTGAATATTTTGTCATTTCAATAATTTGTATTATATTTTATGAAGAAATCAAACCTGTTATTTTGTCTTTGTCTTACATAACATAATATGGAAAACGTCGCAAATTTGCATTCAGCAGTTCAAATTGAATATTGTGAGATTTAAAATTAGAGCGAATTGACCTAACTTAATGTTAGGAACATTGCCTATCTGTGCTCTCGAGTACGGTTTTATAATATTTTTATTCTTATAGGCAAGTTCTAAATTTTTTACTATTTTACACAGTCATAACTTGCTTAAAAAAATAAATATCGTATAAATCCAATAAGAGACCACAGATAATGTCCTTACCTTTGAGTTAGATAATAGGTAAATTTAGATAAATATTTAAACTACAACACGAAATTTGAACTACAGATCGTATGTTTTGGTATGGTGTGCGTTTATACGTACCTAACTAAACGGAGACAACATTATATGCGGGTACAACGTCCTTTCAATAAAATATTATGCGAGTTAAGTATTATAGGATGGTAAGATTACCACTACTCGACTAACCTCGTATCCTTCCTTGGTCCTCTAAAAGTTGAAAATTAAATGAATAGCTTTACGTGAATTCCATTCTTTGATAGTTGATAAATGTTTAACTATAAAATAATTAATATTAATATAATTAGGTGTTATTAGTATTGTACAACTTAAGTGTCTAAAATCTAAACAGTGTTTTACTATAGACAATTAATTGATAAGCATGAAATTATACACATTTATTTTAATAGTAAATCAAATCATTTACAATTGGTATATTTGCATGACTTTAATATAGGTAATTTAAATATAAAGTTCCTTAATATTTTAATAAATTACATAAAATCGTTATATTCTAGTAAACTGTAGTAGTAGGCAGTGGCGCCGAAGTCCATGGTGATGTCGGGCCGTGGCCCGACCTCTTTTTTAAAAAATGTGGCCGGCCGGCCATATTTTATTTAATTCATAACTTTAATATGAGCATGAGTATATTTAAACCGTGATTATGAATAAATGTATATTAGAGTACCTCTATATTAAATAATTAAGATATTGAGGCCGGGAAGTTTTAAAATTGCCCGACCACATTTTAAAAACTTCGGCGCCACTGGTAGTAGGTATATTGTAAGTGGTAGGTAGTGTTTTTAAATTATGGTGACAATGTTTTGTGAGAATATTTTCAAGAAAACTCTCAAAAACGATACTTAAATTTTTTTCTTCATAATTTAATGTTAGTCTCAAAAAAAGATAACGATAAGCGCTCAATATTGGATTTATTGGACTTAAAATTGTACTCATATTTTAATTATATTGAGTCATAAAATCAAAACTCATAAGCATAAGACATAAGTTATAACTCATTGAGTTATAAACCTAAACAAATAATTGTTATTGCTTACCTACCAATAATCGTATAATATAGTATAGGTATTATAATTGACGACCCACAACTCTTTATTATTATACATTAACTAAACAAAAACACATAACTTGTGAGAATTAGATTATAAGCAGTTGTTTAAATTAAAAATAAGAATACATAGGATGATATTTAAAACAAAAATATCGAAAAAAAGAAATTCTGAGAATATTCTTCTCTCAAATCATTACTGGTGGGGAAAAAAACGTTAGATATTTTAAGTAACGTCCTTATATGATTATAATTATGTAGGTACTTATATTTATACTTATATTTATTTGTAATTTTGCCACTTCTTAATTTATTTACCATTATATCATGATGATGTAGCCCTGTAGGTACCTATGTGGTTTATATAGTTATACCTATATACTATAGTTATACCTAGGTACAACTAAATCGTGATTAAAACAATTACCACGTCCAAATCACATGCAATAAATATATTATATTTTTAACAATCTATAATCTTATCAATAAAATTCAAAGGAATATCTAGAAAAATGATCATCCCACTTTTATTTTAATGAGATAATTTAGGTTTTTGGTAGGGATTTTGGAGTTCATTAACCACAATTGAATTGTATTTGTTAATTGTTTAAAATACATACCGTGAGCAAATTATGGTATCAGTTATCATACATTTTTATTTTTTAACTGGCACTAATTATTAATATTTTCCAAGAATTACCTATTATGATTGAAGACATCACTTATTTGTTAGGTACCTATGTTTTTTTTTATTGAAATTATATTGTAGTTTAATTTTCCTTACTGCGTTAGGTAGATAATGTGTAAGAGAAAATTATCATTTTAGTAAGTGCTATATATATTACATCTTGTTTACTTACATTTAAATTTTAATCATGTTTGATATTTGCTTAGTATTTTATTTTATTTTTGTGAATACGAAATATTTTGTGTTCCATTATCGTGTATTTAGGTAGGTATAGGAACATAATATTATATAATTATAAATCAATTTGTAATCAATGTTATTATCAATTACCACCTACATACTTTGTACATGGGTGTGTAATTAGATTTCTGTAAGTCCAATTTACAGGTTTAAATTATCAACTAAATCTACATAACGTTAATACGCAATTTAATGTCTTCATACCTACTGTATTGTGTAAATGTATATTTGTAAATAAATACCGTCAAGTGTGATGACTGATGAATGATGATAGTTTTGAAAAGCCAATGTAAATTAAATAACATTCAAATTCTAGATTATGCATACAATTATTATATTTATAGGTACATTTGAAACCAAGAAAAATAATAGTTTATGATTATGGAAATTATATAAGCAATTAAACAATTATGTTTTCTGAATTAAAATACAATTTCAGTTTATTAGTCATGCAACTCCATAAAAAATATCATGATAATAGTAATACATTATTTTTAAATTAACGAATTATGTATAGTGGTTGACATTAATATAATATTTACTGTTAGATTTAAATTCTTGTTCGTAAAACTCAGTATTAAAATTTTTTTTAATTTTAAAATAATTATTATAGTTTGAGAATAGATAATTTTAAATACCTATCTACGAAAAAATAAAAAATAATGAATTTATATATCAGCTATTTATTTTAATATTTTATTTAACTATATTATAAACAAAATAAAATCATAAATTGCGTGTAGGTATAATGTATTTGACTGTTAGGTACATTGTTTGAAAACTCACCTAATTTCCATTCGACTTCACAAGTAATCTTGGTACATATGCAAACGTGTATCATTCAACTTACTCTGTTTTAATAGTGCGTACATCATTTCACAATTGAGTGTTTTCTTCTATGAAATTGAGTTTAATCTTATCATCTAATATTAGAATATAACTATAGTAATTAGCCGTAGGCTCCATTGATAAACAGATCAGTAATGCGTGAATTATAAATATGTTATTCGTGTTTTGTTGACTAACCATTATATTTTTAACATACATTATACCTTGTATTATATGTACTACTGTATTAGTCTGTAAAGAGCGGTGGCCGGAGGGTAAATAAAATAAAATAGCAGTGTTCACTGGAGTTTTTTTTTTTTTAGTTCCTGGTTTTGAAACAACTATAAAATATTCGAATCTAATAAAAATAATACTAATTTTTACAATATAATTAGTATATTATGGACTTAAAATGAAATTATAATAATATGTGATATTTATTATAATTGTAAATATAACTATACGTATTTTTATTGTGTAAATTAGTTTACAATTGTATTAAAAGTAAGTTTTAGTTTCTTTTAGTATGACTACGCTAAAAAAATGTATGTTTGTATTATCATTATTTTTTTTTTCATGGGGTGGGTTTGGAGTGTAAAAATGTTCTTTTACTGCAGGCTTCATTGGTTTGCTTTGGATTTTTAATGTGTTAATTTCATCATTATATGTAAATTAAATTCTCAGAGGGCAACATTTAGGTCTTCCTTATATAGTAGCTTATCATTAATTAGTTTAAAAAATAAATTTATTTATAAATATTTATAAATAATACCTAAAAATATTAAAAATCTATAGGGTGACTACTATTATTTCTTAAATGCCAAACCAGAATATTACAGTGGTTTATAGGTATATAAATATGAATATATCAGGTGTATGTGGTATGGACCTTAAATATGTAGTTTATTTATTGAAATATAACTATATCTATATGTAAGTGATTCAATCCATTTCTAAACGAGCTTATTAAAGTGACATGCTAAAAATCAAAGTCTTTAATTTGAAGATACATACTTGAAATATGCGTTAATGCATTAGAATAATATTTTTTAATAATTGTTTGGAAGGTATAGAGTTATGAAATGTATCTGATAAAAACTTGATTTATAGATTAAATGACTCAATCAATTATCAAACCACAAAATAGCACAATATAATATTATCTATTTACGCATACATTCAATTAAATAGTAAAGTAATCGAGCACTGTATAGTTAAAATACTGTAATGAAGACAAAATTAATACTATAAAGACAGTTCAGTATCTAAACTCGAATATCCTAGCTCCTAGTTTTTGTCATACACTCCATATTCATAACTTACTTTAATAACGTTGAAAATAACTGCACATTACTCCAGGGAAATTACTTTTTAAAGTATAATACGTTACAATTGCGTTAATTTAAATAAAATATAATGAAATTACTACAGCGTAATTGAAAAAGTAATTTCGTTCACTAATTTACAATTTGAGTTACATTACTATCCAAAGGCGTGGATCCAGTGGTGAGGGGGGGGCGGTAGGGGCTGGGGGGAAGCTGTATCAAAATGTACTACTCATTTAATTTATTTAAATTTAATATTTTGTGTTATCCCATATAAATGTATTGTTATATTATTGAGTCATAAAACTTTGTCTTTTATTTTTATAACATTATATACATTTATAAATTGTCGAGTACAATATTATTATTGTGACCGACTGAGTGACGACGACCATCGACACTACGAGCCAACGCGCACTGTCTAAAATATATCTATTTTATTTATCTTTTTTATTTATAATATTTTATTATTTATTATATCTGTTCATTGCTACAATTCAATAAGGACTTTCATGCAGTTTATGAAAAAAAAAATATTCATTATAATTAATAAAGAATTATTGCATTAAATACTATTGCATGTATATATATTATATATATACTTGTATTTACCAATAGGTAAATAGTAAATATGTACTTATACATATTTAAAATCTGCCCCCCCCCACAATTAATGTAGGCTTGATTAGCGCCTGATTACACTACCAAACACTGCCTATATTGTAATATGTATTATATTGTATTAACTATACTTGATTTTTAACATACTATACTTAATAATAATAATAATTGTTTATTCAATGAATAAAACGGGCAAATTGCCCAATAGTACAAGTAAATAAATAAGTTATTACAATAAATTGATATGAAAATCGAACAATAACATAAATTCATATTAATAATAAGCTAGAAATGTAAACTGAAACGAAAACAATCATACAAATAAAATATTACATATTATTGTTTGTAATGTAAGTTTTAAGAATTGAGGCTAACGGAGAAAAGAAACAATCAATATTAGGTGCAATTTTATTACACAGGGTCATGGTTCTAAGAATAGGGGAGTTTTTTAAATAATTTGTGCTGTGTGATTGTAAGTAGAAAATAGGAGTAGTTCGATTATTATATGCAGGGATATTGAATGAAATATGTTTTAATAGGTAAGGCGCATCAATATGGTTATTTATTAGTTTATATAAAAAAGAAATATCAGCTAAATCCCGTCTGGAGGCTAGAGAGGGAAGGTTATTAAGGAGTGATCTTATTGATGTATAATCATGCTGGTTAATAGTTATGTTGAGTTTATATGCTGCGAACCTTAAAAATCGCTTTTGGACTCCCTCAATAATTAATATACCTTTTATATTTAATTTTGATGTAGTAATTGAAAAATATAAAATTTACGTACAAAAAAATAACTAATAATTAAAAATTATTTAGTTTTCATCAACATATTTTGAAGAATTTGCATAGTGATTTATTTATTTAAAATAATAAAATTATAGTAAACTAAATGTACATTAAATACATTGTATTTTGCGTAACATAGATAATACTATAAGGTAAATTGTACACATGATATACCAACGATAATATTATTCTGACGCATATAGTAGGTACGATTCTGCGTCAGAATGTAGTTGATAGATTGTATGGATTATAGAATATGATGAAAACTAGAGTTCCATTATTTAAAAAAAAACACCTATCTATCTATAGGTACGTCATATTATGTTTTATTTCGAAATTAAATTAAACACCACTCAGGTAGGCCACAGCGTTTTGATATCAATTTAAACTCAACAACATAATTCATGTGTGCGTCGTAGATGCGTATCTATCACATAATATTATGTTAAACATGGGTATCATTGTAGTGCTCTAATTAAAAAACATTATGATTAGATTGATTGTAAACTATTGTTACATAAATAAAACGTCCATTTTAATAGGATCATCTGCTCGAAATGAGGTGTATTACGGAGTGGATTTAATCAAACTTAATTATGTCCAATATATCAAACAGTACATTATAAACGGCATTCATCCATCATGCACTATACAAATCTTGTTTTTCATTAATTTATCTTATTCATTCACTTTAAATTTAACAAAATTAGACATGAAAATTACAGATAAGAATTTATAAATATGCAGGGAATTTGAATACAATAATCATTAATCAGTTGTTATACACGGTGATTCTTTTAAAGGTAAACACTACGATTTAAAATATAAACACTCATTGTCTTAGAAATTATCAAAGACATTAACGTTTTTGAAAATATTTTTATCATATAATTTTGAAAAAAAAATATTTTGAATACTATTTTCTATCATTATATATTTTTTTAAGTTTTTGCTTTTTTTTATTGACATCGTTATATTTTTGATTTTATATTCTTAAGTAAAATATTTTTTCTGAGAATTTCAATAAATTAATATTGAATTAAGAACGAGTTAACTATATTTATATAGTTATAAATATTTAAAGTTTAGATAAGTGGAGTGCTGCAGTGGAACACGGATACCTTGCAAAATGTTGGTGCATTACTCCGCTTATCTAGACTTTAAATACTTAAAACTAATTAACTTCAAGGTACATATATATACAGATATTCCCAATAACGTTAATACTTTTCTAGAAAATCAGTGTTCACCTTAAAAGAAATAAGAATCACCTTGTCTACCTATATTAAATTATACTCTTAAGGTTTTATACAATATATTTAATAATATATGAACTGGCAAATTAAATGTATTTGAACGATAATGTTTTTATTTATTATTATTTATTTCTATAATTGTTTTATAAACTTAAAAAAAACGGTTTTGAACTTAATAATCAAATAAAATAACTGATACTGTGAAAATAAATTACTCTTTTAATATTATTTAAATTGCTTGGAAGTTCAATTGGAACATCCAATTCGTAAATATATTTATTCTGTAAAAATTGTGTTCGTTGAGTTTGAAAACGATCCCAGACAATTATTTATTTCGTCTTCTTTTTCTAATACATCGTAATTCAATTATAACTGCACATTATAATTTACTCAACAATCTTAAGCAAGTATCTCTTGTCCGGTTGCATAAATAATCACCAAAAACGTAATGAATCAATAATGAGCTGATTAAACATGATATATAGTGGCCCACGATTGGTCCATTATATTTTAGTTAACCATTAAATTAATACATGTTATATGGAACTCGGCATTAAAATATTAACTGTCGTTTATATCTAGTCATATTTTGTGTATTTTTTAACCGAGTATCTATTTTGATGTAATCACTATATAATCCATACATGAATATTTCTCCCGATTGGCTGACAGGAGTTCCTTAAAAAAATTATATACATAAATATTATTCTATCTGTTAAAAGACGATTTGAATACAATGTTGATAGTTTTTATATGCATTTTAATTTATGCTGAATACTGCAAGCGACGTACAATTTGCAGTGTCGAATTCGTACCTATACGAACGTCTGTCTAAATTCATGGTCAACAATTACCTACTACAGACTACGTTTTTGTAACGGTTGCGTCATAATATAATATATTTTATTTGCGAGTACCTACGACAGCATATTAATGCGTGTACCTAAAAATATACAATATAGTTTCGTCCGTAAATCACAACCGCGATTATTGCAATGTGAACCATTTCTACGTCTTTAGGAGCTCAAAAAATTAACTTTGGCGGGACGAGTGTTTTTGATATTGTATAATATAACGAGTACAAAAATGATTGACGATGACCCGACCCGAAGAACGCTCCGCCAAGGTTCAACATCATTATCTTATGTAGGCGGGTACATTATGCAGTGCGGCGTATTGTAAATAATAATGATAATAATAATAATTTTATACAACGAAATATTTCGATGATGACGTAGTAGGTATATGCGCATAAACCACAACGGTCTGTCTCCTACTACCAGGACGCACGCACGCCACATGGTCGGGTGACCACGTTCTGTTCGGTATGGTTTGGTAATAATAAACAACTGCCGCAGCGTGGTTACACAATAAACGTAATAATATATATTTTTTTATATCATAGTTCTATCGCCGAAAGCGCGTGCACACAGTTTGTTGTCACGCTGCCGTTCAGACGGTCAGCTGTTTGTGCGGCGCCGTTCAGAAAAATCGAACTTTCACCGAGAGAGCACTATACCAAACATAATATAGGTACTGTATAACTGCAGTTTTCGGTGTTTTTTTTTTTACTGTTGTTTGTTTCTTCTACGTACCTACCTACGTCGTAATAATATTATTTACACATTATAACGTTTTCGACGACTGCAGTTTTTGAACATCATGAACGCGGTTAAAAGCGGCAGCAACGTTTTTGCGCTATGCGTTTCGCTTCTGATCTCTTTGATATTGTGTCCTGCTTTCGCAGTGTACCAAAATAATTATTATCCGGTTGTACACCACGGACATGCGGGAAATAAATCCGATTCGAACACTTTGAGACTGGTCCATGCGGTACGTACGCCAATATTACAACAACAACAACAACAACAACAATAATAATAATATTTCTACGTAACTATAATAATAATATATTATTATCCTACCAGCAGCGATGTGCATCAATAGCGGCTTACAAAATATCATAAAAATATTAATATGTGAAAACTCATTTTGAAATCGTTTACAGGTGTTTAGGCACGGACAACGGACGCCGGCCGACACGTACCCCCAGGACCCGTACACAAATTCGTCGTGGGAGCCATTCGGGTGGGGCCAACTGACCAATGCAAGTAAATATTATTATTATTTATGAAAAGTATTTTAGAGCATTTAGAATGCCAATTGTGTTGTTACGATTAGCGTAAAGATTTTATTCTAGTAGACTCGACTGACGCAGCATTGTGCAGAATATTATAGGTATATTATTACGTGATTGACGCGCCAAAAACGATCGATTTAATATGTTGGTTTATTTGGGTTTTAAGTTCTTTGTTATATTAACCGCTGTTAAATTTTGGCCACATTTTATAAAGGTAGACTTTTTTTAGTTATCACGTTCCAATCGTATCAGATCACATATTGTTTACTGATACAATAATAACAATAGATACAATAGATACAATATTGTGACCAAATTATTTCAAATACCTTTATTGATTTAGTCATATTTTCCCAAATGATCTAATACGATTTATAAATATTGAATAATAATAACAATAGTTATATAACTTAACTAATTAAATTTGTATAGTGCATATGATAATATACATTATTTATTTAATGTTTACAAATGTTTGTTTTTACAACCATTGGATATCACGTTATCATATTAAATTATTTTTAAAACATTTTATTAGGTATTAGTTAGGTATTCAAATAAAACAATACGTATGTTTAATTGGACGATCGCCGTAAATAAAATAAAAGTTTATAGGTGAATGATATGAATAATTTATTTATAAAAAAGGACAACAAAATATTAGATTATTTATGATACCTATAGTTACGTACCTAAACATTTATTTAACACATCAATTTTTTTTTTATATTGTTACAATACGGGTCGTTCCTCATAGCCCAATACAGAATATATAATTGTATATAATAAAATATACGCAACGCACGCACCTATAATATAACTATACTTATATATAATTGATGTATCCTCTTTAATTGTAAGGATCATTTCAATTGTTGGTTGATTCGTTGCATAATTGGAATTGTGGAATTGCATTTAGGTATGAACAATGGATATTTTGTGCAATAGACATGAAAGGATGGGACTTGAAAGTTTATTTGAGACGATAGTATCGGAGTGTCAATAAAGCCACCAATTAGTCGACGCACGAGAAAGGTTAAATAATATTAGCCTTCATCAACTAAAATAATTAAGCCAAACCGGTTTATAACTGGAGAATAATCAATACCTACTTATTTAATTTAAACGCTATACATAATCTTCTTGAAAAACAAAAACAATTTACATACAACACACTTAAACCAAATTGGAGCGAAAATTCAACTCACGATCAAACTTAATAGGAACCCAAATTACAAATCAATAATAGTAGGTAATAACGTCATAACTCACTGGTGACTATAATTCTAGTCCGTTCTCAAAAATAAATAACGACATTTGACAACAAATTACATTTTAATATTTTTAATTATCTATTGAGTAACACTGTAACTAGGTAATATGGAATTTATTTTAATTGTAAAAATAACTTTTTTTACATTAAGAACTAAAATTTTTTATTTTAAGATTCAGAAACTCGTTTATAAAGCAGTTCGCTAATAGGCTATGAATTAATGCATAATGGTTTTAGAGATAATAAACATATTTCATACAACATGAAAACATGGAAGGAAAACTCAATTTTTTTAATGTCATCTGTTAAAACTGCAGTTATTATAATATAACATTACTTTTGAGTTTGGACTTTTTTTTTTTAGTTTAATAGGTAGTATTAATAATTGAGTTTTTAAAGTCAAACCACAGACGTCAGTTACAGATCGTAAATACTGTTATTATTTTTAATCAAAGTATATTAGTACCAGACAAAAAAATGTGAACTCAATAATGCGTCAATCTTTGGATTTTAATAAAAATGTTTGCAGTGTTTACAAACAATATACAATGTGTAATGTATTATGTATGTACAGTGTGAGTGAAAAATACTAAATCGTTTGACATCCATATAAAAAATTTAATACTGAAACAAAACTACTCGAGGTACCTTCTGAAATATTGTTAGTTTTGTTTAAATTATCTAATTGAACAAATATAATATAAATGCATATATTATAATAATAAAAATGAAATATTTTTTGTTACTAATTTTTAGTAATGGTAAACGAAAACAATACGAGCTGGGAAAATTTATCAGAAAGCGTTATTCTGGATTCTTGGATGTTCTGTACTCTTCGAAAAAAGTCACGTTTAGAAGTACTGACGTGGACAGAACCATGATGAGCGCTCAGCTAGTCGCGTCTGCCATGTACAAGCCAGTTGGTGTACAACAATGGAATAGATATTTAGAATGGCAACCCGTTCCGATACATTCAGAACCTCTGAATGACGACCGAGTAATATTTTAATGTTAAATGTGTTTAATTAATCTCCGAATTTCTACTGTCGGCAGTATACAAATGTGTGTGCTGCAGTTGTTGTTAGTGCGAATAGACTGTCCCAGGTACCACGAAGAAAGACAAAAAATAATGAATTCCACCGAAGTCCTCGAAGAGCTCAACACTTATAGTGATCTTTATAGTTATCTGTCCAACCACACTGGACTGACCATTCGAGATCCCGACGATGTACAGTCGATTTATAGTACATTAAAAGCTGAGGTAGGTCCTTAGTATAGTCACTTTTTGAATTTGTGCATCACAGAAACCCACATGCAACACATTTTGTGTTATTTTGCTTATGTAAAAGCCATAAAAACGTGATTTTTTTTCTATTCAAGTCGGACTACGGAGTTGCCCTTCCGAGTTGGACGACCAAAGTATATCCAACGAAATTGGCCAAAGTGACATCTAGAAGTTTCATACTAAATGCGTACAACAATGAAATGAAAAAGCTCAAAGGAGGTATATGGTAACGCATAACTGTAGATACAATACCTACGTAAAAATATGTTTAATGCTTTTTTTTAAGGTCCGTTATTAAAACAAATACTGGAAAATAGTAAAAATAAAATAAACAAACAGTCCACACATCAGTTGTATGCCTACGCCGGTCACGATTCAACTGTATCCAATCTTTTGATTGCCTTAGATGTATGGGATGAGCAGATTCCTACGTATAATATGTTGGCATTACTAGAGCTACATGAATCGAAGAAAGGAAATTTCTACTTAAAGGTATTTAATGAAATGAATTACATTTTTCAATGTACGTATTGATATTTAACAGAGCACTGCAGTTTTATGTACCTTCATTATAATTTTTTTTTTTTTAATTTTCTAGGTGTTTTTGCGCAACGAATCATCAACAGAACCTTATCGCTTACAAATACCTAATTGTAAAGAAGATTCGTGTACTCTGGAACACATTTCAAAGTTGACTGCGAACGTGATACCGTTGAATTTGAATGAAGAATGCAAGACTGATAATCCCGAATTTTCTAATTTAACATTTATTGACAAAGGCCCATAAAATCATCTTTAGAATGGATTGACGGATAAGATTGTACACTCTTATACAGTTATATTTCTATCATTAAATGTATTTGATTGATATCACCGGCTATACGATTAATGTGTGATTACTTTTTTGTTTATTTAATTTACACAAAGATTTAATTTATTTTCATTTTTCAAGAAAGGCAATAAACATGTTTGTATTTGGGCCTTCTATTTTTCCGTTCAACAATTTTATTTAAAATCTCAATTTCACAATTTTATATAAAAAAAAAATTATTTTAATTAGGGAGTCATTTTTTATTGACAATTATTTAAAACAACAAAAAAATATGATAAAACTCTAAAATAAGAGTAATATATTTATAAGACATTTTATAGAGAGTAGGTATTATCTTTTTTAAAAATCAATGTTGATTGCATACATTTACAAAGTCTTCACTCATCAGTGAGTACACGATGTACAATTATAGTATTATTAAACACCATATTAAGTTATTAGTTTTTATTGATTGAATATCTACTTACAACATAATAATATTAGGTATATTACATTAATGCATTACTTAGATATATCGGCGGAAACACAACTTTTTATATGGCTTGTTGATATATTTTAATCTACCTACGTGATTGTTGACTATATTTACAGTGATATTTCATATTTTTAATAATATAATAGCGCAATTAAATAAAACTATCCAATTATTTTATTCTATCTATCTGTCGAACCGCATCCCAAAATATGTATAGGTTGGCTTTAACACAGAAAAATATTAGTATAAAATACTTATTCCTTATATTCTATTATTCCTAATAATATGTGTTAAGTATAAGTTTTACCAATAATAACGAGTTCTTACCTTGCGTGTGGTTAGCATACGATGTCCAAGTTGAGAGTTCAGTGATCAGTGGTTTGCTCCATGAAAGCTCCAGATCAGTTCCATAAAAATTATTATGAGTACGCGAACGACTAAGCTAACGTGTCGTATATAACCGTCGAATATAATGAAACATGCATAGTTAATTATTTCGATACACATACTATTTACCTATCTATTAATTTCATATAACATTAAAATAATATCGATCTCGGTTTTTTAATGTGTATTTAAATTTTTTATTTTTTTTATGTTATGACTTAAAAAGCAATAAAGCGTTATTTGTAACATTTTTTGTTTTTATATCCCGATGACTTGATATGAGTGAAATAATTACTTAATGCCTTGAGTTTAATGATTAAAATTTGGTGTTAAGTATAGTACGATGAACGGCCTTGTCTATTTTTTGGAGAACTCCCGTAGTACGAAAATGACTGTCAATTCACTTCTAAGTTACTAATTTTTATTGGCATAGTTGTGGCATTACGGAAAAATATCCGTTGGACTTTAAATTTGTATGACTTGCTCTAACTGATTCACTGAGTTTATTATGAAACAGTTCATCTCAAACATCATTATTGAAAATTGCGTGTTCGAATGATTTTAATTTAGCTATGGCTTCTGATGTATAAATAATATATACATGATCAGCTGGCAGATAGTTTTTAATTGCATTTTAGTTTCTCCAAAAATAATTGGTACTATCGGAGCACTTCTCTATCATGTATAATTTTATTCGATATACATCTAAAATTATATTGTTAATTCTTGTGAGTAATGGATATGAAGACAAAAATTGTCAAAATGTTTGTATTCATATGAATAAATTTACTGACCACATGTAGATCTCAATTCAATAATTAATATAGTTTGATAAGAGAAATATGCGTTAATAATAATTGTTTGTAATATAAAAATACATTTTTTTATCGTGGGTATTTATTTATTTACATTTTTTGTACAAAAAACTAGCCAAATTTAATCAAATCTAGTTTACATAAAATAAAAACAGTAAAATTTAATTTTACAAAACAATAAATAGGTAACTCTTTATTCAATATGGCTTAAATAAACCAAGGTAAATATTAATTATATTATTCAGAAATATTTAACGAGGTATTATAGTTTTTATACATTAAACCAAAATTAAACATTTTATATTAAACGTGAAGAATATTACAGTATTAGATTAAAATATTATATTAATCAAAATAAATATTTTAAAGGTAATACAAAAAAAGTACGACTAAAGCATTAAAATAACAGTAATTACATGAATAATTAACATAGAAGTAGGTATTTAAAAAAAATATACGTTGAGCACAACATAATATTTATTGTTTGTATAAAAATATGTAGGTACTAGGTAGGTATTATATTATTATATTTATGCACTAAATGAAATATTTACCTGTTTTTCTCGTAATTTATTTTAACGATAAACACATATTTTATAAAATAAATAATAACAACATAATACTATAAACTTGACTAGGGTAGTTTAGTAACATAGAAATTTAATTTAAATTTTAAAGCTATACCAAGCGTAAACACCAACGGTGCAGAGATCGCGATCTCCTTTCTGAACAAACATAAATGTATAGTAGGTTTGGATATAGCATGGTTGAGTGTTTTCTACTTTGCTTCAAATTTATCTTTTTTTATTGTATTTATTAACAATTGCAGTGCATTTAATTTGTATTTAAATAATAATAAGTACCATTCTATTTGAAAAATTCAGATATTTCTTGTAATGTTTTGTTTTCAGTTTCTGGTAAATAAAAATAGAAATATACAGCACCAAATAAACCGGAAATACCAAATAAAGTAAATGTATTGTAAAAGTTCACAAAGTTGGACAACTCAAGATAATACTTGATCATGAAAAAAGATATTAAGTAACCCATTGCCCCTCCAGCGCTGCAGGTAATGTTTCTACTCCTGAAATTTATTAAAAACAATTCAAGGGTTTGAATTAAAATCAAATACAAAAAACATATTTTTTTTTTTGCTCACTTCATTGGAAATATCTCGGTAAGAAGTATCCATGCGATAGGCATTATCCCAAGGGATGACATGAAAGTAGTAGTTAGAAAAAGTATTAACACCAGCCAAGAAGTTATAGGTTTTGAGTTCGTCCAATACACACCGATTAATCCAATTAATATATAACAAATTGAGCAAATTAATAACGTCGATAACGTAAGGAATCGTTTGCCAAGTTTGTTGATCAAAAATATCGTTATTATTCCTCCAATCGTTGATAAAAATACTGAAAACGCCTATAATATTGTAAACAATTAAAAAGCGATATCATTAAAAATAATGCATAATCGTCATATTATGTTGTTAAATGTTAGACGATACACTCATAGACATTACTTACTAATGTAAACTCGACGTTAACGGGTGCACCGAATTCAGTAAACACTGCTACTAGATAAGGTACGTACTGTATTCCAGACAATAAATTCGCAAAGAAAATGTACACCAACAACAGACGGAACGGTCTGTACACTTCAGGCCGAAGGAGTTGTCCCCAAGAACTCGTTGCGTCTTTCTCGTCAGGAAAATAATAATATAAATACTAAATATTATAATATTGTTATAATTTATGTTATACGGCAAATTACGTTAAACGTAAAATAACGTTATTTTTAAAATACATAGGTATTATGTAGGTAATAATATTATCTATATAAACCAGATACTTACGTTATTCATCAAATACTTAATTAATTATACTGGATCATACTGATTTTCACACTTTAGGTATAATAATTAAGTAGGTACCTACCAGGCTCGGTGTCGTCATCTTCATGTACCATAGTTGTAGACGTATAAGCTATCATTTCTCTGAACTCTTTGCTTGAAAATGTTTCGTGCGACGGCCATCCTCTCAATTTGCCAAGCGTTTGCTGAGCCTTTAAGGGTTCGCCTTTGGTCAACAACCACATTGGAGATTGCGGCGTCTAAACAGTATAAATTTAATCGAAATTATAATCATAACTTGGTGAAAAATAATTATTTTGCCCAAGGACCAACATTTACTTGATTTTATATCTTGATACGCAGGTAGTACAATAAGTACAATAGTAAGTATAATTAATACCTAAGTACCTATTTAAGAAGCAATTTTTTTGAATTCTTTTAAAATTTAACGTTAACTGGTGGTCGAAATGATTTTTTTTTTGGAACCGAAAGGTACCTATTTAGGGTATATCAAAGACAATAATATTAACGAGGCGTAGTGTTATTACATATTTATCTAACCATAAACAATATGGCGATGGTCACGATCGGGATCGACATGGCGATGAGCACGGTCAGCCTCCATTCCAATGTGATAGCGTATATCAATGTGAACAGCAACGAGCCAACGAAATAGAAGACGTTCGTCGCCGACATCAACGCACCCCTAAGCTTGGGCTCGCACACCTCGCCAATGTAGGCTGAAGACGGGCCTCCCGAGTATCCGACGCTAATCCCCATCAGCATCGAGCACGCATACAATGTCCCGACGCTGTTGGCGTAAAAGAACATGATCTGCGACACTATGAACGGCACGTTGGTTATTATCATGCACGTTTTGTGACCGAAGTGGTCTAGCGTTAACGAAGATAGTGCGCTGCCCAGGGGCGTGAACAAGAACAGAAGACTACCTGAAAAGTTAT
Source organism: Acyrthosiphon pisum (assembly GCF_005508785.2). Lineage (NCBI taxonomy): Eukaryota > Metazoa > Arthropoda > Insecta > Hemiptera > Aphididae > Acyrthosiphon > Acyrthosiphon pisum. Next base: position 64,657,924 of record NC_042495.1, read on the forward strand.
CGAGTATAAGACTTAGGTAGGTACTGCATCTTTTAAATACACTAGGTGAAATTATGCACACTATAGTTAACCAATATTACCTATAATATGATCCAAGATTATTTTTAATCATTAGAAATTAAATATAATATCTACAACCATTTATTATACCTATTACCATTGAGTATCGTATCTACCTATATATACCTATTGAACATTGAATTTATTTGTTTATATTTAACTATTTATATACTTATACTATCTAAGTTACCTACATGTACTGATTGCTATAATATTAATTTAAGACGTTTAATACAGTTTGGACTTGTTTATTAGTTTTGGCTGAATTTGTTTTTCCTAAGTTTAATAGAACATGACGTATCCAATTTTATTTATATTGTCAAAATTGACATTTGTGTATCGAAGATGTTGGGAAAAAATTAGCAACGGGCACAAATATTCTGAATACGTTTCTGATTAGGTAATTGGTTATTAGGTACTGTATGTGGTCTAGCTATTATATAGGTAGTAGGTATGTTGATTGGCAATAATGATAAAATGTGTAGTTTAGCGTTTATTTTCTAATACGTAGTCTCTCATTACGTAAAATATTATCATATTGTTATATAGAATATAATTAATGTATTATATATTTATATGCGTTCCAAACACTACACTTTATATTAAATTCAATTTTTTACGATACACCCTCTAAAAACAATTAACGGAGCATACGTGACTATTTCACTGAGGTTTAAGTTGAACTGTACAAACATATTATATACATACGTTTCAATACGGAAATACAATCAATTAAGTGCGGCGATAATCCACAATACTATAAATCAATACTTCACATTTATAATATTATATTATTCTACGAACCGTCATATTATAAAGCATGTTATTATGTGACTTATTTTTACAGAGATTTAACTTGAGTCTTATAAATTCATCTAGGAACACTCACGTGATAATATTTTATAAATACAATGCGTTTTAAATAACAATTAATGACGATCGTAGAAGCGCATAAATAACTTTATAACCCAACAAAGAACTTGTGAATAATATAGGTGACGTGATGTGCATCTTTCTCTTCTCGTATTCCTCGGAAAACCAATAACATAATTCGTCGGACAGGAAATTACGAGGCCGAAAAATGTTCGTACAAAACTCTTTCTCCCCGCATTTGTCGTTCTGCATACCAACTCCGTTATAATATGTACTCGTCGACGACGATGCGAAAATGAGTTGATCGAGGTTCGAACGGCATAAAGACTAACTGACTGATGGCAGAAACTATCACTGTGAATTGCGAATCCATATAAACATTGTGTGAACGACAGCTGATAAATGTATACCACAGTCTATAGGGAATCTAAGATAAAAAAAGGTGGGTAAGTGGATTTCGCTCTGCTGTACAGTAGGTTACAAGTGGGTCACTGTATAATGGATGGTATTAAATTTGAATTCAATGATATAATATCATTGTATAAGAAAAACGATTCTGAGCGGAGACGGTATGTTAGTCTAGGTATAAGGCATAATATTATATTAGGTACCTATAATAAATTCCAAATTAATCATATCATAATATTTATTAGGTACTTATAACGCCGTTATACATCAACAAAAAACCGTGGTACTATCATAGATATATAATAGTATACTTTAGAAGTTTCAAGTACCCACGAATAATATTATACAATCACAACAAAATAACTAAAATAGTTATCCTAGGTTTTTAATATGTAATTTCGTCCAAATTTGTACTTAAAATGACTATAAAAATAAACTGCGTAAATGTATTTTTTAGATTTTTTGGTAACAGAATTAATTACTTACGTGGAATCTTGTTTTAAATTTTCAATTCTTAGATACAAAAATTGAACATTTTATAAATTTTTAACTACAAAATAATTTTTCAAATTAAAATTTAATAAATTTTGTCAAAATTTGATCTTTAAATGCTTATAAAAAAAAATTGTGCCTATGTATTTTTAATATTTTTCAACTGATATTGTAACAATATATCAGAGCTTTGTATTAAATGTATACACTTTTTGGCCCAACAGATAAAACTTTATTGATATTTATAGAAAAAAAACAAAAAAATTGAAACTGACATGTCCGTAAACAGCTCAAAAAGAGTCAATTATTTTAAAATTTTATCGTATATATAAAATGCTA
>NC_042495.1:64660273-64679625 GCF_005508785.2 Acyrthosiphon pisum
TGATATTTTTAGAAAAAAAAACTTAAAAAAAAATGGAAAATAACAATGTCCGTAAAGAGCTCAAAATACATCAAAATATTTTGAAAATGTTATGGTGTATAGAAGATGCTAAGATAAACATTCAGTCAAAATTTCATGTATCTATGGTAATATTTTTTAAATTACACCAAAAACCAAATTCAATTTTGTGAAAAATCGATTTTGCGTAAAAATTCCCGTTTTTCCTTAATTTTACTTTTGTTTTTCCCGGCGCTTTTGAAAACCACTGGGAAATTTAAATTTTGACCTCCCCAATGCACCAACGATATTCACTTTCTGATCGAACAAGATACTGAAGTTGAAAATCGTAGCATTATTTCGACTACTTATCGTGTACACAGACACAAAAAAAAAAAAAAAATAAAAAAAAAAGTAAAAAAAATAAAAAAACACACATCATTGTAAAATCAATACATTCATCGTTCCACTCAGAATCTAAAATCTACCGCCAAAAAAGCCACGGATAAAAAAGTCATTCATAAAAAATGTATTTGTAACAATTAAAATAAATTAACTTTTTGACTCATTTTCGTTATTATTATATTATATGAATATTTGACAGTTATTGCTTAAACAAGCAATTTTAAATTGTAGATTTTGACTTTTTTAAATTGTATTAATCGCATTAAATTTCAAAATAAATAATAATACATTAAAATATTTGATTTTTTGTCTTAGCACAAAAATAAATCGATATCTTTTTTATCCATGACTTTTTGTCCCATGTATTTTGTATCCTGTAGCTTTTTTACCCGTGGCTTTTTTTTATCCAGTTACCGTCCATATGGGGAGGTTAATTACGAGTTTCCACCACACCATCTCGTGTTATGTCGAATATATTCTATTATTCTACACAAATTTTAGTCAACGTGTTACCTACGTAATATTGAAAAGGACACGGTGTAGAGCAAACTCGTCTTTACATGCATGTGCATAAGTGATAACCACGATATTCACCTTCGGTCTGCAGTACCAATCAGAACCGTCAAGGGGGATTCACACCTCGTCGTGTCGTGTGAAATTATCACGGTTACCACAGTTACCAAACTATACCACATAGTTGAATATATTCAACTTTTACGAATCCCCCTTTACGGTTAAACAAGAATAGTGGTCAGTGGTCACCGATATTTTCGCACGCAACACCCATCGCGATCGCCTATTTATGCCGAGGTTTATGCCTGTTTTCGAGTCGCCGTTCACCGCTGCGTTCAGTTTCGTTAACACTCCATCGAAACGAGTCCTTGTAAGTATACAATATGCGAGCATCATCACTTCCGATTAAATGAAATTCGTCCTCCACCTGTTTCCGAGGATTACGGTCCGAGGACTGCTAGTCAAGGTAAGACTCACATCAATCACCTATATTTATAATATTATATTCGCAGTTCACACTTTGTACGATATGTCGATATAAGACGCCTGTACGACCGTTATTATGAATTAATTGTAGTCGAAAACAATTATGTAACCGGTATATTATGTAAAACTGTCAAGTCCAAATAATTTCGTATAGGAATAAGTCATCTTACCGAACCAAGATGCTTGTTCGTCTGTCAATGGTGGCAGTCCATTATTGCTCTTATTGCTCGCTAATGCTCCAATTATTATTGTTGAACACGTAATTTCTATACCGATCCCGGTCTGTATGAAACACGGTCCAGCCAATGCCAAGCTCTGCAATGCAAAACAACGCCGCGCTTAATGTTAGAATATGAGTTAGGTACATCTGTATAATAATAATTATAATTATTATTATTTATTATACATACAATAAAAAGTGAGTGCTGTCATGGGACACCCGGTAGAAATAAATATTATAGATTAGGTACCTACTACTACATTTTAGTGGAACCATTCAAAATACAAGCAAATATCAATATAATAGTATGTTTGTTATGTAATTTTTTCCAAATAACTTGAAAATACTGCATCAATACAGGTGTCATCTCTCGTTGTAGATTCTGCTGGATTGTTTATAATATGTAAATTGAATGTGTCCATAAGGAAAGTTTTAAAAGTTTCCGATTTCTTATCATTAAAATTGATGTTAAAGTCACCAAATTATTAAAATTTATATATTATAATAATTATAAATAAATAATATGCAGATCTTATGACGTTTCAAATCCTCGCGTTATACCTGTTTTCTATTATCTAGTCTATACCAAACGTGACGCACAAAAATATGTAATCACGGCAAAGGTAAAGCACTATTTTATATATTATATAGAGATATATGCAACAATCAGATTATTCTACGAAAACAATTTCATGAAATAAAAATGTTTCCGCGTCATGCAAGGAGATTATAATATGTATATAAGATGTAACCAAAAGTTTATGTTTTGTAAGGACCGTGTTACAGAGTTTAGTGTCTGGTTGTATATGGAATACGTGCCCAACACTTTTAAAAATTTCTACTTTTTTTCTCACCACTTTACGGCCTGCTGGATGAAAAAAGGTCGCTTTCCATCGCTTCAACCGCGGTCGAAAACCAAACTTTCGGTGCAGGCGTGACAAAAATTTTATTACCTACGTACAATTCAATACTTGTTTATATTATATACTTATTGCATATATATTTTATTAATTATAATAACTATAAATGCATAATATACGTAGTGTAGTGATGTATTATCAATAATCAATATACACAAGATATTTATAATCAATCTATCGCGGAACGTCACTACAACTTACAGCTCCGTTTTTTTTTTTGTCCCGATCGATCTAATAATGCGGTAATATTTCAGAAAACTGATCTGAAGTCGTTAGAATGTTTATTTGAGATCGGTCAGTCCACATTTCAAGATTTCTGATTTAAATTCCGAATAAATCCCGAATAATCAACGTTTGAAAATTCCGAAATTTCAAAATATTCCATCTACATTTTTTGAGGTTGGGGGGGGGGTGAAATTGGGAAAAGTGTACTAACCAATCTCAAGTAGACATAATAACAAATTCAAATCTGTCTTAAAAAGTATTATCGCATTACTAGATCGATCAGTATGATGGAATAAAAATTGGATGTTTTGGCTAAAATAACTGTTTAATATATTATAAATTATGGTATCTCGTCAGGAACGTTTTTTCCCGGCTAGCCCTGCATCGTGCCATAAAAAACTTCGTTTCAATATTGTAATATTAACACGTTGTATTTTTTTTCCGTATCAACTAAAAATGAATGTGTTATTTACTAGCAAATCGTTATTGAGGTCCACAAGCCGACGCCTCCAACGAAAAAGGACGTAACTCACTTTTACGATTTTTTTTTTTTTTCAATGTGGTGTTACTGTTTTTCTGGTTGTCCGGCGACGCTAATTGTTGTATTTAATCAAACAAAGACGTTGTGAACAATAAGATTGAGTTACTACCATCTTCGTCGGAAATCCAGTAACACCAGTAAAACCACTTTGAAAAAAAAAAATATTGTAAAAGTGAGTTACGTCTTTTTTCGTTGGGCGTGTCGAAGCAAGCGCATTTGTTTTAAATATTAATATGGCTTTTTCTAATGCGGCATGAATTAAGTGCAGGTGTACTATACCAGGTAATCGAGGTATACATTTATTTTTGTGACCTCTATATTATTATGCGATTAATAAATTATTATTAGATTTTGTGTGATATTTTATATCGCAAGTTTAGGTCTCGGTTAATGAACCGCATGATTTCGCCCTGGAAAACAGCATGATGTGGGTAAACTTAATAATATGTAATCGTATACATTTTTAATTAGTAGTTTTTATCTTAATATATAACTTACATAAAATAATCGTATGTATGTCACAAGTTTTCTTTCAACCTATATATTTAAAAAAACATATTGTAATTTGTAAAAAAATTGATCCGTTTGTACCGTTCAGATACTTTCAAATACATTAAAGCGTTAAGCCATACCTATGACACAAAGTCAAAAGTAGTTACGATAATCTAACTTAAATCGGTGTTTCAATATAAACCAGAATAAAACTCGTACTATAGGTTAGGTTAGTCATCATAATTTTAAAAGCAAAAATTAAAGGTTACAGATTAATATTGAAATTAATGATACGAATTATATAATATGATATTGTTGGATCAACGTCATACAAGTGGTATGATAATCCTATTGGACATGTATTTGATATTTTAAGCAAATAAGTTATGTAAGATATAAAAAAGAGTTATAATTTATAATTATTTAAATGTTAAGCACCTTCCACAATATAAAAGATTTCTGTGAGACTATAAAAACTATATGAATATGAATGAAATATACTATTATGAAATAATTTGAATACGTAAATTATTTGCATCGTAGTTAATACTTAGTTATCTTATACAAATATTTGAATAATAACTAACTTGAGCGAAAATGGATTTAAAGCTGTATCTATAGTTAATATTGGACTCCATTTCTTTTCTCAGATTGGTTGTATTTTGCAAAGTTTTCTGTAAATTAAAAAAAATCGGTACATTATTAATTTGTTAAATAATCATCTGCCAATTTAAAGTTATATCAATTGTTGTATTAATATAGATTTAAAACTTAAAAACTAATAAAATAATTATTTATGTATAAAAATAATCAAACTATTATCATACAAGTGTAAATAAAAATAAGAGAGGTGGGCAAATGGGCATTTTGCTATACAGAATTAGATGATAATTTTATTTGAATGAATATTGCTAAAAACACTGATTTTTAAAATGTCATTGTGTGTATAAAAAAATATGCTTTAAAAGTATTAAGTACACACGAATAATTTTTGTCCACCGCAACACTATAACTAAGATTGTTAGTCATCGTATATAAAATATATCTAATTTTGTCCAAATTTGAACTTAAAATATCTATAAAAAAAATTATGTTAATATATTTTTCGATTTTTTGGGTATAATATGAACTACGTAAGATAAAAAATGTTTTAAATTTTCTTGATTTTGATGAATTTTGTCAAAATTTGAACTGAGCCAGAGACGTATCTACGGGGGATATGGGGGTCATATTCCCCCCGGAGACTAAATTTTGAACACAATATAACATATTGTATATAATATACGAATATAATATGTGTACACCGAATGTCTATTAAACATTTTATATCCCCCCCCCCTTGAAAAAATTTTAGATACGTTACAAACTTAAGCACGCATAAAAATAATATTGGAAATAGGTATTTTTGATATTTCATAGTTGAAATAAAATATATATAAATAAAATATAATTAACCGAGTAATTAACCTTGTATTGCATTTATAGAAACAAATTTAAAATGTTTATATTTAACTCAAAAAGTGACAAAATATTATTAAAATTTTATCATAAACAGGCAATGATAATATAAATAATTGGTAAAAATTTAAAAATCTATGGTTATTAGTTTTTGAGTTACACCAATAAAACAAAAATCTCGTCGAAAACAGTTTTTGTGAAAAAATTCCATTTTTCTTTAACTTTTTTTTGTTTTGTCTATAATTTTGACAAACACTAGGAATTTAAAATTTTAATCTTTCAAAAGTATCAACTAGATCCAATTTATTACCAGAAACCACCACAAATACAATAATCAAAGCATTTTTTCTTCTAATTTTCGTGCATACAGACACAAATAAAAAATATCAAAAATAACATACATTTTTACCAACCATTCATCCCTCCGCTCAGAATCTGAAATAGCTGACGGGCTAAAATTATAAACAAATTTAAAACAATTACCAAACAAATGTTTCCAATTTAATTTTTGAAACAAAAGTTTGTAAGTTTTTATACCCAGATAAAGTTTTCCATCACAGATTCTTATAGTCCAATCAAAATTAGATAATTGATAATAGATTATTTCTTTATGATAAGGTATAATATTAATACAAGTGTTGTTAATGATTCTAAAATGATAAACATTTCTTAACAGAACACACATATTTCAAATTTCCATTCATTTTCAAGTATTTACAAAATATTTATATGATTAATAAATTGATTAATCACTATTACTTATATTTTTAAAATATAGGCCATAGGAAGTTCATAAAATGTATTTAAAAAATTACATGAACAAAAGATTTTCAAATTTATCAGAACGATAAGAAATATTGGTTTTATATTTAAAATTATTTCTGTGACAAATCAAATCTATATAATATGCTAAACTAAACGTATAAATACGAAAATGGAGGGTTTATTTCTCACGAGTAAATATAATGTTCTGTACATTTTTTTCGGTGACATTTTTAATGTTGGTATAATTAAGTATAGTCTAAAATAATTTATTCATGCTTTATATAGGCAGGTAATTAAAATCTTAAAATAATTTAAAATAAAGAAATATAATAGCTAGGTACCTATTTATATAAATAAGAATTTATAACCAGAAAAATATAATATAGAAATAATAATATTTATATTTACCTTTTACTTATAGTTGATGATTTTCTTTTAATAGTAGATACCTTATAAAAGCAATAAATAAACCAGTTTATTGATCATATTGTTTTAAAATTAACACTTTAACACTGTTAAATAAATAATGTATAATGATTTTCGGAATTTCGGTGTCTTAAGAATATTAATAAGAAAATATTATGTTCAAATAAAAACGTATACCTACCTACTGAGCTTATTCTTTTATGTATAATTGCATCAGTTTATGTGCATGTGATTATCACTCAATTTACACTGATTTAATAACGAGTACACAGTATTCCACAATAATTATTATTAAGTGTTTTAGAATATAAAATCTTATCGTAATATATATTTTATTTTAAATGTTATATTTGTAAATTAGATTAATATCGTTATTTTTGGTATTTGATTATTAATACCACATTTAATTTGAAAATTGTGTAAAATAAATATTAAATAACTACTTGGGTATAAAATCAGTTAAGAAATCGTATTATGTTATTATAAAATAAACGGTATCTAATTCAAATTGCAATAGAAAATGTTGTTTACAGGTTCAAAGTTTTATAAATACAAAAGTACATAAAATATATACATCTCAAGTGAAAACAACTATTTAAGATACCTTTCATTAAGTCAAGATCTATCATAATATTACGCTTTACGTATATGATATAAATAAAATGTTCCTAAAGTGGCTATAAATACTAAAATATTATACTTTAGTGTTTACTCTGTTAATCACTCTGTTTCATTTATTTTAGTTAATTGAAATCTTAGTATAATAAACTACTAACATAATATTTGTTTTTATAATTATTGAAAAAGTTTTACGTATAAAAAAGATGGTCACAGAGATCATAAATCTTGGTGTGAGTTGATTGGAAGATGAAAAAATGCACCATAGGAATTTGGAATTTAGTCGTGTTCTATTGTTGTACAAATCAATTTATAATGAATTATCAGGACTACTCTTGATCTACTTGTTTTTTTTATTGTCCTAAGTTCTCCAAAAATTGAATCTGATCAATAATACATTTTTTAAAAAATTGTAATTAATTCACAAGACTATACAATCGAAAATCTGGTAAAAGTTTTCTTATGCAGACTCTGTTTCCCGAATCCTTTCCCATATTATATTATTAGATAAGTTCTAATAGTAGTTAGACAATATCTTTGATGGAAGCTTTGAACCTAATACAACTAAATTCGTGTAGGTACATAATATCTTGCGTTTCTGATAGATTGATGGGTACGTACTCACAGATATTACCACACCCGACCACTTATATATAGTGATTTGTCGGTGGGTAGGTAATTGGAGTTCCTTTGTTTCTTGAAATGTCGTAAACACTGAAGACAATCGTAATAATTGTTACTGAACATGCCACTGAGTTGTCACTTAGCAATTTCTTCTGATAAAATTGATAAAATGTTCACAATTGACTTGGTTCACTTTTGTCTATATTTGAGCAATATCTATATAATATTAAGTAATAAATACTAATAATAACTAATAACTAATACGTATACATCCCACATTAACACTATCACTTATATAAAATAATTTATTGTTTAATTAATTTTAAAGTGATTAGATGCGTAATTGTCAGTTGTATGTGCTGATTAGACACTATAATAGCAGTGTTGGGTGGTAACGTAACGAAAGTAACGCATTGATGTAACAGCGTTACTTTGTTTGTAACGTGTTACGTAATTTCATTATAATTATTTCCAATTAACAAAAATGTAATTTAAATTACTTTTGAAAAATAATATTTCTATAGTGTAACGCGTTACAGTTTCGACTTGTTTAATACCTTTGTTTCCACCAGAGCACGTTTTGTTAATTTGTCTTCCCAAAGTGAATTAACAAAATAATATAATATAATTATATATTATATATTATTTAATTAGATTTATCTAAATCGGTACACAGAGCACGTTTTCTATGAATATCTAGCGTAGACTGCTGTTATAAAGTTTTTATATACACATATATAATTATTATTATAATAATAAATATAGTTTTTTATAGGTACATCTTGATTGACTGACTGATTTAACATCGTCTGGCCGTAACCACTGAAGGCTGAAACTATGAACTATGAACATAATATTATTGTAGTCAGTAGTTTCGTTTAATGATGTTAAGGCACACTAAGCAAACATTTTCGATATTAATATATTATGTATTATCACCTTTACCCAAGACTATAAATAATTTTATTTTTATTTTTATTTATTTTACAATACAGGACGAACCCTTTAATATATGAATATAATAATTTGCTTTATGGAAACGAGGCTCAATTTTACAGTGAGAATGCTGGGTCAGTATTGGCAATGCGCATAAGACAGATGATCGGTGAGTTAAGATAGTAGTTTGAAGAAGAGAAAGGTATATGGAATGGAACAGATTATCGTGAACGGCGGGAGGGGACATTGAATGAGACACGGTATAGTGATTCTGGACTGTCAATTTTAGAGGAAAGAAGATTAGAGAGAAATGATAAGTTAGCTGAATAATACCGAATGGCGAATATATCGGTGCTATGGAATCGGCGGCGACCAGATATCCGACTCGGCCGGCGGGATGATTCCACTGGGCGAAAAAGAGGGGTTATCGGCGGACCGCACCGCTATCCCAGCTGATACTCTCCGTGATTTTTGACCTGGTGTCCTGTGGAGTCATGCTGGACCATGAAACATGTGACTATACAGTCACCGTGGGTCCTTCACTGCTGACGTTCTTGTTCCTACTGCTACCTATTATAGTTCTATAAATCACCCGCCGTGTGTCCCCCGGATGTACTCGCATATTTCGTTGCGCAATAGTTATTTTCTTAAAGTATCTCGATACTTTCCGTTCGGACGGAGACACAAAGACAGAATATGAAGAAAACAGTTCCTTGATATGAACTCTAAAACAGTGGTTCTCAACCAGGGGGAAATTTAGATATTGCACTGGGGGAATATCCTGCAAATATAGTGATGATGAAATTACGAAAACTTTGTTGGTAAAATAATCATGCCATTTTTTAATCAGTAAAATTTAAAACAGTAAATTAACTTTACTTATAATATTTATAAAAATATAAAAATTAAATTATTAATTATTAAGTTACCTAATTAATATTTTATTTTTAAAATGATAAAAAAAATAAATGTAGTTAGTTGTATATTACATATATCACTGCTCCAGATAATATGGTGTAATCTGTTGGAGAACCTGTTATATTTAGATAATTGAGAGAGAGGGTTTTCAGAGCCATATGATTGTATGAATTATATTTTAACCGTAACTCGAGAGTTTCAGGAAAGATAGATCAAATATTCAGTTCTAGTTGATATTTTTTATTATTATACAATACATTACAACAATCTTAGTTACAGATTAAATATAGTAGAACGAAAGACTTACGGATAGTATGGTCATCCGGAGTTTCCTTAGTGGCTGCTGCTGTACTTGTCCCGGAACTAACTTAACTAACTAACGTAACATGGTGTGTGGCTTATAATTTTATATATTATTATGCTAACAATTGTATGAGTATATGTATACCCGGATAACTATATTATGTTTATGTATATAAACCTTCTTCCTTATTATTACTATTTATGTTTATACTTGGTCTTCAACCTTTTAGTACTCGCGACCCACGTAAGATATGTAAAAAAGCTAAAATTGCTTAACGCTTTGCAGTAGTACTATTAAAACTGAATAAATAAAAATTTAATTTTAGTAGGTAGAATATTTAATTATTATTAATTGAAAATGTATAGAATTCATATGAAAATATAAAATAAAAATATGGTACAAACAATTTAATGTGAATTATTTTTTTACCTTAGGTATATAATATTATAAATTTAATTTTTATTTAAAAAAAAAGACTTAACGCGACCTAATTTTAAAGCTTACGCGACTCGAAAATTTTCTATAATTTTATGATGTTTTTAGATTCTGAGCGGAGCGAGGAAGCTAGTGGTTTTACAATGGTGTTTTTTAATTTTTAAATTTTTTTTTTTAACCAAACAAAATTTTCACCATAAGGAGTGACTCGATTTTAACTTAATATGGTATCTTATTTTTTAGCAAATTGGATCAAGGTGGTACTTTAGACAGGTAATTTTGCAATAGTTTTTAATTAATGCCACCATAGAAATGAATAATGACTTTCTAGCTATTCCATGGAGACCTTTGATTAATCATTCGTTCATAGGCTGATTATCGTCGGTAATATTTTGGGCTTAACTAATTATTAGTGTATAATTAGTTATTACAACCATTCAAAAGTTAAAAAGATAATAATGACTAATTACCTGCAGGTGAGTTAAAAAAACTCAACAATTTGCTCAATTTTATCGTTATTTATTTCGTAACATTTTAATAAGGCATATTATATTATATATTTATGACTTATAATATATTATTAATATTAATACTATTAAAATTTAAAACACAATAATTATTACACAAATATTTACATCTAGCAGTTTACGTCATTGCTCTGACATGACAATATATTTTTGAAATATTAACTATTTAATACATATAAACGACAAAGGTATATAAAATCCCTGTATATAAAATTCCTGTATTAGGAAAAATTTACTTTAAAATAGACTTAATTTACAGGTTAAATATATCAGAAACATACGAAAAAATGTCAGTTACATAAAAAATAACAAATCAATAAAAAAAATTATAGTGTGGGAAAAATCTGTTCTAAATTGTCTTTGCTAGAGCACAACTCACTGAGACTGTTATATAATGAAGAAAATAAATTATACATTTGAGATTTAAATTCTATTTGAAAAACTCAGAAATTTCTTGTAAGGTTTTGTTTTCGGTTTCTGGTAAACAAAAATAGAAATATATACAGCCAAATATACCAATAATACCATTTATAGTAAATACATTATAAAATTCCACTAAATTTGAATAATCTGGATAATATTTTGTCATGCAGAAGGTGATCACAAAGAATGTTACTGTACTAAGGTTGCTGGCAATGTTCTTGCTCCTGAAATCAATATAAAAAAAAAAATCATGATTTATAATAAAAAATAAATCTTAAAGATGAAAATATTCAATATAATATTTTTGAACATCATTACTTTATAAGGTATACCTACTACAAACATTTCAAGAAGAAAATATTATTTGTATGGTCTTTATAGTTAAGTGAATTAAAATTAAAAATATTTAATAAGTTCAACATTGTACATTTGTATAAAAACATATTGTTAATAAATGTTTCTTAAAAAGTTTTTGCATAAGTAACTGTATTAATATAAAATACTCAACTACCTACAATCTATCTTAAATACATATATTTTGACTCACTTTGCAGGAAATATTTCAGATAAAAGTGTCCATGCGATTGGCATTAATCCAGCCGATGCAGATAAATTATTGATAAGAAAAAGTATAAGTACTATCCAAGATTTTAATGGTTCCGCATTTGTCCAATTAACACCGATTAGGCCAATCATTATATAGCAAACTGAGCAAACCGATAATGAAAATAATGTTAGCAATCGTTTGCCCAATGTACGTATTAGAAAAACTGCCATTACACTTCCCGCCATACAAAGGCTCATCGTAAATGACTGAAAGTACAATGCAATACATAAGAAAACTATAAAATAATAAAATATATTATTTAAATAATGTTTTCTACTAAAATCAGGCCATGTAACTTTAAAGCCATAACCTGGTTTGTTTACTAACTATTGTCCATTCGACGTTTACGGGTGCGGCAAATTTATTAAATATTGATACTAAATACGGTAATAGTGGTAATACAGAAAATAAATTCTTGAAGAAGAAGTACAGCATCATTAAACGAAATGGTCTTAGTACTTCGGGCTTAAGAAGTTGTTTCCAAGCATTTGTATCATTTTTATCATCTATAAAAATGTGAGGAAGTATTAAAACAAATGAATAATATAAAATAGAACAAAATAATATACGCGTGGCACAGCATATTAATTTTATTATATTACTCCGTACTCGGTTCGTCACTTTTAGCGGGCACACTGTATTTAATCATTTCTTGAAATTCGTTTTCACATTTTTCGTGCGATACTTTTCCTCTCAATCTGCGGAGATTTCGGTTTGCTTTTGAATGTTTTCCGTTGGTCAATAACCATATCGGAGATTCTGGTGTCTAAAACATGTATTATGGTTTTTTGTTAATTATCAATGAGCCCGCCGGAAATATCGATTGCGTTGGTTGTTGGTACCCGATTACCGTCAATATTATAATAATGGTCAAAATTGGAAACACCGTTCCCAATATCACCGTCAATCTCCATTGCTTGGTAATACTGTACATCATAGTCAATATTATGGTTCCCATATAGTAAAATATGTTCATTGACGAAGTCAAAGTGCCTCTTAGTTTCGGCTCGCACACTTCCCCGGTGTAACCAAGACACGGAGCATTCAGAAGCCC
The DNA here is from genome assembly GCF_005508785.2 of Acyrthosiphon pisum. Taxonomy (NCBI): domain Eukaryota; kingdom Metazoa; phylum Arthropoda; class Insecta; order Hemiptera; family Aphididae; genus Acyrthosiphon; species Acyrthosiphon pisum. The sequence goes on from NC_042495.1 coordinate 64,673,168, forward strand.
CATGCTCAGTGCCATCAGACTTGAGCTGGCGTACAGCATTTCTACATTTTTCGCGTAATATAGTATGATCTGAGCTACTAGGCCCGGTATATTTGTTAGTATCATACACTCCCTGTGACCAAGACGGTCCAACAAAAGCAAAGACAAAACATTTCCCAGAGGAGTGAATAAATATTGCAGACTACCTGAAATGTTATTTAATATTAGAATTCATGCTGTTTCTCGTTCTTAAAAAAAATTAATTTCTTTCTTTGTTCCTTAAATATAGATAAAACTAGTTTATTCGAAATCTTTAAGGTGCCTTTAAAGTTTACAATCAATCTTGACTCTTGTCGTCCATAATTTAACACATTATCATAATATTATTGTGTTGACATAAACTATACATTTGAATTGATTATAATTCTTATAATTGCTTCGTTATAATTGATAAAGTGTATTTTCTGTCAACCCGACTATAGCGCTTTCTAATACCTTATATAAAAAATATTTATATACCTAGTGACTATAAGTCTCGATACTCGATAACGATTACCAACTTACATACTTAGAACATTTTAATTATTTAAATTTCTGTGTAAATAATTACTGGAATGTAATGTTATTGATTTTCCTTTGGGAGGGGGGGAGGGGGGGGCTGGCGCAACGTACGTATGGACAATTTCATTTTTTTTTTTTATAAAGGAATTTGTGCCGTTCTTTAAAAATAAATTGGTTCCAGAAATCCGTTCCTTTTAGGTTTTAAAACTAGTTTCTTCCTAAACACATGAAATGTGAGTATAGTTTACACTTTCAGAATTCTTCTTCAACAGATTGCAGACAATTTATATACTTACCAAACCAAGATGCTTCTTCGCTTGTTATGGTCAAAAATTCGTTTTTGTCATTAAGTGTGTTGTTTTCTAAGACACCTATGACTATTGTGGAAGTTATGACTTGTATGCCGAGATCAATTTGCAATAACCACGGTCCTGATATCGCCCAGCACTGTAATTAAAATGTACGTATCGTTTCAGATGGAAATATATTACAGTAATACCTACTTAATGTATTGCATGATAACTATATATCACTTTCTTAATTCTCTAACTTTAGGAGCGTGATCTAATTAATTAAAAAAATTACTTGAGCTAAAGTTGATTTGATTCCATAATCATATTTATTTTTTTCTTCCATATTGTAGAGTGGAATCCTTTACTTTTCTACAAATTAAGAATATAGTAATCGGTAAAAAAAAAACAAAATTTATTATGAACTATTAGTAGTATTATTGTCACCATAAAAGGTAAATATGTTTTATATTGATAAAATTTGAAATTAATTTAAATTGAACTCCCCTTAATGATGATATTTTAATATTTTAAAATTTAAGTAACCACTGTATAGAGGGTTCTATTTAATGTACTACACTATTATTCCTTGGTTATAGGTGACTGCTTTAATTTTTAAAAACAATATTATGATTAAATAATTTAACGTTTTAACGTATTGTCTCCAAGTTTAATTGTGTATACATTTGCTACTAAACGTCTAAAGGTACAAATTACAAATTAATTTCGGTTGTCTAAAGTCAAAACCGATTCATTGTTTCTAAAGATTTTACTATAATTTATATTCAAGATCAGTATATTTATGTGGTTCATAAAATACTAATTTATAGTTCATAACTCATAAGGTGTATTATAAAATAACATATAAACATAGATTTTGAAAGCTGGCACTTATATATTGATAATTAACATAATAATATAGCCTTTGGTATTCGTGTAAAATATGAAAAATATAATTTAATGAACCATAAAATATATTTTTTAACAGAAAATTATATTGTCTAATATAAACTTACAAAATTGGAATTATAGCATGTTCGTTTGAATCAGTTTATATGAATATAATTCCACTTGTACTGATTTTAAAATACGTAATGTTATGTGGTTTGATGCTCGTAATTAATCTTCAAACATTAAGCGCTTCATAAATCATAGCTTATACTAACTATATTATCAGCTATCACGTGATCTAGTATGTATATTACCCTTTTTGTGTAACTATTGAGCACAATTGAAATTGTGATTATCTCACAACGATGTATTATAATATCAACCTATTTATCACATAAATTGTATTATTAAAATAATAAAAATATGGTAACAGAAAATACATTTTTTATAATAAGTTTACGCAGTCAGTCATATTTTATACGTATTTAAAAAATATTATTTTTTTATTCCATTAATACATAATGTATTTTATGTATTATATGTCATAATATGTCAAATATATATCCATATTTATATATTATTAGCTCTCTCATCCGGCATTTCCTGAGACAAAGATTTGTTTTTTTTTTATAAATTTATATTTGTACAAAATTGTATACCTATAAGTATAATATAATACATTTTAGATAATCCTATAGAAAATACCTAGCTGATCCTGTGTAATTTGGCAAATAGCCAATTTTATATGATTAAAACTATGTTCAATAATTGGTTATTTAATATTCGGGGTAATGGTGTTCAAAACTTAAAAATGTTCAATATATTTATATATGCTATACATGGCTAAACTCTGTTCGCCGTAAGTTCACCCATTGTTTTTTTTTTGCGCACTCAGAGTATGGTGAAAACGTTGTGACAATACAGTTCACTGCTTATACACAAAGGTGGGCAAATTAATGAAAATAATTAACTCAAGTTAAGTTAAGTTATGAAGACACAATATCGATAAGTTAAAAGTTAACAGTTAACAAATTATAAATTTAAATCGATAAGTTAAAAGTTAATATAGAAAAAAATATTAACTTAACTCAGTTTAAAAAAAGTTAATCTATTTTTTTAAATTAGTATGTAAATCACATAAAGAGTGAATTGTGTCTTTCTAGTTTCTAATTTATAAATTATAAAAATCAATTTTATTGAACTTTTTTCATAATGTAAACTATATACCCTTTTACTTTACTATTATTTATTAAGTTAAACTATACTCATCTCAAATTAATAATTTAACCAATATATTTTTTATATCGTATAGCAATTGAATGTAATAATACATGAAGATGAGTACATGGCCTTCATACTATCAATTATGTAATAGTAATATTTACGTATAAACGAAAAATTTCAAAATGTTTTTAACTTGATAGATATTTTTTAAATCAACTATGAAATGCTAAGTTATTTCAACTGTAAATTAAACTAGTTAAGTTCATAAGTTGATTAGAAAATAAACTAACTAGTTAAGTTAATAAGTTTAAAAACAATTAACTTTTTAACTTAGCTTTAACTTTTTAACTAGTCAATGCCCACCTTTGCTTATATATCGTGTTGTATCATGACGTGAAACTGTAGAACTACATTGAACTGTATATTGTCACAATTTTTTTCATATACTCGGAGTGCGCAAAAAAAAAGTTCGTCAACTTACGGCGAATCGTGTATGCTGTATTACCCGACGTTGCCCTTAAAAAACAAGTCTGTCGTTTTTACTAAATTCAACCTACAGCAGATAAATACGAACTCCTAACTTACCTAACCGTACTGAAATCCGATGTAGAAAAATCCAAACATTCACATGTATAGATAAAGAAGAAAAATAAAAATTTAAAAATTAGAAAAAATCAATTTAAAGACAAGCAACAAATTGGTCCACTGAATACCAAAACCGTGGTTTGAACTTGAGACATTCTGTACTAAAATACATAGAAGTGTCACATGCCACATGCGCCAACAAGCTTATCGCATTAACAATAATAATAATTATTAAAACTAATGGCAACCATTTATAAACAAAAATTTCAATCTTAAATCTCAAAATCCCTGTTTGAGCACCTCCCCGGGTTGGACCTCTAATTTACCCTTTTTTAAGTAGCCTATTTTCTTACCAAAGGTCTCATTTATCTCTGTGCCAAATTTCATCGCAATCGGATGAACGCTTTAAGAATGCATAAAGAATTTAGACTACACATACAGACAAACAAAAAATTAGCAATGGACACAAATATTCTGAACACGTTTTTTAGTAGGCAATTGGTTATTAGGTACTCTATGCGGGCTAGCTATTATATAGGTAGTAGGTATGTCGATTGGCAAAATTGATAACATATGTAGTTTTGTGTTTATTTTCTAGTACCTACGGTTTTTCATTACATAATATATTATCATATTTTAGAATGTAATTAATGTATTCTATGCGTTCCAAACACTACACTTTATATTAAATTCAATTTTTTACGATAAACCTGCCAAAAAATAAATAAACGGAGCATATAACAAATTACATAACTATTTCACCGAGATTTAAGTTGGACTGTACAAACATATTATATACACACGTGTCAATATGTAAATACAATCAACGAAGTGCGGCGATAATCCACAATAATAATCAATACTTCACATTTATAATACTATAGGTACGTATTATCAAGGCTGGGCAAGTTAATGATTTTTTTTTAGTTAAGTTAATATAAAACGATTTAGACTGAAATAGTGTAAAATAATAAGATTAAAAACAATATAAATTAACTTTATTTACTTCTTAAAATTAAAAAATTAAAAAAGAAATTTAATAAGTTAACAGTTAAGTTAATGAAAAGTCAAAAGTAACTAGTCAAGTTAAAATGTTAAAATAAAATTAACTTTTTAACTCTCTAATGCCCAGCCTTGCACATTATAATATACACTCACGACTCACATGATAATATTTTATAAACACAATATAGGTTTTGAATAACAATCAAGGGTGATCGATAGAAGAATATAAATAATTGTATAACCTAAAAGAGAACTTGTGAACTTGTGAATGATACCTATAGGTGTCGTGATGTGCATTATTCCCTCTTCGTAGGTATACCCTGTAAAAGGACTTAGGACTTTTGGTCCCCGTTTAAAAACGCCGCATACGGACATATTTTTTTTTCATCATAAAACGTTCTTACCTATATAATATAATTCAAATAATAGGTAACAATAATAAATATTCAATGTTTAATATAATATTAACTATTTCCGCGATACTGAACAAAGTAAAAATAATTAAAAAGTTAAATACTGAAATACAAATTAATTTTTTTTAAATAAAATGTTTTAATAGTTTTCATTGACTCAAAGAAAAATATTGGCCTGGGACCAATTGTCCGTGTATAAAATGAATGTGCTCCTTACTCGAACATTGTTATTGAGGTCCATAAGCAAGGGCATTTGATATAAATATGAAAAGGGTTTTTTTTTATTTGGCAAGAATGTAGGTTTAGATGTAGTATACCCGATAATCGTGGTATACATTTATTTTTATGACCTCTATATTATGTGATAAATAAATGATTTTTTTTTATGGGGTTTAAACCCAACAATTATGGCCATTAGCTGTTTTTAGGGGTGTGTTACGATTGCGTATGATACGATTGCGTATGGACCTTTTACATTATTACGATTGCGTCCATTCTACCTATCAATACTTAGTGCAACGCGTTGCCGTTCAAAATCGTGAAAATATGTAATATAACTTATTTTAGAAATCGATTGCTTATATTTGATACAATTTCATAAACGTAACTGAGACTATTATTTCCAGGCCAATAGGTAGTTTTTGGTAATCTATAAAATACTATGAGATAAGATTAAATGCCGATTTTTAATCGGATTTTCTGGCGCGTGTCACACGTTAGCATCGTTATATTAGACATTAGTATTTAGTATATGACCAACTTGTCATTTAATAAGTCACTGGTTTTAGTTATAGTATTAGTAATATTGCGGTAACTATGGAAAATTCTTTAAAAATTATAATGTCAGAACGTGGGAAAGAGTTATCTGTGGTTTCTTCACATAAATATCGATTTATAAGAAAACGCAAAGACGAATTGTTAAAATGGATATGTTATAACAAAAGTTGTTATGCCAGTATTTTAACTGATGTCAAAAAAACTCAAGTTATTGCGGTAATCGGTGATCACAAACATGAAGCAATAACACCTCAAAATATTGACCTCCAAGTTCTCAGAAAAAATTGCAAACGAAAAGCCAGCGATTCAATTTCAACTCGACCAAGCAAAATTATACGAAAAGAATTACTGACAAATGTTGGTACAGATATTGTACATAAGGATATTTCTTCTGTCCGAAAAGCCATGTATATGGCAAGACAGAAAAACTTTCCTATACATCTTGTGAGAGTTTACCAGAGTGACCCCTAGTAAAAATCACCCACGGATCTCTGGGACTTGAGATCTGTGACCTGCCAGCCGTGTCACGTGGGAAATGTGAATTTCACTATGACAGAACTGACAGGTTTTAAACACGCATCGGCAAACTGAATGCCCAAGATTCATAATATAAGGTGACACTGAATAAATAATAATAACAAATGATTTGGGTTTAAGAGGGATAGGATAGTATAATATATTTCACGTTGACACTAGAGTGTATAATAATAAGTGGGTCTTTTTATAATAATTT
>NC_042495.1:64680074-64690687 GCF_005508785.2 Acyrthosiphon pisum
CCATTTCTGGCTTATCAAATAGTCGAAGACGATTTTGTTGAACTTGTAGGTGATCGTCCGGATGAAGATGGGCTAGAATTTTCAGACTACGTATTAAATAATTATGTACAACCAAATTGTATATTTCCAACTAATATTTGGGCTGAAGAACTTCAATAAATAAAAGGTATCATATTTTTATAAATTATAAGAACAATTTGAAATTATTCTAGTACTTAAAAGTTTATGTTCTGATACATAAAAATAAAGTGTCATAAAATATTTTGGTTATTATTAATTCCGTATTTTTTACGTATTTTAATGTCAGAACAACAAATGGTCCAGAGAGTTTTCACAGAACTTTTAACGCTCAATTCTATAATGCACATCCACCAATATACTTTGTGCTTGAGGTATTGAAAGAAATGCAGGCTGAAACCAATATAAAAATATCCACTAGACAAAAAAATATATCCAAAGCTATTCCATCTAAAGATATGCAAAAAATTAACCATATAATAAAACTATACGACCAATTTAAAATAGATGGTAATGTATTACATTTTTTATCAGGGACTGGTTATCCATACATGTTGGCAACGTTGTACCTACTCATTTTCGTACGCAATCGTAATGTTTTTAAGGCCTAGGTAGAGAAATCGTACGTAATCGTAAAAACGTACGCAATCGTTTTACTAAAAGGGACAATCGTACGCAATCGTATATCACCGGTTTTTAGGGTTCCGTACGGTAAAACGGGACCCTGTTACTAAGGCTTCGCTGTCCGTCTGTCTGTCACCAAGCTGTATCTCATGAACCATAAAAGTTAGAAAGTTGAAATTTTCACAGTATATGTATTTATGTTGCCGCTATAACAACAAATACTAAAAATCCTAGAATTTATAATATAAGCTGTGCTGCCAACATGTTTATAGCTGATGATGGTACGGAACCCTTCGTGCGCGAGTCCGACTCGTACTTTGCCGATTTTTTTTTTTTTTTTTTGTAGGGAGGACATCGACCGATACGTACAATCAGAGCACTCCCGCAGTTGAATATATGGACTGTGTCACACGAAGCTACGATTAATAAATTATTATTGCATTTTGTGTGATATTATTGAAAGTTTAGGTCGTGATCAATGTACCACCATGTTTTCGCCCTGGAATTCAGCATGATAAGAGCAAACCTTATTATATGTAATCGTATACATTTTTATTAGAAGGTGTTATCTTAATTCTTAATCTATAACTTATATAAAATAATCATAGATATATGACACAAGTTTTCTTTCAAACTAAATATTTAAAAAATCGATCTACTTGTACTAGGTACCTATCCAAATACTTTTAAAATTATTATTGCAACCCACTATATATGAACATTTGAAAGACAATTATAAGGATAAAAAATATTTGAAAATATAATTTTTTAATAAAAACGTGGTTTTGTACACGAATTGAAACTATGTAAAATAATATTTTCAAAAACATTTACACTTCTTGAAATAATGAGTGTTAAATGATAAAAGAATCAACCTGTATAGTAATAATACTTAAGTAGGTACCAGTAATATTACAAAATATAGTACCGGTAATAGGTAACCGATAACGAAAGGACCGGTTTTAAGTCTGTAACAGGTATCAAAAGTTTTTTAATAATTTTGATAACGGATCACAAGCCCTGCCTGCAGATGAGTTAAAAAAACTCAAAATTTATATTGATGTTATTGATATTTATTTCGTAACATTTTAATTATGTACTTATAATATATTATATATTTACGAGTTATATTATATTATTAATATTAATACTATTAAAACTCAATTTTACATTCAGCAGTTACGTCTTTGAAATGCGGTAGTATATAATTTAAAGATAAACTATTTAATAATTATAGACGACAAAGGTTTATAAAATATATAATACAAAGAAATTTCACAATTTTGATGAATACATTTAAATAATAAACATTTAAAGAATATTGTATCAGGAAAAATTAACATTTGAAATAGACTTAATTTACAGGTTAAAAATATCAGAAATGTACGAAAAAACGTAAATTAGATAAACAAAAACAAATCAATAAAAAAAATTATAAGTGTGAAAAAAATCAGTTCTAAATTGTCTTTGATAGAGCAAAAATCTTTGTGACTGTTATATAATGAAGAAAAAAATTTTACATTTCAACTTTAAATTCTATTTGAAATTCTCTGAAATTTCTTGTAAGGTTTTATTTTCGGTTTCTGGTAAACAAAAATAGAAATATATACAGCCAAATAAACCAATAATACCATTTATAGTAAATACATTATAAAATTCCACTAAATGTGAATAATCTGGATAATATTTTGTCATGCAGAAGGTGATCACAAAGAATAATGCTGTACTAATGTTGCATGCAATGTTCTTGCTCCTGAAATCAATATCAAAAATAAAATGTCATGGTTTATAATAACAAATAAATCTTAAAGATGAAAATGTTCATTTTAATATTTTTAAACAGCATTACTTGATGAGGTATACCTATTACCTACTACAAACATTTGATGAAGTAAATAAAAGACCAAATATTATATTCACCTAATTATGCAATGAGTTAAGTAGTAATATTATTTGTATGGTCTTGTAACACTAAGAAATTTATATTAAAATTATAGCTTAGCGAATTAAAATTTAAAATATTTAATATGTTCAACATTGTACATTTGTATAAATATACATTGTTAATAAATGTTTCTTAAAAAGTTTTTGAATCAGTAACTGTATTAATATGAAATAACTAAATTTTATTTTAAATACATATATTTTGACTCACTTTGCAGGAAATATTTCAGTGAGAAGTGTCCATGTGATAGGCGTTAATCCAGCCGATGAAATTAAATTATTGATAAAAAAAAGTATAAGTACTATCCAAGATTTTAATGGTTCCGCATTTGTCCAATTAACACCGATTACTCCAATAATTATATAGCAAACGGAGCAAACCGATAATGATAATAACGTTAGAAATCGTTTGCCTAATGTACGTATTAGAAAAGTTGCCATTACACTTCCCACTATACAAAGGCTCATTGAAAATGACTGAAAGTACAATCCAATGCATTAAAAAAAAAATCTATAAAATAACAAAATATATTATTTAAATTACGTTTACTAGTAAAATCAGGCCATGTAACTTTAAAGCCATAACCTGGTTTGTTAATAACTAACTATTGTCCATTCGACGTTTACGGGTGCTCCAAATTTATTAAATATTGATACTAAATACGGTAATAATGTTAATAAAGAAAATAAATTCCTGTAGAAGAAATATATCATCATTAAACGAAATGGTCTTAGTACTTCGGGCTCAAAAAGTTGTTTCAAAGCATTTGTATCATTTTTATCATCTATAAAAATGTGAGGAAGTATTAAAACAAATGAATAATATAAAATAGAACAAAATAATATACACGTGGCACAGCATATTAATTTTATTATATTACTCCGTACTCGGTTCGTCACTTTTAGCGGGCACACTGTATTTAATCATTTCTTGAAATTCGTTTTCACATTTTTCGTGCGATACTTTTCCTCTCAATCTGCGAAGATTTTGTTGTGCTTTCAAAGGTTTTCCGTTGGCCAGTAACCACATCGGAGATTCTGGTGTCTAAAACATATATTATGGTTTTTTGTTGATTATCAATGAGCTCGCCGGCAATATCGATTGCGTTGGCACCCGATTACCGTTAATAATATAATAATGGTCATAATTGGAAACATCGTAGCCACTATCATTGTCAATCTCCATTGTTTGGTAATACTGTGCATCATAGTCAATATTATGGTTCCCATATAGTAAAATATGGTCATTGTAGAAGTCAAGGTTCCTCTTAGTTTCGGCTCGCACACTTCACCGGTGTAACCAAGACTCGGGGCTTTCAGAAGCCCAATGCTCAGTGCCATCAGGATTGAGCTGGCGTACAACATTTCTACATTTTTGGCGTAATAAAGTATGATCTGAGCTACTAAGCACGGTATGTTTGTCAGTATCATACACTTCTTGTGACCAAAACGGTCCAACAAAAGCGAAGAAAAAACATTTCCCAAAGGTGTGAATAAATATTGCAGACTACCTGAAATGTTATTTAATATTAGAATTCGTGCCGTTTCACGTTCTTAAAAAAAAAATAATTTCTTTCTTTGTTCCTTAAATATAGGTAAAAATAGTTAAAAACGACTTTAAGGTTTACATTCAATCTAGTCGTACATAATTTAACACATTATCCGATTATTATAATATTATTTTTTACCACAAACTATACATTTGAAATATATTCACAATTAATGGTACTCCCAAGTTCTAACTAGCTTTATATTTGATAATGTTCAATGTTCACGCTATATATTGTCCGTCGATGCGAATATAACGATTTCTATATACCTTAAATAAGAAATATTAATATAGTGACTTGATGATGAAACCTCGATAATCGATAACGATTACCGACTTCAGGCCGTACACAGACTTAGAAAATGTATATTTTTTATTTAAATTATTAAACTATTTACATATTTGTATAAATGAAATCTTGAAAATAACGGATAATTTCGTTTCTTTTTTGGATACAGGAATTAGTTCAAACTTCAAAGTGCCGTTATTTAAAAATAAATTCGTTCCAGGAATCAGTTCCTTTTAAGTTCAACTATTTGTTTTTTCCAAACACTTATTTCATAATAATATGTAAAATGTAATATACTATGAACCTTCTTATTATTAAGTTATTATATGAAATGTGAAAATACAGTATACACTTTAAACATTTTTATTGAACGGATTGTCGACTTTTGACATACTTACCAAACCAAGATGCTTCTTCGCTTGTTATGGTCAAAAATTCGTTTTTGTCTTTGAACGCGTTGTTTTCTACGGTGCCTATGACTATTGTGGATGTTATGACTTGTATGCCGAGATCAATATGCAATAACCACGGTCCTGATATTGCCCAACACTGTAATTAAAATGTTCGTATCATTTCAGCTGTAAATATTATATTACAGTAATACTTAATGTATTGCATGATAACTGTATATTACTTTCTTAATTCTCTAACTTTAGGAGCGTGATCTAATTAATTAAAAAAATTACTTGAGCTAAAGTTGATTTGATTCCATAATCATATTTATTTTTTTCTTCCATATTGTAGGATAGAATCCTTTATTTTTCTACAAATTAAAAATATAGTAATCGGTAAAAAAAACAAAATATTGCAAAGTATATTATGAACAATTAGTATAGTGTTATTGTCACCATAAAAGGTCAATATGTTTTGTATTGATAGCATTTGAAGTTAATTAATTAAATTAAACTCCCCTTGAAAGTTGAAGATGATATTATAACACAGCAAAAACACTTCATCAAACTCTGTGTAAAAAACGGCTAGGTAAAAAAAACAACAGATAATTAAGCACTATGACTATATATAATATCATAAAGAAATACCAAGTAAATTTAATTAAAGTACCTACACTTATTTTGTTCCAATAATTTATTTACTTGGCGAGAAATTATTTTGAGTATAAATATCCATTATAATCTTTTAAATTATAGTGAACTTCTAATGTCTTTTGTTTATTTTGTTCACATTGTTTCGTATGTTGTGTCATAGTACCTATATAATTCCTCGCCAAATAAATAAATTATTGAAACAAAATAAGTGTACTTTAATTAAATTTACTTTGCAATTAGCATCTATTTATGACATCACATATTCATAGCGCTTAAAGATGTGTTTTTTTTTACTTAGCAGAGTACTAACACGGAGTTTGAAGAAGTGTTTTTGTTGTGATATACCTAACTCAGTTTTTTGTGATAGTCGATAACTAGTCCTGTCATATTAGGTTTTCAGCGCGGAAAAATTCCCACCTAGCTGAATTTTGGTACACACCTTCATGACATCGTCATAAACAACCTGTAAAAAGTCGGCCTCGATATCATGTATGCGTTGGGATTAACAATTTTAGAGAGTTATTTTGAACTCCTTGGCCACTGACTTCAACTATCAGTCCGTTGACACTGTAATATCGGTGATTATAACTCTTAAATTTCTATGTGTGATACACACGCGTTTTTTATATTTTAGACACAAATATAATGTTTTCTGGCCTAATTATTTTTCCTATTTCTATAATGTATTCTTTTAGTTGTATTTCTTCGTTTTCTATGTCAAATATAACAGCTTGATCTTTTTTTGGTAACAGGTTAGGATTTAATGACTGCGAACGATTTTATATTAAAGATTTTATAAGATTTCGTAGTACGGGCTAGGCAATCTGAATTTGCTAAGTGTTTTATTTATGTTTGTTTTAAAATAAAAAAAGTGTTTCCGACCTAAAAACCCAAGTTGAATATTATTTTAAAAGTCTTCTTCGTTCTTACCTTTAATATTGGAACAGTGCTCAGACATACATACCTATAGTCAATGGGGCTTATTGCAAACTGAACAGTGCTCTGGTTGTGATGTCTTAATAGTCATTCCAATTTAGGAAACGGACGTAGAATCGACAAACGCATACCATTGTGCCTCAAAGGATAACAGTGCTAATCTGAATTTATTCTAGAGACAGTTATTAGCTTTGAGCGTACGAAGGTAAGGCGTATAGTAGGTTTTACCGTGTGTCAATATCGATACCGATGATACCACAACATGTATAAATAAGACACTGTGCGATGGCCTTGTTGTATTGTACCTAACTTGCTATCAACAGCTATAAAATGCGATAACGGATAAACGGGAACACAAGTGTTGCTAATACGATAGTAGGACACGAACTGAAAATATAATTTATTGATCCTTGAAATATATTTTTAAACAGACAATTATATTGTGTAAAATAAACTTACAAAATCGTAATTATGGCATGTTCATTTGAATCAGTTTATAATTTATAACTTGCACTAATTTAAAAATACATAATATTATGTGGTTTGATGCATATACGTAATTAATCTGCAAACATCAAGCGCTTTATTAACATACGAACTATATTATCAGCTATCACGTGATCGAGTACATTTTACCCTTTTTTGTTTAACGATTGAGCATAATTGAAATTGTGATCATCTCATAACGTTGTATTATAATACCAACCAATGTATCACATAAATTGTATTATTAAAATAATAAAAATATGGCAACAGAAAATATATTGTTCATAATAAGTTCACGAAGTGAGTCAAATTTTATACGTACTTAAAAATGATTAATTTTTATTCCATTAATACACTTACACAAATGTCAAATATATATCTATGTATTATAATATTTATATATTACTAGCTGAACCCGTGCACTTCGTTGCCCATTAAGTGTACCAACTATATGTGACTCAAACTTTGTTCAATTCGTTATTTAATATTCGGTGTATGGTTTCAAAATTAATCTTAACTTTTCCGTTGCCCGGAATAAAAATTCTGATTCGCAGCAGTACATTATCAGGTAGGCAATCTACCTGCGGTAGATCACGGACCCCGTGTTGTATGTTCGTTAGTGTATGATTTAACTCTAAAGTATTAAAGTTATACCAAGTTTGTCGTATTCTGCATATGGTGGATTGATATAATCAATTAATACAAAATCCTAACCTAAGCTAACCGTACTAAAATCAGATGAATAAACGCAAACGCATACAAAAAAAATTCATTCAAATCGGTCTAACCATTTAGGAGGAGTTCAGTCACAACACACATACAGTAGAATTATTGCGCTTAGCAACACATTCTGCGATTCATTTTTATATTATATGAAATCAACAAACATGCCCGATTAACCATTAGCAACCAATATAATATAATGCACTGTTGCGCCACTGTGGTATTTTTGACATACAGTTTTGAGATTTCCTACATTTCCGGTGGATTTTCCTAAAATTTTATTTCGTAAAAACCTTCTCCTGGCAGTTACGAACATCTTAAAAAAAATTTGAGCCAAATCGGACCAGCCACTCTCGATTGATGAATTGTTATACATTTTTGTCTCTATTTTTATATATATATATAAATCAAAATCTGTTTGTCAGTCTAGCTAAAACTCAAAAACGACTTGACCGTTTGGCTGATTTTTAGATTCTGAGTGGAACGATGAATGTATGGATTGATGTGTGTTTTATATTTTTTTTAAAATTTTTTTTGAAGTGAAAACTTCTTTAGGCGCATTTAGCACTTTGTGTGGGTACTGAATTGACCTGAGCAGTCATGCTCGGCTATGTAACGCTCGGTGTGTGTCTCCATATTACCATGGCAACCAATTATATATTATTTTGAAATTCCGATGGAATGTTTTGTATATAAATGGTTGCCATGGTGATATGTAAAACATATTATTCATATAGAGTTGGCAAATTTAATGGGCAACGAAGTGAACGGGATCAGATATTTTTATATACATAGATAGATTATATCTCTGAGCAGAAGATAGGCTAATTTAAAAAAGGAGAGGACCAAAGACCAATAAAAGTATCGATACTTTACTAGTATCGGTAGTATCTCGGTACTTCATTACAGACTCGTATACAATATGATTTTAATAATGATTAATAGTATAAATCTAAACCTTAGTGCATTTTTCATTTAATATCAACATTAAATTTGAATATGTCAAATGATCCGAATGACAGTACGACGAAATATGGAACAATTGACGGAGTTTTATTTAGATATTTAGAAAATACATTCAATTCAAAAATATTCATTTCATATTTCAGTTACCATAAACATATAGTTTAATTTTTAGAGTATGATGATGCAAATGAAGGCCACTCAGAGAAAATTTAACTGGAGTAATTTATACATAATTATAATTTATAGTACATTGTAAAAGTTATTAATTTATCAATATAGAACGCAAAAAAAATTGTATTTCGTAATATTAATTTCACCTTGTTGAAGTTTTCACTTCTGTCGTGTGGTCTTAAGCACACACATTTTGTTTTGCTTGGATTTTCTTCAACAGTATCTTTTCTGATAGGAAAGTAAATCTAGTTGGTACTTTGGGGGGTCAAAAGTAAAATTTGTCCAGTAGTTTTCAAAAGCACCGTGAAAAACAAAAGAAAAATTAAGAAAAAACGGGAATTTTTACACAAAATCGATTTTTCACAAAGTCGACTTTGGTTTTTTCTGTTTTTGGTGTACCTAACTTTAAAACAAATGACCGAAAATACATGAAATTTTCACTGGTTGTTTATATTTCCATATTCTATACATGATAAAATTTTCAAATAATTTTGATTTGTTTT
The DNA here is from genome assembly GCF_005508785.2 of Acyrthosiphon pisum. NCBI lineage: Eukaryota > Metazoa > Arthropoda > Insecta > Hemiptera > Aphididae > Acyrthosiphon > Acyrthosiphon pisum. The sequence goes on from NC_042495.1 coordinate 64,689,330, forward strand.
GAACTGTTAAGGGATATTTTCAGTTTCCAATTAAATCAAATATCAAATATCAAATATCTCAAAAAGGTACATTATTTTATTAAAATTTGATATATAACAAAAACATTATTTTTAACTTTTCATGGGTCCTCAGTAAAGTGCGTTCAGTTGGGCTCTCCTATTTTCCGCTCATCTGGAAGTTTTCTACAATAATACTAATTCCAAAGCCAGGCAAACCCCTTGACTCTCTTTCTTCCTATAGATCGATTAGCTTGCTCCCTTTTTTTGCCAAAGTTCTGGAAAGAGTCATACTCAAACGCATTCTTCCCTTCATAAATGCAAATAATATATTACCGGACAATCAGTTTGGCTTTCGCGCCAAGCATTCTACCATTCATCAAGTTCACAGGGTTGTTGATGCTATTACCTTTGCGTTAGAGAAAAAGTTATTTTGCACATGTGCATTCCTTGACATCTCGCAAGCTTTTGATAGAGTATGGCATGAAGGGCTGCTATCCAAACTTAAGAAATATATACCCCCAACATATTACATTCTCATTAAATCTTATCTTGAGGATCGTTACTTTAAAATTCGTCATGGATCTGCATATTCTAGTAGAGCTGGCGTTCCGCAAGGAGGGATTCTATCCCCAGTTTCGTTCAATATTTATACCTCAGACCAACCTACTATGCCCAATACCATAGTGGCGGACTACGCAGATGACAAAGCTATAATATCAACTAGCGCAGACCCTGTTTTAGCTTCCACTTATCTTCAAAATCATCTCTCCCAAATGGAGAACTGGTACAGGAAATGGCGGTTTAAAATCAATCAAACCAAATCTACTCATACAACTTTCACCCTTAAACAAGCCCAATGTCCGGCTGTAACTCTCTATAACATCCAAATTTCCTCAACCCCTACGGTTAAATATCTCGGACTAACACTCGATCGCCGTCTCACTTGGGCACACCATATTAAAACTAAACGGTCACAGCAGAATTCCAGGCTACGCATGCTTAAAACACTCCTCATTAACAATAAATACACAAACTTAAACACTAAGCTACTATTGTAAAAATCCCTTCTCAAACCTATATGGACCTATGGCATACAACTTTGGGGCAATGCTAAAATCTCAAATCTTAAAAAAATTTAAACTTTTCAAAATATTACACTTAGAAAAATTACAAACTCTCCCCCTTACATATCAAATCTCACCCTCTACACTGATCTCCGTCTAAAAACTGTCCAAGAAGAAGCAAAACACTTCTATAAGCGTTTTCATGATCGTCTCATATCCCACACAAATCCATTAATTCGTGAATTAGCATCAAACGAAATTCCTGGTAGCCCTCATCGACGACTAAAAAAGAAA
>NC_042495.1:64690737-64692845 GCF_005508785.2 Acyrthosiphon pisum
CTTAAGGCCCCTCAATAAATATTTAGGTATGTCTCACTACTACATAATATTATTATATTATTATTATTTTGTTTTATTATTAATTAACCCACGGCAACTTAAGCCTTTGGTGGAATTTTTACTGTGGGGAGGTTACTGTAGGTAAACACACATGTTTGATAGTTTGGCAGATTTTTGAGTGGGCACCCGTAGGTATCTGCCATGCCCGGGTGGTGGATGGCGCGGCACTTATTCTCCGGACATCGTGACTTGCCCGAAGAAAAAGCCGCCCGCGGTATCATTCCTAATTGTTTTTACTTTTTATACTGTTCAAAGTTCAATAAAATAATATTGAAAATGTTCTATATAAACTTTAAATAAAATAGACTTTTAAATACCTAGTTTTTTAAAAAATGTCCGTAAACAGCTCAAAACAAGTCAATAGATTATGAAAATACTATTAAGTATTGGAAATGATAAAATAAACATTCGTTGTAAATTTAAAGTATCTACTTTATCTACCTTAAACGCTCATAAAAATTATATTTGACTTTCTGGTAGACATTTTTTTTTTTTTTTGTTAAAGGTAGAACAACTAATGAGGAATCTTGTATTAAATTTAAAAAACGTTAGATTTAAAAAGATCATTTTTTATAAATTTCTATCTCAAAATGCGAGATTAGGATCGCAAACATTCAACGTACTTTTTACCAGTATAGTCAACGCAAAATACAAAGTAATTAATATTACAATATTTCAATATAACAGACGACGGACTCTTGAGTTGTGGACGAAAACAGTATATTTTTAAATTATATAACCATAATATTAAATATATCGAATTATAACAATAACATGGTATATAGGTAAACAGCAAGTGGTACAAACCACAAGGCTGCCGTCAGTGTCATTGGCTATCATTTATATTTATACTAGCTCTCCGAGCGTCCCTGGGGGAGATCCCCAAACCCCCCAGAGTTGGAGAGGAGTGTTAACCGATGCCGGAAGCTGCAGTGGTCTTGTGGTCCGGTCATCGGTCTCCACCCGGTTGGTGGGTGATAATGAGGTCTAGCGTTTAAAGTTCAAAAATTGACAAAATATGGAAAAATCACGAAAATTAGCAAATTATTTTGAGTTAAGAATTCGTAAAAATTTTTTTTATCAGAACTAATATTTTAAAATGTAATACAAGATCCCTTTATGATTATCTACCTTTATCAAAAAAAATGTCTATAAGAAAATCAAATTAAATTTTTATGAGCGTTTGAAATTCAAATTTTTACAACATTGGATATTTACTCGATTTCTCATGTAGCGATTTTCTTATTTTGTTATAATGAAAAAACAAATAACTGTAGATACATGAACATTTTACTGAATGTTTATTTTATCAATTCTTATACTTGATAAAATTTTCAAATATTTTGACTTGTTTTGAGCTGTTTACTGACAGTTTCATATTTCATTTTTTTTAATTTATTTTTTCTACGAATATCAATAAAGTTTTATCTGTTGGGCCAAAAAGTGTATAACAGGAAAGTACAGAAAATTTAAAACAAGATTCCACGTAAATAGTTAATTCTGTTACCAAAAAATCTATAAAATACATAAGCAAAGTTTATTTTTATAGTAATTTTAATTTCAAATTTGGACGAAATTATATATTACCTATTAAAAAACCTGAAATAACTATTTTAGTCATTTTGTTGTGATTGTAATGATTGTATAATATTATTTGTGGGTACTTGAAATTTCAATGAATTCAATGATATAATATCACTGTATAAGAAAAACGATTCTGAGCGGAGACGGTTTGTCAGTCTAGGTATTAGACATACCTATTATAGGTATACTTTTTGGCCCAATAGATAAAACATTATTGATATTTATAGAAAAAAAAACTAAAAAAATTGAAAACTTATAATGTCCGTAAACAGGTCAAAAAGAGTCAAATTATTTTCAACATTTTATCGTATATATAAAATGCTAATATAAACATTCAGTGAAATTTTCAAGTTTCAACAGTCGTCATTCGTTTTTTAATTACAACAAAATAAGAAAATCGTTAGGTAAGAAATCGAGTGAATATCAAATTTTGTAAAAATATGAATTTCAAACGCTCATAAAAA
>NC_042495.1:64694588-64697618 GCF_005508785.2 Acyrthosiphon pisum
AAAGTTTTGAAAATCTTTTTTTACATAATTCTAAGTCATTACCACAAAACAAAATTGTGGATAAAAGTTAAATTTTAGATTCTGAGTATGAATGTATTGGTTTACAAAGATATGTGTGTTTTTTTTAATTTTTGTGTCTGTGTACACGATAAGTAGTCGAAATAATGCTTCGATTTTCAGCTTCAGTATCTTGTTTGATGGGAAAGTGAATACTATTGGTGCATTGGGGAGGTCAAAATTTAAAACTCGCAATAGTTTTCAAAAGCACCCGGAAAAACGAAATAAAAATTACGGAAAACGGAAATTTTTACGCAAAATTGGTTTTTGAAACCAAACTATCGTATAAACATGACATTTTCACTGAATATTTATATTAGCCTATTCTATACATGAAAAATTATCAAAAAATTTTGACTTTTTTTGAGCTGTTTACGAATTACGCATATACTCAGTTTACAACTTTTTTTGGTTTTTTTTTTCTATTAATGTCAATAAAACTTTATTTGTTGGGTAAAAAAGCTTGACAATTTAATACAAAGCTCCTACTATATTGTTACAATGACATTTAAAAAATATTAAAAATCCTTTAATTTAAAACAAAGTTCCACGTAAGTGGTTAGGTAATTCTGTTACCAAAAAATGTAAAAAATACAAAAACACAATTATTTATTTTTATAGTTATTTTAAATTAAAATTTGAATGAAATTACATATTAAAAAACCAAGAATAACATTACTATTTTAGTTATTTTGTTGTACATCAACTTACCGGCTACCGCTCAGAATCGTTTTTCGTATACAATGATATTATATCATTGAATTCAAATTTAATACTATCCATTATACAGTGGACAGTGACCCACTTGTAACCTACTGTACAGCAGAGCGACATCCACTTACCCACCTTTTTAATTTTGTGAATGACAACATATAGGTACGTTTTAAATGTAAAATACCTATGATAAACTTATTATACCTTCGAGTATTTAATGTTTAAACGTACGGAGTCACAGATATAAAGCGCATATATAGGTAAACCGAAAAATGTTGGTTTACCATAATATAGGCTATTCAGAAACAAATTAAATATAGGTACTATATTTTAGTCTGTAGGAACTCGTTCAAAATTTAGTTTTAATACATCGAAATGATAAGAAAAAATATTTTTTCACGCCCCCGTTCATAAAAGTTAATAAATTAAAAGCAATAACAATAAAAAAACATATTCTTTCTTCAAAAACGTTGTGTTTTTGTAATGTATTGAATTAATGACATGGACGATTTGTGATCTAGCTCATCAGAAAGATCGCCTGGAAATTTAAACGGGCCGAGATGTTGAGCACGAGCCAATTAATATCTGAAATGTCGACGCTTTGGGTACGTGAACATAATCGAGTGTGCGACGAGCTGTCACGGAAGTCACCGTCGTGGACGGACGAACAACTATACACCACGGCCAGAAAGGTTGTAACCGGTCAAATGATGACCATCATGATGAAGGAAATCCTAAATGTGGAACTCAGACCGGAAGTAAACCACCACCGAATGGAAAACATCAGTGGTTCCGGCACGCCTATTGAACTGTATTTGATGATGGCTGTATCAAGTCTGCCGGAAAACCAGTAGGTTAAAACACTTAAAATTATTAGAGACATATAATAGGGCTTTTTAAATAATGCGTTATGAATTTATGATAATATATTAATACGTTTCAAACTATAATATAATTATAATCATCAACTAATAGAATGAACTATTGTATTATAATGAGACTAGTACATGTGAGAAACTTTCTAGTCCCTGCAGAGCTAGTTTCAGAAAAATAAGCGACTATATTATGGGTGTATACAATTCGATTTGTCTATACTTTTAGACAAGTTTCGGAAGCTGGCTTAAAAGACGCCCTGAAATTTATGGTGAATTCAAAGATCGGCATGTTCACAGCCCACAACGACGATGCCTTGACGGAATACCTTACAAGGACACTAATGACACTCTCGAGAGAGCATTGTATACAGAGTTTTAATAACTACAGAAGGCTGTTAGGGCTGCCTGCTTACAATAGTTTTTTCGATCTGACCGGAAACAATGAAACCGCAACTGAATTGAAAAATCTGTATAGCACCGTGGAAGACGTGGAGTTGTTAACCGGCGTATTGACGGAAAGATCCAGTTCCGGAGTTCTACCCACAGCCAAAGTCTTGTCGAATAGTTTTGTCATTACCGCAATCTTGGCAAATAATATCACCGCCAAACACTCGTGGGTACCAGACACGTTCGGTGATGTAGAATTTTTTAATTTAGTTAAGTCAGCTAGTTTAAAGTCATTGGTGTATCGTAACGTAGACGTGAATCGTGACTAGTTACAAGTTCATCTTTACACGAAATAAGTAGATTATTTATTAGTTTATCAATCCGAAGATTGGTTTTTAACAATTTTTCACAGTAAATGTCTTCTCCATCTTCCTCTATCATTTGCCATATTTTTTAGCTCCCTGTAGGAAGTGACTCCTGCATTCTGAATTATTTGGCTAATGTATCTCGTCCTAGGTCTTCCTCTTGATCTTGTTCCTTCTATTTGTATCTATATCTTGTTTTCTTCAATTATTCTTCAATTTTTTCTACAATTTCAAATCAATCATATCGCATTAGATATTAAATATAACTATACACTATAACAGACCATTTCAGTTCTAAATGTTTGACTTACATTTCTTCAACCTACACTATAATATGATATTATATCAAGTTTTATGACTTATACATTATAATATTATGTTAAACAATGTAAACATTTCATAAGTTCAATAAAAATGTGTTCGATTATCATAATCTCACTACAAATATAATATGTATAACTAACATTTTACCTTTAAAAATCGGAACACTCATAGATATAACTTTGCTAAAAGTTATTATTTTTCTTTAAATATCATAAAAGTTGTATTCATAGAGCCAAACTCATCAGCTAGGTATAATACCTATACTATCGTTCCAAATTTCACTGATTTTCATCACTATACCTGGTCTC
>NC_042495.1:64697668-64701440 GCF_005508785.2 Acyrthosiphon pisum
ATACATAATAATACGCATTATAATATTACTATCTTCGATGACAATGTTTTAGGCCTTTACGCTGTTTAAATATTGTTCTTAATCGAATATAATAATTATTATTATAATCACTGCGTGGTTGTATATACAATCGGTTATTATTGTGTTATAAACTTTTTTAAATATTAACTTGCAATAAAACCGTAGAGATTTTAAAAAGTAAATTCTTGTAAAGTTAGCGTATTATCACCTAATGTTGCAGTTAATGTTATTGTCTACACTCTAACATACAAATAACAATAGACCGTGCGAGTATAACTCGTCGTTATGTCATAATATTATTATAATGCTCACCAAACTAGCTTCATTAGAGAGAGAGAAACAACTTTTATATTAATTAAAGCGAGCTGCTTTATGTAGACTGTCAATTTTACACACACGTTTTTCCACATAATATTTAATGTCCATATCGCTGTTGTTGATCTTTTTTTTAAACTAAAAAATGTTTTTGGGCTGAGTACAGATATTTTTTTATTTTCTAACCAATTTCACGTAGGTAACGCTTTGTTTATCACCATAAAAACGAACAAAGTTTAAAAATTACATAATTCCCACTAGGTACCAATCGATGGTTAGGTACTTATTAATACATAATACTTATGATTCATACATTTTTTTCGAAGTGGAAAATATCGAATAGCATGCGGCTACGTTTGTCATCTGTTTTTTCTTTGTCTATGTTTTGTTTATCGTCTCGACGTATCCCCCTGCGCATCAGCCTTATTATATATTGGCCCCCTGGAAAACGCTTATCTCAATATCCGGATCGTGGGTATAGATGATAATTATACATATTATTATTGTAATTATAATTTAATAAAATATACCAAAAATGTATTCCCACAATATCGCTAATCAGTATTATACCTGCCACTGGGTATACGGTATACGCACGACAAACTATGTTACACTGTTCTGCGAATTATAGCGAGCAGCGTTTCTATGGTATAATATATTATATTATGGGCATTAATACATTACACAGGTCACAATAACGTACGATGTTAATCACGATACTAATACGTTGTGTAAAATATGAATGATACTATTAAACAGTTATTATAGTATCGCTGGGAAATACAGTGTCCGTGAACTCCGGCGCGCTCATAAAATAAATTATAACATATATGTACACATATAGGTAGCATATTATAGTGTGGTTACTAGCTGTATTACCGGGGTATAAAATATGGAATCGAGATGGGCAATAATCCTGCACCTGCGGCGTTGGATAGTAATATAATTATAGCAACTTTTTTTTTCATACGTGAACCAATAATGTTAGCGAACAGAAATAAAACAATACACGTGATTTAAATATTGCATTATTCGCTGGTAAGCCACACTGAAATAATGGGTTCGATCTATATAAACCTTCCTCGATTCGTCAAAATCGATCTGTCGAGTATTTTTTGACTCGATGAGCTCTGAGCCGTACGCATTGTCTTTTATCTATATATTATATTTATATATAATCGAATGTGTCCTAACTGACAAGTCGATCAACGTGGAGCAGCATAATAATACATTGTAAGATAATGTTCATCATTCGTTATTTCTCCATCGTAAAATCGTACGGTCTAATTCGCTAATAAAATATATACTTTAATTTGTACATATATATATATATAAATATATAGCTTAAATGTGTGTTATTTAAGCGTTAAAATTCATAAGATTACGAACGCGATCAACAGATATTGGTAAAATTAATTTTTAATGAGATCGATCAATATTCCTCTAAAATATCAACCAGTTGATCGCCATATACTGTAATTGGCGTCCCCTGCTCTACAGCGACATGAAAGGAAATTCCCCTTGACCTATGTGTGGTTTTCACAAAGAGACGTAAATAAATATTTTTTTTAAAACACTACATTACAATATAATATTATTATAAATATTATTGTGACCTTCTCCGTATCACCGTCGTCGATTTTAAACTAAATTATAATATTAATACGTGACAGTTATTATTATATATTATGTATTCATTATTATGGGCAATACATTATTATTTTAATCTAAAAAATTAATATTTGTATACCGTACAAAAACATTATGTAGACCATGATGGTATATAGGTATTATAATATTATGATATGTGACAATTGAAATATCTGAAATTCGAGCAATGTCACGTGTAATATTCTCGTCGTTGGAGCTGGTCAGATTAATATTCTGATAGCCGTTAACTACGAGTATATTATGATTTTTGCGGGAAGCGAGACCGCTCGTGTTGATGATGAAGATGTTGACAGGATAGTTTATAAATAAATGTAGACAGATGAAAGATACTTTGTAGTTTATTTTAACGTTCTTCAGTAATTTAGTCTAAGTCCAAATGACAAGTTATTACACAGAGTGACGTGAAGGTGCTTGTTGTGCTCTGGAGTAGACACGTCTGAATACAGGCTGTTTCAGGCTCTCTTTTATATTCGGGTCCCTGCTCACCCTGCCTATCGCTACGCTATCTCTTCTCTCAGTGGCGGATTCAGACAATTTATATTAGGAGTGCACATATTAATTCTGACCACCCACCTACATTTTAAACACTATACCACTACCACCAAGGGCGCCCGCTAGGGGGAGAGAGACCATGACCATGCACCCCACTATTTTTTGGCTAATAGGGCTTTTTAAATAATGCGTTATGAATTTATGATAATATATTAATACGTTTCAAACTATAATATAATTATAATCATCAACTAATAGGTACCGGTACCCGTATAGGTACTCTAGATAGATTACCCGAAACTATAGAGAGATGCTAACGAAAGGAGACTAGTACATGTGAGAAACTTTCTAGTCCCTGCAGAGCTAGTTTCAGAAAAATAAGCGACTATATTATGGGTGTATACAATTCGATTTGTCTATACTTTTAGACAAGTTTCGGAAGCTGGCTTAAAAGACGCCCTGAAATTTATGGGGAATTCAAAGATCGGCATGTTCACAGCCCACAACGACGATGCCTTGACGGAATACCTTACAAGGACACTAATGACAATCTCGAGAGAACATTGTATACAGGGTTTTAATAACTACAGAAGGCTGTTAGGGCTGCCTGCTTACAATAGTTTTTTCGATCTGACCGGAAACAATGAAACCGCAACTGAATTGAAAAATCTGTATAGCACCGTGGAAGACGTGGAGTTGTTAACCGGCGTATTGACGGAAAGATCCAGTTCCGGAGTTCTACCCACAGCCAAAGTCTTGTCGAATAGTTTTGTCATTACCGCAATCTTGACAAATAATATCACCGCCAAACACTCGTGGGTACCAGACACGTTCGGTGATGTAGAATTTTTTAATTTAGTTAAGTCAGCTAGCTTAAAGTCATTGGTGTATCGTAACGTAGACGTGAATCGTGACTAGTTACAAGTTCATCTTTACACGAAATAAGTAGATTATTTATTTTTATTAGTTTATCAATCCGAAGATTGGTTTTTAACAATTTTTCACAGTAAATGTCTTCTCCATCTTCCTCTATCATTTGCCATATTTTTTAGCTCCCTGTAGGAAGTGACTCCTGCATTCTGAATTATTTGGCTAATGTATCTCGTCCTAGGTCTTCCTCTTGATCTTGTTCCTTCTATTTGTATCTATATCTTGTATTCTTCAATTATTCTTCAATTTTTTCTACAATTTCAAATCAATCATATCGTATTAGATATTAAATATAACTATACACTATAACAGACCATTTCAGTTCTAAATTTTTGACTTAAAT
>NC_042495.1:64701540-64704929 GCF_005508785.2 Acyrthosiphon pisum
ATAAGTCATCATCGTGTAATAAAAACCTAATATTTGGTTGTCACGCGATGTTAAATTTAAATAATCACATTACATTTCGTTTCCAAAAAACGTGTCGAGCAAGGGACTGACCATTATCCGATTATTATGCATATTGCATAGAATAACATTAATTATAGAGTTATTATATAATTACACAGTTTTCATACAGAAAATTATCGTGTTATTTTTATTCCAAATTGGATCTTAACTAATTTTAAAAATAGACTTTTTTCTAAATTTAAAATAATATATTATTGAGAAAAAATTCTTATAATGTTATATATTTTGGTACAAAAATACATTTTCAATTGAAATTATAAGGAAAGTTAACTTTATGTTAGAATTCATAGATTTCAATCAAACAAAAACTAAATAAATATCATTGTAAATAGGTACATATTTACAATTTACCTAAATAAAAAGTAGCACTTTTAAAAGTTTACACGGCTTAGGTAAACTATAAACAAATGTATTTTAATATCTACACTCACGTTGACAAAATTAATAAAAATTGAATAATACTCCAATGATTAATATTACAAATACTTAATAATATTATTATAGGTATTTATTTGGTTTTGTAGAACAACCGCCTTGTGTTTACCTTATAGGCGACATATTATACACTACAGTAAGTACTATAGCTAATATGTCCGTATGCATAGTAAATATATTTATGTGTCACATTTAGACATGTTAAACTATGTCTTATGTGACACACGAATTGAATATGAGTGTACAGTAAAATCTGTGAATGCAATGATAACATTTGAACTAGTATTCACTCATTTTTCGGTAAATAAATGGTGTGATTATCATTGATGGTTAATATTTATTAATGATCTTAAGTTATTGAGATCTCGCTCACGATATCACATTATAAGTTGACACCACACCACAGACCGCACATTAAACCAACAATTGAATTTATTAACCAAATTGTTATTGACATATTTCTATTATTACGATTTCTTAAATCTTTAAACACAGTTTTAATAATAAATATAATTTTCTATGTAATCTCTCAGACGTATTCGCGTTACGGCCCCGCAAAAAAACCCCAAAACATGGACGACGCGAAAACCAGTGTACACAGGCCTATGCAGTGTATAATGATATCAATATACCTACTGTATATAATATAATAGTGTAACGGCCAATAACTCCTTATATAATACGCACATACACACCGCTGCGGGCACACAATAAATCTACTGACTACCATATAAATAATATATACCTATATATACCTTATACGTAATATTTTATGCATTATAATACCTATATAATATAACATATACATAATGCATATAGGTACAAACGTTTCCAGACGGTAAAGTGATTTCCACTGTATAATATAATATACGAAAATAAGTGCGAGCATGCCAAAAAATATATCGAGAGAGAGAGAGAGAGAGAGAGAGAAAGGGTTGCGAGCGGGGCACGTCATACGCGTATCCTATAATACATCTATAATAACACACACACGCGGTTTTTTTTTTATTTCATTTTTTACCGCAGACATAATTTTTCTTTTCTCAAAGCTGCCGCCGCCGTATTATTTACCCGTTGGGGCGTGACACGATATTACTGCGCGTACGGGGTGGTTTTCGCGCGAATTCCTGGTGGGGTGGGTGGACGAATTGACGGCGGGCGAGCGGGTGACGAGGTGTATGGGTGAAGATATTATATATTATACGCGCACACACACGCGCGAGCGCGGAAACGACCATTATTCACGACGGCGGCCGCCGGGTGAAAGCTCATCTGCAGCGCGACGACGACGACGAGGACGATGGCAATGACGACGACGTTATCGGCGCCTTACAGATGGAAGGAATCGCATGTATATATAGACGAGGTGTATCCCGATGTAGCTTGTTTTTGCATGTCACCGGCGCCGCAACGTCTCTCGGTATGCACACACGATATTTGGCACCGGTCCATCATCCGTCGTCGTCGTCGTCAGTATATATCTGTTCGTGTATAATATAATATTATTTTTCATCTCACGTCGTGTGCGAAATATATTGCGCCCCGCACATATTGTCGTTGTCGCAATATTATTATTATTATTATTAGTAGTAGGTACTATTATCATTATCGCTATTATCTCAACAGTATACCACCCTTTGCGGGCGCGACCGAGTATGTGTGTTTCCGACAATCGATCTGCGGCGAGGGAAAACTGTCTAAAAAAAAATACTAAGACCACGCGAAAAGCCACTGAGGGTTTTAGGTACAGCACGGCGACGCGCGATGCGACAAAAAACACGGATAACATATATACACCGTCGCAGAATGATTTATATCCAAAGCACTTTTTCAAATTGATTTCTTCTCTTCCCGCATGCGATCGTGCCCGCGTCTGCACCGTCTGACGTGCGGTAATGATGATTGTGAAAAAATAAGAATAAAAAATATTCAACGACACTGCTGTAGGTATAAAGTTTTTTTTTTTATTGAACTTAAGCCCGGCGACTAAGGCCATTAGCTGTTGTAGGAGTTATCAACTGTGGTAGCAGGGGTAAGGTTGGTACGGTAGGTTGTTTTTACGATTGTTATAGTAGGTAGAAAACACGTGTATGTGTGGCAAGATTTTTAACTACTATGAACCCGGGTGGTCACCTATCCGGGAGCTAGTAGCTGTGGTCATACCTAACCTAGCTATGGAATTCCGAGACTGGTAGCAACCAACGCACCACGCCAAGCCACGTATATAGTTTTGTACCGGTACGACACTCACATTCTACGTAAATACGTAGGTACCCATCGTCGCTTATCACTCACACCGATATCTTAATTTTTTTCACGTACGTTTCTTTACTATTATACATAATATATATTATATATTACCACAATTTTAAAACGTTCACATCACACTCCGCGGTTGCATAGGATGCAATATCTTTAAAGTGATTTAAATAATTGCATATTATGTACGGCTATATAGGTATTACGTATACCTATAGTAGGCAGTACTCATATTAAATTATTATTTACAAATGCCTAAGAATAATAAAGGGGTACGAAGCCATGAATAAGGTTAGGCTTCACTTGTTAGACACTGTTGGACCACTCTGAAAATTTGTTAGACATTATTTTAGCCGGTAGAGCTTTTCCAGTTGTGCTACCAATTTCCGATTTAAAAAAAATCCTAATATAGGATAAAAATCTAAAAAGGATAAAAAAGCAAACTAATAAAAAAATTTATTATATGAGTAAAATTAATTTCAATAAAAAAAAAGGTGGGTAAGTGGATGTCGCTCTGCTGTACAGTAGGTTAGAAGTGGGTCACTGTATAATGGACAGTATTAAATTTGAATTCAATGATATAATATCACTGTATAAGAAAAACGATTCTGAGC
>NC_042495.1:64704979-64713244 GCF_005508785.2 Acyrthosiphon pisum
TGTATCAATTGTTTTACAATGGCGTGTGTTTTTTTGTGTACGTGTACACGTTTTAGGTATAGTAGTAAATATGCTTAGGACTTTGAGGTTTTGGCTGATTTCTAATAGAATTTGCATTTAATTGTACTTTTATAAGGTGTTAATATATTCTTTGTTATCATTGCCGTTTTTTTCGAACCTATCGATTATCTATTATCTGCAGTTAGAACTTTGAATAGTTATTAATAATTTCGTGTGGTATTTATTATTCTTCATGTTTAAATATCTTAATTTATAAATCTAAGAAATGAATCCTAGGTTTGCCGATATTATTTTTCTTCATATTATTATGTCTTTTTGTGCGGCGATCAACAACAATATTACGTACATTTATTAGTCCTTAAAGTATTGTTACGCGAACACCCAAAAATATACCTGCAATTATACCATAATAATAAATTACGCATATAATAATAATATATTATTATTTAATTAGCAAACAAATAATTACATAAAACGATACAATATATTATTATAGTAAAATAAATTGCAGTGATAACAACTCTCCTTTAAGCTATGCTATGATTAATGTGTGTTGGTGGGTATAATATAAGTTCGAGTACAATACTTTATAGTTTTATGCTAAGCGATATTTACAAAAACAAAAATGTTTATCAATCGATAATATCATTAAGGCTAATATTATGTATAGTAATTAATTTCTTTCTTTCATATTTATATTTTCACAGGATCGAGTTTTTTTTTGAAAAATCTAGTTTTTTTTCAGAAACGATTTAAATACATATAAGTTATTAAAATAATTACAAATATTGATATCATATTAAATCGCCTACAAATAATTTGGGTTGTGGCAGATATAATAATATGGAGAAGTCCGAACTGTTTATTTAAACACGTCGATACCTATACAATTATTGATATTTTGTTCCTATTAATGAGTTCATATAGTATGTATTCTTATGACAAATGAATTACACTGTTTGACGGAATCCGTTTGACGACGTGTCGTTCTCACTGTTACTTTCTATACGCACATAATTCGCGACAGTAGCTAATGTCGACACAGTTTTCTTTCAAGTATATTCGACGAGGGTTTCCCCGAATAGCTGCGTATATCAATATATAATATCATGTGGGTGGTTGTGTGTGATTAATTTTTACGAGTGGATCACGTCGTATGCGAGTTCGGTTTTCGAGAAGTCTGATATTTAAAACGCTTGTGAAATATTATAATATTATACGTATAACATTTAAAATATATATATGATGTATTATATATTAATTTCTGATTGTGTGAACCGCACTCGTTGAAAAATGAAATATTTTTTAGGACGTCATACACCCGACGAGGTTATTATTTTTTTTCTGTATCTCACACGCGTCTTTACATTTTTTTTTTTTTGACATAATTCGATACAACATAACGTACACAGTTACTTAACAATTTACACTTTTAAATTCCGAGCCGATTAGTTTTTTAACGCCATTCCGTCCCAGTATTCTATCGATCATTATAATATAGACACGTATATTGCCCGTAAAAATATGTTTTTATAATATTAACGATCATACACTCCATCGGAGTGTATAATTATTTTAAATAAAATATATTATATTATGTGAAATGCTATGGCAGAAAAAAACTAATACCGAACCACCAGCGGCTGTTGTAAATAATGATGTTATCACGGACTAAGATAGTCTATCTTAGTCCGTGATGTTATATATTATTATTAATCGCAGCTCAAACGCGCGCGGCGTACATTTTCGTGATACTTTTGCCCTGAAAGTTACCTCCGCACGACTACGATGAACTTACCGGTATTAGAACGGATAAGATGTAGATAGGTGTACATTGAATAATAGAAGAATACAGCAGGCTATAACTAAGTAGTATTGCTATCTAAACTAATTAGTGGAAAAGCGGACGTTTCGGACCTATTAGCCAGTATAAGGTCAATTTTAAGGTCCCTAGTGCAAACTATTACGACCATATCCTCCATTCCGTGTCCCAGTGTGTGCAGCTATATTAACTATATTTATACAAAGCGCCTGTCCTGCGAATCATGACGAAATTGGTCAACGAGGCCCAGCTTATCTACTGACCTACACTTGTAAATAACAGGTAATATTTTAAAATTAAATCGTATCTTTTGTTACTAATAATAATAATCAAGGCCTGTATTGTTTTAGTTTTTTTTTTTATTTAATTAATGCTTGGCAATATTTATTTATTTATTTATTATTGATTTAATGGGCTTGCGCCCTTTGAATATAAGGCATAATACAGTTGACAAATTACAAGAACGGAAACTTACATATTTTGATTACAATAAACAAAAATGATTACAAAAAAAAAAAAAACAATATAAATAGTACAAGTACAGTAACATAGCTAATTACTTAAATGGAAAATATTTATAACCTTTAAACATCTAAATATAACATTAAAATAATAATCTAACATTTGAACATCTTAATATTAATAAAACATTGGACTTAAATTTATTACGACTAGAATCAAAAAAATCTATTGATGGGGATATTTTATAGAAGGATTCAACAATTATTAAAATATTGAGTGAAAAAAGTAATTAGGAAAATGTATATAATACACAAAAAGAAAACAAAGAAAATTATGTAGCCTGTAAAGAAAGATAATAATACGGGAATAAGTATAGTATTTTTGTGTTGATATATGATAATATACTGTGGATTTAAAAAGTTTCAATAGGCAGGCTCGCGTTGTGGTTATAATTTAGGGCAGTTTAAAATAAGGTGGGTAATGTCGCAAATCATAGGGAAGTTGTGGTGTGTACAGAGTGGGGAGTCATTCAATGAAAGTTTAAAGGAACGATAGGGGAGTAAGGTGGTGTGGCCAAATCGCAGAAAATTGTATTTTATATAATATATTTGATCAAAACCATCAAAATGACTGTTTTAAAAATCTTAAAAACAAATAACGTAGTTATTCATTTTTAAGAAAGAAAACTATTACCTACGTGATCATTAAGTGTACGTATTAGGTGGTTAGGCGGTACTACCAGATAAATGTGCAATGTTATGATTAATGTGTTAAAAATCAAAGTTAAACATACATTTTTTTTTTTTAAGTTTTGAACATCATTACACCGGCCATTAACATTTAACTTACTATAAGTAACGAATACGAATTTAACATAAAGTTTGATTCATATGAGTTTATAGAATTTTGTACGGGCAACGAAATGCACGGGCTCAGCTATCTTCTATATTATATATAATATACACATTACACTTACGTACGTACCTCGAGGGGTTTATTATAGCCTACCTGACAAACTTAAAATATTTATTCAACTTTTCCAAAAATTAATTTTTACAGTAAGTACTTCCTTTAGTTTTTAGTAATTCACAACTGTGGTTTTAAAATATTTAGTTTTGAGAAGGATCTTTCACAGGTGAAACTTGTTACCGGCATGGCGGTATAGTAACAAATAACTTTAAGGCTATGAAGACATTAGAAAAAATATTCTATCTACCACAACAAGTCAACCTTCTTCACATTTATTGTTCTTATTTGTTCAATACATTTGCAGGATTTTAGGACTGATTTGCGGTTTGGTAGCGTATGAGAAGTCGATATTGTCATAGAACAAACAAGTAAGTATAGTAACCACAGTTGAAGCTGTCTTATCAGTTATCATTAAAATATATACCTAGCTGTATAATATACATAGCTAATTGTATGATATACGATACCTGATAAATACGATACAATATTGTAATATTTACTATTTTGAGATATACCTAAGTATTATTGACGGGAGATCTCGTGGGAGCGTAAAACATTGCAGCATGTGAGGCACCTGCCTCCCCTGCTTCCACCGTGCGCACGCTTATGTTCAATTCTATAGGTATTGTAGGTATACATAGCCAATAATTTCAATTTTAATAAATTTCGAAAACAAATTAACTATCATCATAAATTTATAACGTATTGATTTACATTTCTTTAAAAAAAACAAAATGTATTTAAAAAAACAAATATAAAATATATTAGGTATATAGGTAATATGTACAATTAAATAAATTTACAGTTAGATATTAACAATGTTAAAAAATATTCGTATACAATCGAAAAATTAACATTAACGTTACTATCAGCTGTACAATTGCCATAATTCACCCGGGATTATATTGTTGAATCTCGGTTTAAGTGTACCAAATGTTCATTGACAAATCGTTAATTATTTTTTATAGATTTCAAAATTTATTATTTTAAATTTAAGTAACTGAGTTAATACGAAATGGAGAGTTCATCTAGCTATATTAGCCAACTTTACCATGGAAAATGTTTTACAATATTTTTTCAAATTTTTTTAATTTTCTTTTATTCGACAGTTTTCACCTCTAGTATATTAATATTTTATTATTCAATATTCCGTGAGCAGGAGTTTGGTCCATAAAACTATGCTTACAGCTTGCTCTGTAATGTGTTCTTTAAATTGAAAAAAAACCGTTCAGTAGTTTCCAAGATTATCCCGTACATCAAATATGCACTTAATTTTATATTTAGAAGGATATTTGTTTCTTAAGATTGTTATTTTATTAAGAAATATATGATCTAACGATATATTAATATAATATTATTAGTTTTTATTTTCACATGAGCTGTGCCAATTTTGTGAACGATCGGATTGCATAATGACCAAAAGGCAAATATCATTGAATATTTTTATTTCAATAGCAATTTAGGAATTTTTATATCATTAGATGATATGGTTATTTTTTGTTGAGTTTAAAAAAAAAAATGTATCAACAATTAATAATTATATCGATATAATTATAATAATAATTATAATTATATATTTTATCGTAACATTAATATGATCAAACTAATGAAGGTTAGAAAAGTCTTTCTATGCTATAAATTATAATTTAAGATGTTGTCCTATAGCTTCTATGCTTTATGGTTTAAAAGCTAAACGCTCATTGATGGAAAAATAGGTAGGTACCTTTACTAGGTTACCTTTTAGTATTGCTATCCAAAACTCACCAGGATTGTTAATAATGAAAAAACATTATAACGATTAACGATTGAGTGTTTGATTCTATTTGAAAAACTCCGTGATTTCTTGTAAGGTTTTGTTTTCGGTTTCTGGTAGATAAAAATAAAAATATATACAACCAAATAAACCAACGATACCAACTATAGTAAATAAATTATAAAATTCCACTAATATTGACAATTCCGGGTAATATTTTGCCATGAAAAAAGTAATGATAAAACAGACACCCGTGCAAACACTGCATAAAATATTTCTACTCCTGAAATCAAAACAAAAAATTATTTTCATGATTGATAATAATAAACTATTATTTAAGACGAAAACTATTCGATATAATATTTATAATCAACTTAAAATGTATTTACCATTTTGAATAAAACCTTTTATAATTTTGAGTAGGTATTATACAAAATGATTATCAAATAAAATACACGGGGTATGTTCTTTAATAATAAGTACATTATTAATGGTTTATTTTTTTAATAATCAAAAATATAATGTTTAAAATATTTGATTATTTGAGAATTATTATAGTAATTATTTAAGTATAGTTAATATTATAATTAATATTAATAATCTATTAACATTTTAAAATTTATAAAATTGTCTGGGTATAATAAGTTTTAAAATAAATATTGCATCTATTGACTATTTTTTATTTGTGTGAAACAACTTTTAAGGATTATTATTTTTGAAGGTATATACCAAATTAATATTAAAGGGGCCTAGTTTGGCACAATGGTTGGATAAAGTTACTAATGTGGCTCCCGGATAGGGTTCTTTGCTACTAATTCTTGCCTCGTATAAGAAACACACGTTCCAACCGAACTAACTGTAACCTCCACACAAACCCAATGACCCATGTAGCTAAGCGCAAAAAAAAACATGTAATAACTAAAAAACTAAATTTTGATTTAGATACATTCAAATGTTTGAAAAAATCATCTGCTTAATACTTTTCAGTAAAAAACTCCTTAATTGGTTTAAAAAAAACTAAATATGAAGGTATTTTAAGAATTAAAATATTTGTTTGACCCATTCACAGTTATTAATAGTTTTTATATACTATTTAGTAATTTTAAATTATTTTTCAATCGAAATATTATAAATATTTAAAAATGTATGAAAACAATCTGAAATTTTGTTTTTCTTAACTGTATTTATATGCATAAATCATAATAAAATACTCAAGTTTATTTTTTAATATAGTTTTAACTTACTTTGCAGGAAATATTTCGGTGACAAGAGTCCATGAAACTGGCGTTATTCCAATTGATGAAATTAAAATAGTAGTAAGAAAAAGTATTAGTACTGCCCAAGAGGTTGTTGGTTCTGCATTTTTCCAATAGACACCGATTAGTCCAATAGCTATGTAGCAGACGGAGCAAATCGATAACGTAAACAAAGTGAGAAATCGTTTGCCTAGTGTACGTATTAGAAAAACTGCCATTAAACTTCCTACTATAGAAAGAGCCATCGAGAATGACTGAAAATATAATTAAATTCATTCAAAAAACTGCACAAAATATTGAAATAACGTTTTCAAGTAGGCAACTAAAAAACCAAAACCTACTTGGCTAAATAACTTACTATTGTCCATTCGACGTTAACGGGTGCGTCAAATTCTTTAAGTATTGATACTAAATATGGTAACAATGGTAATCCAGACAATAAGTTCATGAAAAAAAAATATATCGTCATCAAACAAAAAGGTCTTATGACTTCGGGCTCGAAAAGATGTTTCCAAGCATTTGTATTTTCTTTTTGATCTATAAAATTGTGACGACATGTTGAGCTTGCTGTACAATAAAATAGAACAAAATAAACCGCACGACGGAAAATTAGTGATATTACTAGGTTCGTCGTTGTTGGAGGGCGAGCTGTATCTGACCATTTCTTGAAATTCGTTTTCACATTTTTCGTACGAAACTTTTCCTCTCAACCGGCTGAGGTTTCGGTGTGCTTTTGAATGTTTTCCCTTGGCCAATAACCACATCGGAGAATCCGGTGTCTAAAACATATCATGATTTTTGGTTGATTATTATTGAGCCGTCGGCAATACCGATCGCATACCTGATTACCGTTAATAATATAGCAATGGTCAACATTGGAAACACCGTGGTCAATAGCACTGTCAATCTCCATTGCATGGTAATACTGTACACCATAGTCAAAATTATGGATCCACCATAGTAAAATACGTTCAGCGCCGAAGTCAAAGCGCCTCTTAGTTTTGGTTCGCATACTTCACCGGCGTACGCGAGACTCGGGGCGTTCGAAAACCCTAAAGTCAACGCCATCAGGATTGAGCTGGCGTACAGTATTTCTACGTTTTCGGCGAAGTATAATATGATCTGTGCTATTATGCTCGGTATGTTCGTCAGTATCATACACTTCTTGTGGCCAAATCGGTCCAGTAAAAGCAAAGATAGAATATTTCCCACGGGTGTGAACAAATATAACAGACTGGCTGAAATGTCATTAAATATTTTATGACCCAACTACGCATATAACACTATAACAGGTGATGGCTTAATAGCTACTTGTACAATTTTAATTATATTTCAACCAGGCAATTAAAAATACTTGAATGAAACAATTTTCAAATATATTTCCAAATATTTATTTTGATGCGATTATAAAAAATGTAATTCAAATACTGTTATAATTATTTACTGGCTCATAAAAGTTCACAGGGGTTGAATTATAAAAAAAAAAATGGAGATAAAGCTAAAAAAAATACCCTTAGAATTTTGGTATACAATTTAATAATTTGATTTTTTTTTTTTATTAATATAATTTTATATATTTTATAGATACTATCTCACTAAATATGTGTCTTGAATGTATTTAAATTATTTTTTATAAACTGACTACAATTGAATTTTATTTAAAACATAGTAGCCAGTAGGTATACCGTCCTTACAGGTGAGTTGTTTTGTTTAATAGCTATTAGAGTGTTGATCTTGATATATTTACCGAACCAAGATGCTTCTTCGCTTGTTATACTCAAAGATTCGTTTGCGTCTTTGGATGCTCTATTCTCTATGGCCCCAATAACTACAGTGGATATCATGACTTGTGCACCGAGTTGGAGTTGCAAGAACCATACTCCTGATATTGCCCAACACTGTTTAGAAATGTATATGTTACCGAAAATGTTGACATTTAGGAAATGATGACAATTCCTAGTAAATATTGACAATTCCTAAAA
>NC_042495.1:64713294-64736410 GCF_005508785.2 Acyrthosiphon pisum
TGACACCAAACTTACTATTTTATGCCAGGGACACACATGCGTGTTTAAAATCGGTTATCGCAATCGACATAAACCCGTGTTTGATATAATTTCATGTCTCCACACAGATATATAAAATAATTTTATAAGTTTATTTTATATACCCGTGTGTCTCCGTTTCTCATTTAATTTGAGTTCGACAGCATTATTAGTTCGGTAGTGTCTTCTATATAGAGTGTAAAGGACTATAATATATAGTTTTATTTAATTAATTTATAATTATTATAATTTGTATCGAAACAATATTTATCAATTTTTACAGTAAAATATACATTTTTAATATTATTTTAAAAAAAAAAATTAATTAATAAATGTCGTGTTATGCTTTTTTTTTGATATATTTTTAGATCATCAAATTCCGGGCCCTAGTGATAAAATTGCCTAATAAACTACGGAAATGATGACAATTCCTAGACGGTGATAAAATTGCCTTCCGCTTTTAGGAATTGTCAACATTTACTAGGAATTGTCATAATTTCCTAAATTGTCAACATTTCCGGTAACATATATATATTGTTTCATTGTATAAATTACCGCACTTAAATAAACACATGATATTATATTGATACATGACTATAATTCATTTAAAATCACTCACCATTGTAATTGGTGTGAAATTCGGATTTATCTATAATAAATAACTTACCTGAGCTAAAGTCGATTTGATGCCATATTGATAATGGTTATTTGCATCCATATTGATGGATTGTATCGTTTTATTTCTTCTATAAATTAAAAATAATAAATACTAAAATCAATATTCTAGTTCAATTTAAACATACCTACCATAATTATCTAATATTTCGAGTACCTACTTAATAGACTATACAAAAGACTATAGTGTTCAATTTAACGTACTTTGTTAATTCCTTATTAATTAACGATTTTAAATAAATCTATAAAACTAGATTTTGTAAAAATAGCAATTTTTAAGTTTTGGAATAGAAAATGTCCATTCACATGTTGTATAATTTATCGATTATCAAAATAAAAAGTTATTTATTTATAGATATTTAAAATGTAGTATTTCAGTGTGTCGATAATATTTTTCTAATTTAATTTTAATTTTTTTTTAATCTTACATACGAGACACATTACATATCGATGTCTTCTTTTGAATAATTCACTAGGTAACTTATAACACAGTTTTATATTATTCATTAAATAATATTGATTTACTAGGAATATATTATATAAATTATCGGTTTTATAAGAAAATTCACAATTCATATGACTTTATTAATTTCAAAATAGTGTGGTTAGCTATTAGAATAATAAAAAAATATTATACAATTACTGAAAAAAAATAATACTTATCTAAAAAAGTTGTTTTGTTAATTTAAAAATATAAAATATCACACGTCAATGTTAAAAATACAAGAATTATATTTTGATTTTTGCATTTTATATTAAGTTTAACCGCAGTTATTTATTTATGTATGTTATATTTTTTAACTTCGTTGAGATGTATTGCAATTATTTTTAATATTTTATTCATGTCTCCGATTAGTTAAAATAATAAAACAATTTTGTTTCTCATCCGTATGTCATGTTGAAATTAATATATTCGATTTAATTATTTCTAAATAATAAGAATAGGTAATATAGAGAATACCGATGAAAAACAATATTTTCTAAAAAAAACTCACCAGACTTTAACTAAGATGTTTAATTGAATCAGTTTATGCGATTATCACTCAACGTATACCTACACTGATTTAAAAACGCGTATGTTACAATATTGTTTATTGCACGTACCTAATTAATATTGCGACAATCTAAGTGCTTCATACTATCTTTTATCGTAATGCTTTTAAGCAACACGTTGATAAATAATGTTTAGTATACAAACTCCTCCGTCACCATCAAATTCATTTTTGCCGCCAATCTACTTAACCAAATATTATATTTTTACTATTTATATGTTCATAACTGTTGCAATATTGTTAACCATTTATCCATATTTATGTAATCTACACGTATTATACAAATAAATATAATAATATTATGTAAAACTATCCCCATGGCCACTATTGTCTAGGTTAATTAATATGTTTATAAAATATTTAAAAAAAGTTATAGGTACAA
This sequence comes from Acyrthosiphon pisum, assembly GCF_005508785.2. Lineage (NCBI taxonomy): Eukaryota > Metazoa > Arthropoda > Insecta > Hemiptera > Aphididae > Acyrthosiphon > Acyrthosiphon pisum. Next base: position 64,715,422 of record NC_042495.1, read on the forward strand.
TTATACCTACTTAAAATGATATATTTTCATTATAGTACCTGTATAACCCGACTTACCACGGGGAAAAAAATGAACAAACATAAAATACGTTATATCGGTTATATTATGTCACTATATCGGTGTACCTCGCGGTTTTAGATGTTGAAAACATACTCAAGAGTCTCAAGAAATTTATTGATATAACTTTTATTGCAATCGGTCCAGTAGTTTCTGAGATTAGCAGGTTATAACTTATAACGTACAAACTCTTTACCTTTAGTATAAATTATGGTTTTATGGTGTGTTTTTTTTATTTTTTGTAATTTTTTGTAATCCTAAGTGGGAGCCATAATTTTATAAATATATTATTTTTGGTTTTACAATGAAGTTGTACGTTTAATTTTTTTCTGTGAACACTTTTTCCGGTAGATGCTTGAAGAATAGGTGAGGTCCTATTGATCGATTTCAAATCGAACTTTGTTAGTACTTTGAAAAAGTCATTTTTGATTTTATCCATTGTTTTTTCAAACGTTAAAAAAGACTAAAAAGAACTATTAAAGAATTTAAAAAATGACAAACATGATTAAAGTAGTTGATATTGTATGAACGTGATAGTTTAATCGAAACGTTAATTAATTTTAAAAAACGTTTATTGTAACACTTTCCACTTAATACGTCTAATACATTAATTTTTATCAGACATTTCATAAATAAATATATATTATGTAAGGATCATTACAACAATAAAATCTTGTAGTTATAGAATTATGATGAATAAATGTTAAGTTTCTGCAATTAAATTATTTAATATTTTTTTTATAGACCTAGTTAGGAGAGCTACAATAATTGAAGTAGTAAAATCAATAATAAGTAATAAAATAATAATTATCTTATAAGTTATTAACAATGACTAATGAATACAGTTTACACGATGTAGTACTTATACAATAATAACATATGATATACAATATACATACATATAAATTCACTATTTACATATAGGTATTTAAACAAAATTTTACAATATCAGTCAGCACATGGATAGCTTTGTTTATAGCTAATTTTCCATATAGACTATGGTTTTTAATTTAAATTTGTTTTTAAAATAGCGATTAATAAAAAAAAAACAATGGCGCCTTTTATCAGAGAAATATTCAATACAAACAACTAATACGTATAAGAATGAAATTACGATACACTTTTTTTCTATCTATAATAATAGACAGTAATTATTTTTACTACGATCTTATTTGCACACTATACCATTTAACTGTTTTTACATGAATGATGAAACTTAAATACTTATATTATATTCAGATAATATTATTAGGTACTTTATTATTAGGTTTACATAATATATATTTAATATAATATATTACATATAATAAGCAAATAGCCAAATATTGGTGTAGGTTAAAGTTTAGGTCATTCTTCTGGGTCAAAACTAAGTAGGTACCTATACGATGATTTGAATCGGTAATTACATCGTATACCTACATCATTGTATCGAGACTTAATATATTGAACGATTTATTTGATTTTCACTTATAATTTTATAGTAGCTGGTAGTTGTTTTATAATATATTATGTAATTATGTTTTGCTGTGTGCCTACAAACAACAACACTCTAAATATTGTGCTATCGATATAATGATAAAATATATAATACCAAATAAAAAAAAAACACTAATGCATTATTTTCGAAAAGTATTAACATAGGATTATTGTATTGTCGTGATCGGAGTATTAAACTACAAAAATAGTACTAACTATGAGATATATTATGTTCATACAGTCATATATAGATAAACACAAAGCTTAACACCAATGAACAATGACCGATAAGACATAATTTTAGTTGTTAATCCTCTTTAAAATAACTATAATACTATAACCAAACATATTATAACGTTATAATTTGAGAGGTGGATGCAAGTATAGGTACTTTTTCCGCAACCTAAGAAATTTAATAAGTAATATTTTTATATCAATGCCCGGCATTTAGTTTTACGCTGTTGAGACCCCGTACCATTTGATAATAGGTAATAATATTAATATAATTATGAGCAACTAATAATGTGTGCAGTGCCCTGCGATATCTGTAATAGCTCTTTTAAATTTTAATAGAAAAATGTGTCCGTATGTGTTTAAAATTAAATTTTCGCATTAATGGATAATTATATAATTTTTCATTCAATTAACATTGAACATTCGTGTAATGTACATGAAGTTGCCCCCCCCCCCCCCCCCACTTTGTCCGAATGACTCCAAAATACCAGCAAATAATTGCAAATCGAGTTTCGTTAATTGCAAATCACCCAGTTTTGAGTAAAATCAAATTCAAAATTGGGGGGGGGCAACTTCATGTAGCCCCCACTTTGTCCGATTCATTTCAAAATATCTACAAATAATTGCAAATTAATTGCAACTAATTGCAAATCAAGTTTTACTAATTACAAATCATATTTTATATTTTTTACGATTTTTTCAATTTTTTAGCCAGCCCCCCACTTTGTCCGATTCATTTCAAAATACCGCCAAACAATTGCAAATTGAGTTTTGCTAATTGCAAATCATTTTTTATATTTTTTACGAATTTTTCAATTTTTTAGCCAGTCCCTACTTTATTAATTTTCGATTTTTACTTTAATAACATTTTTTTATTCAAATGATTTTTTTATCCTGTATAGGTTTTTTAGATTTTTATGAAAAATTAATAAAAAAATCATAGTTAAATTAAAAAAATATCTTAATAGGATAAAAAATCTTATAGTAATATTATATTATTTTTTTATACATTGATTATATATTTTTTTAATTTGACCAGGTTTTTTTTATTAATTTTGAGGTTTATTATTTTTTAATTTTAAAGAAGTTGGTTGAAAATTAATTAAAAAAAGCCTACTTTTGGATGAAGTAGATGTATATATTTTTATTCCCAAAACCGCGGTGGTAAAAATACGCAAGCCCTGCTAAAAATCTAAGCGCCATCATCTTTTTACCACTCCTAGGTCAGCGAATTTTTTTTTATTTAATACATTTCTTTACAAGTTACAAATACATAGTGTAAATATATACAGACATAAAGAATATATCTACTCATGTAAGCCTTGGCTTGTGGTGGAGTAGAGTAAAATAATACATTTATATTATTTACCTTTATAAAATATAGTGTTACTCTGTTACACGTACAACAAACTAACGTTCCTATGACCCGTGAAATTCAACAATTATTATTATTTTTATTAATATTTTACGTATATGTACATTATTCTCTATATAAAATGCTTTCCCTCCACCTGTGGCCTATTAAATTATTTTTACTTCAGGAGCGAAAATTTGAACTTACTACCCACCCATTTTATTTAAATGTACCTATCAACCGAAACCCGCTCGATCCGCTCGTAGGTACTGAATCTCTTACAAAATGTGTGTACATAATACATATTGTTATTTTTACCCCCAGCTATTTTTTTTATACTGTATAAAAAATTAGAATCCTAATGGATATTTCAATAGCTTTAAACTATTAACATTCATTGAAAATAGTTTTTTTTTTCGATAAATGTACCTATACTATACGATATTTATTTCTAAAAAAAAAAATTCTAACAATTTAATACGGAATTTATAAGGATCCTCATAATTAATTTTGATCTTACAACAGCTTAAATATACCAAAAATATCTTTGTACAAATTTTGTTATGTCTACACAAATCAAATTAACATGTTGACAAAATGTATATTTATTATTTAAACGTAAAATAAAGATTTTAGTCCCCTATTTTGTTGTAGGTTGTGTTGTAGCCATTCAAATCATTATTATTATTAGAGAGCCTTTATATTGCCTTTATGTAGCCTTTATAATATAGGCTCTCTATTTATTATTATTTACTAAATACAATGAAGCTATAAAATAAAAAAACATAGATTACATACATAGAGTATAAGAATATGGATTTATCATATTATAGTATCTATGAAAATCGCCAATTGTGGCCATTCGTTGGAGACAATTAACAATTGCAATGAAGAAATAAAAATAAAAATAACACTCCATCATTAGATGGACATTAATCTGTATATTATAATGCAACATTTCACATATTTTGTTATACGTTCAGGTTTTTTCATAAAATATTTCGATACTTTCAAGTTCAGTTTGGAACGACATGTAGACGGATGAAAATAGCTGTTTGTTTCATGGCGGTTACACACATAATATAGGCCCTATATATTGCACACATAGACAGCTAGTGTTCGACGGAAGTGTCAATGTTTACACGTAAGTTTGTTTACATATTATTTTGGGGCTTAAACTTAATTTTTAGTATTATAATAAATATTGATTGTCACGGACAATCTGCTAATTGGCTGACGTAGATTTATTTGTATTCCCAAAAAGCAAAATCTTTAGAATACGTGAGCTCAAAATCCAAACGCCGTCTTCGTTATACCCCATGCACTGATTGTAGAATAATAATATATATTATTATATATTATATACCTTCATAAATATGAATCGTTAAATTCAACGATTATTATAATTTTTAATTATATTTTAAGTATAGGTACATAATGTTCTAAAAAGCACAATTCGCCGCATCCGTGCATCGTCTATGAATTAATATATAGTAGGTTGAATTAATTTTTTCCAAGACATGATATATATTATAATATAAGTATACCTTATCACTTATAACTATTATTCACTTATAACTATCAATACTGACGTATCGTATAATGGTGTAAGGTTTACACTGTAAATGGATTCGTGGCAATAAAAGTCTAAAATTAGTAACTTTACCTCCCGGTACTTTAGGTGATTTCCATTTTACCGCCCGACACTCTTTGTGATTTCCACTTTACCGCATGGCACTAAGGGGATTCCTACTTTACCGCCCGCTAGACGGAAGAAGGTCACTTTCCAACGATTCAAACGTCATCGAAAACTAAGCTTTCTGCGCAGGCGTGATAAAATAGTATATTGAGCCGCAGGCGAGGGCCGCAAATCGCCCAAGACTGAAATTGCCTTCTCGCACGAGCCACACATACTGTTTTTTGTCATGCCTCTGAATTCATCGATCACGGTAAAGGTAATGCAGGGATCTATGCAACAACTAGACAGTAAGTCTATGGAAACAATATTTCATGAAAGAAACGATTTGGTTTTATTTATTTTATGCGTCACGCGTATGGAGGTTATATATTAATATGAATATAAAATGTAACCAAAAGTTTATGTTTAGTAGGTACCGTGGTATAGATTTCAGTGTCTGGTTGTGCAGTGGATATGCGCGTGATGAGCGCCCAGCATTTTTGGGATTTCCACTTTACCACCCGGAAATATTAGGGATTCCCACTTTACCGCCCGCTGGACGAAAAAAGGACGCTTTCCAACGCTTCACCGTTATCGAAAACAAAATTTTTGGTGCAGGCGTCACAAAAAATAGATTATGAATCAAATATTTATAATAAGATATACATTTTAGATTCTGAGTGGAACGACGAATATATTGATTTTACAATGATATTTTTTTTAAATTTTTTTTTGTGTCTGTGTACACGATAAGTAGTCGAAATAATGATTCGATTTTAAACTTCAGTATCTTGTTTGATTGGAAAGTGAATATTGTTGGTGCATTGGGGAGGTCAAAATTTAAAATTCCCAGTAATTTTCATAAGCGCCGTGAAAAACAAATATTTCCAATTTCTATACATGATTAAATTTTCAAAATATTTTGATTTGTTTTAAACTATTTAGGAACATTTTCAGTTTTAAATTTTTTTAATTTTTTTTTCTATGAATGTCAATAAAACTTTATTTGTTGAGTAAAAATATTTGAAAATTTAATGATACAATGATATTTGAAAAATATTAAAAATCCTTAGTTACAGTTTTTTATTAGCATTTAAAGTTCAAAAATTGACAAAATATGGAAAAATCACGAAAATTAGCAAATTATTTTGAGTAAATAATTCGTAAAAATGTTCTTTTTAAATCTAAGATTTGAAAATGTAATACAAGATTCCTCATAATATAGTCTACCTTTATCAAAAAAAAAAAAAAATGTCTACAAGAAAGTCAAATTAAATTTTTATGAGCGTTTGAAATTCATATTTTTACAACATTTTATATTCGCTCGATTTCTAATGTTACGATTTTCTTATTTTATTGTAATTAAAAAACGAATGACATTGGATTCTTGAAAATTTCACTTAATGTTTATATTAGCATTTTTTATACATGATAAAATTTTTTAAATAATTTGGATCTTTTTGAGCTGTTTACGGACATTGTCAGTTTTCAATTTTTTTTGTTTTTTTTTCTATAAATATTAATAAAGTTTTATCTGTTGGGCCAAAAAGTGTAAAAATGTAATACAAGACTCATGATAAATTATTACAATAGCAGTTGAATAATATTAAAAATACATAGCTACAATTTTTTTCTTATAAGCATTTAAAGATCAAATTTTGACAAAATTTATCAAATTTAAAATTGAATAATTATTTTGTAGTTAAAAATTTATAAAATGTTCAACTTTTATATCTAAGGATTGAAAATTTAAAACAATATTCCACGTAAATATTTAATTCTGTTACCAAAAAATCTAAAAAATACATAAGCACAGTTTATTTTTATAGTCATTTTAAATTTAAATTTGGACGAAATTATATACCTATTAAAAAACCTAGAATAACTATTTTAGTTCTTTTGTTATGAATGTATAATATTATTCGTGGGTACTTGAAACTTCTAAAGTATATAATATATAACACTATACTGTTACTATCATAGATATTATCTATGATAGTAACACGATTTGTTGTACCTAATGGATATTGTGATATGATTAATTTGGAATCTATTATAGGTCAATTTTTTTTTAATACCATAGATATTAGTATATAATATGTCTTATACCTAGACTGACATACCGTCTCCACTCAGAATCGTTTCTCTTATACAATGATATTATATCATTGAATTCAAATTTAATACCATCCATTACACAGTGACCCACTACTTGTAACCTACTGTACAGCAGAGCCACATCCATTTGCCCACCTTTTTTTTTATAAATTAATGTACATATTTATTTTTGAATTAAATATTAGCCCTTTCAATTGTAGTCTATGTTAATAAATTAGTAAAAAAATAAATTAAGTGCCAATCCAGTATTTTTATCAACTTAATATATGTTAATCAATATTATACGTTTAAGCCCTAACCTTTTTTGTTTTTCGAGGCGGTCATTCAATTTTATTTTATAATTGAATATTATGTTTTACTTTTGATATTTTTCGGTGAATACTTACCAGAGATTATTATATTTGTTAATTTATAAAATTGTTTGTTATAAAAAAAACAGTTTAAGTAGACAACAGGATAAGCAAAAACAAAATTAACAACAGATAAATTAGTTCGATGAGTTAGATAGCTCGATTATTTAGGATAGTTTGTGTACAACTCAAAAAGTAATCATCTATAAAAGTAAATTTCTAAATCATTTTCTTTAGCGTTAAAAAACATAAAAAATATAAAATTTATTTTTGCAGAGTTTTTAAATTTTTAAAGATGTTTTAGAGCCACCCTGTGTACATGTTTAATTATATTAAGATATATTGTATTAAGATTTGACTAGTCCGGGGTCTCGGTGGTCGTCGATTTGTGCTGCACGTTCCACTGGTTTATGCTTTGCGGAATGATCTGGTCGCGAAGCTCGTGTCCGTCTTTGGACAGACTTCCGGATATGGTGCTGTTGTTCTGGTGCTGGATACCGTGCTGGATCCAGTGCTGCAACTTGGCGATCATGTATTCCTGCCACTGCGACAAACCAGCGCCTCTGCCGCCCACCTGTTCAAGCGTGTTTTTTGCGTTCAGGTAAGACATGGCGTTGTTCGCCTCCGATTTTGGTATCTCGACCGTGGTAACGTCTATTATCGGATACATGTGCATGTTGAAGCTGAGCGCGAGCGCATCGTCCGCGTTGGTGTTACTGTTGTTCGCCGTGGCGGTTGGGTTGCGGATTGGTACGTCGTAACTGTTGTGCACCACCTCCATCACAAGCCCAGGTATCGTCTTTGGGGTCACTGTAACATTTCAGAACACAGTAATATTATTAGATGCATTATATAGATAAGACGCGCATAGTGTGCACACGAGTATCGTTTAACGTAACGGCCGTGAACGTGGTGAACCGTGTTGAACAACACAATAATGGTTCGTTTCCTTAGTCAAATTCTGCTGTTCTTTTGAATTTATTATTGTTAAATGACTTAAATAAACAATATAAAAATCAATATTATGGAAATTGTGTTGCTTTTTTGTAAACATTTAGCGATATTCAAACTATAACTACACCCAAGGTACTCCTCGGGATAATAAACGTAATATTATTTCATTTTAAATAACAAAAGTTGACTATGAAAATTAGTTTGGACCTTGGAAATACATATTATATATATATTTAAATATATAATCACCAATATTTTTTTTGTATCAGACATTTTGTATTAAATACCTATTTTTTTTTTTGATTTGCTAATTATTTAATAAAATAAATAAATATTACTCATTTGTCCGTCATCCGAACAATTTATAGGCCTAAAAAATTTGGCGACTGGAAGATAGTTGCCATATTCGTCTTCAACTTCAATACTGATTCCGTAATTCCGAGCTGGGTTCTTGTGCCAAGCTTTTGCTGCATTACGAATGTTCCATTCTGTCCATTTCTCGCTGAAATATGGCACCATACGGCTGTCCAATAACTTCCTCTTTATTACTGTTAAGTAATGAATTTCGTTAGTTAAAAGTAAATTAAAAAATATACTCATTCATATGCATTACCTCTCTTCCTCTTAAGTGATCTAATGTTCAAATAAATTGATACGCGAATCAGTCTCTCGTCCATTATTATTGGTACTACACTAGCGTTAGTCAAATTGGACTGCTTCTTAGTTACAAATAATGTTGGCTGACATGATTGAGAATCATCGGTCTATTGATTAACACATTAAAAAAGCTAATAATTATACACCAAATTTTTAAATAATAATAATCAAATTTATCTGTACATACCTCATTACTCGTTTGTGAATAACAAGATACAAATTGTTTGTACAGCCTGAGTCTAGCCGTATTTACGTTTACTGTGATACCCTCGGACGACTTGGGTAAACTAATATTAAACATTAAATTCATCAATTCCTTTGTGTTCCAGGCATCTTCATTTGTGTGCTTAGGCAATTCACCTGTGCGTAATTAAAATCACAAAATATTATATCACTTTATACTGTGATTATTTTTGGTATTAAATTACAAATTGTACAGACAAATTTAACTTACAAATAGGATAAAAGCTTTGCGTTTTTTCTATAAATGTGTCGGAGGGATAAAACGGAAAGTTATTCATTTTTTCGTAACATTTTCCTTTGGCATCACTTTTTTGAATAGGTATTACTGAACTCGGATCCTTTTTCGTCATCAGGCTCGGTGGGAGGTGATTCCTCTCCATAAAGTTTAACAACTTTTTGTGAATGATTTGAATTCTGAGAGTTCTGTTTCTACAATAACAAAGCAAAACACCGATCAAACAGTGTTTGGATTTGTGCTGTCGATGAAACAACATCAACGAAAATGATAGCATACAGATAACTATATAATGAGGTATTAATGACAAAATAATAATAACAAAAATGGTAAAAGAAATAGGTACAGACGTACAGTTCGTCACAATAAACACAAAACATAAGGATTGAGGCAGGGATCGAAACGTGGTTTTTTCATATTTCAAAACAGTAACCGGAACCGAAACCAAAAGCTTTAAAACACCGCGGTTAATAAACCGTAACTGAAACCTAAAATCTTAAAAACCGTTTAGAAAACCTAAACCAAAACCATATAATATTGAAAAACAGTTCTTGAAACCGATTGAAATTTAAAACTAATATCGGTTTCTTCGAATTATAAAGTTAATTAGCTACCTATATTATTTATAATTCTAGTTAAAACGAGTATTTTTATGTGAAGAAAATATTTTGTTTGAATACCGATGCTATAACTGATTAGGTAGGTACTACGAAATATTAATAGGTAATACGAATATTATTTATTTATATTTTATAATATCATTAATATATACAGTTTATACACACTGATTCAAAATAAAAATAAAAATATCATAATTGTTATTTTGTTCTCCCCTATATATGCGGCTATGCACGTCTGTATTGTTGTTATTTGATGTATTTGTGTACATTATTATTTATTAATGTTTTTACGATTGTTTCGTGTTTGACTGATCCGTGTCCGTCCCGCAGTCATCAATTGCTTATGTCATTATTATCATTCTCCTCAGAATCCCTTGTTTGTACCAAATCTTATAACGTATATTTGAATCTTAACAGTAAACCTTTTTAAAGAACAATATTTTCAATAGCCCGATACTCTTTTTTTAGTATCCATTTAAATTAATATTTTGTTGAAATATCATAAGCATTAATCACATAACAAAATATTTCTTATTAATACTGTAATATAGTTCGATGTTATTGTAAATTACAATTAAATATTAATTATTAATATATTCGAATAATGATCTCAATCATAATAATATGGTGTATGCAAAAGTAGGTATAACATATTAAAGTTAACAACACAAAATTAGTTCTACTTAACGTAAATTTGCTATATATTGTATGTATACACAAATTTTACAAATCAGACATATTTTAGGGCTTTAGGTATAATAGACCCTTAATAGTAAATAGATAGTAAAAATCGAGTCGGCAGTTATTAGGTAAATGAAAAAAAAATTTCAAAAACCGTTTCAAAAACCAAAACCAAAACCAAAAAATTTCAAAAACCGATCTTAGAACCTAAACCAAAACCATAAAATGTAGAAAACCGTTCTCAAAAACCGAAACCGTAACCTCTAAAATTTGGAACGGTATCGATCCCTGGATTGAGGAGAAATTTATAATCAGAAACACACCCACACTTACGAAGTCGTCGAATCAACATACCTGACCTTGGGATCTTTAGACTTGGGGCTGCGAAGAAACAAATATCATTGGAGTATATTAGTAAATTAAACCGTATGCACGCGTAATCGTCAAACATTGCCTGTGAGGTGTACACTGCAGTATATTATGTACATTGTAAACAACATTTTGAAATTTAGAAAGCGTCGGGGTCTCATTAAAAATAAAAATAAAATTCTCTAAGACAGATTTTCGTTGAACAACTTCAATCCATCAATTTACAACTAGACACAGTATACAAAATATTATAATAATATACTTTAAAAGTTTCAAGTACCCGCGAATAATGTTTTTAAATTATTTTCGTATAGGTATTTGTAATTTTTTTATAAACGATCTTTAACTATATTTATTTTAGTTATCTTTAAAATGTTTGATTCAAATGTAATTGTACAGAATATTATATGATTACTGGTGAACTCGTTCATTCTTATTATAAACAGTTATTATTGAATTGCCTTCCATAATATGTTCTCCATAATATGTTCTGTATGTTTAATAATGATAATAATATATAAAACATTATTGTGTAAATATATATTAAATGACTAGATTTATTATTGAACATATTTATGAAATAAAGATATCTGGTATCATAACCTGTTTTCCACATAATATTTATTCTATATTTCATATCTCCATAAAACTTAACAGTTATACGGTTTTCTATTTAAAGTGCACATTAAAAAATATTAATTCAATTTTATTTTTAGGAACTGAAAGTATGATATTCTGATAGCTTTTTCGAAATTAATACTCGAATTTAAATCAAAATAATAACAACATGTTCTTAGTAAAATTATGTTATTTCAAAAGAATTATTGTGATGTTTGTTTGCCTGGAATTGATATAAGTACGTAAACATAACCATGAATCAGTTTAGTTGACTGTCCAATGTATATTCACGTACCTGTATATTATTATGTTATGCACATTTCCATTTAAAAAATTTTTTTTTTTTATTACTTCTATCAAATTAACTTCATGTTTTTTTACGAGATTGTCTGGCCACGCTCGGAGTGTTGTCGCTCTAAATTTAGTGTGTCTGAAGTACACATATATTATTGGCCCACGTATGATCAAACTCTGCGTGTTTGTGGCAAAACGAAAACTAAATCGCGTAAATTCCACGCCTTGACAAAGTGTTTTTGAAACGGATGCATGTAAATGGTTTTTTTTATTTTTGAAAAAAAGTATCAGTAGTCTGCAAAAAACAAAAACTAGTCTAAAAAATGTGGGTAAGTGGATGTCGCTCTGCTGTACAGTAGGATAGAAGTGGGTCACTGTCTAATGGATAGTATTAAATTTGAATTCAATGATATAATATCACTGTATGAGAAAAACGATTCTGAGCGGAGACGGTATGTCAATCTAAGTATAAGGCATCTTATATAGGTACTTATCTATGGTATTAAAAAAAAAATTGACCAATGATAGGTATTTATAATAAATTCCATATTAATCATATCACAATATCCATTCGGTACTTATAACGCGTTATACATCAACAACAAATCGTGGTACTATCATAAATATATAATAGTATACTTTAGAAGTTTCAATAATATATAATCACAACAAAATAACTAAAATAGTTATTCCGGGTTTTTTAATATGTGATTTCATCCAAATTTGAGCTTAAAATGACTATAAAAATTAATTGTGCTTATGTATTTTTTAGATTTTTTGGTAACAGAATTAACTACTTAGGTGGAATCTTGTTTTACATTTTTAATCTTAGATATAAAAATTGAACATTTTATACATTTTTAACTACGAAATAACTGTTAAATTTTAAATTTGATAAATTTTGTCAAAATTTGATCTTTAAATGACTATAAAAAAAAATTGTGCTTATGTATTTTTAATATTTTTCAACTGCTATTGTAACAATATATCAGGAGCCTTGCATGAAATTTTTTACACTTTTTGACCCAACAGATAAAACTTTATTGATATTTATAGAAAAAAAAACTAAAAAAATTGAAAACTGAGAATGTCTGTAAACAGCTCAAAAAGAGTCAATTTATTTTCAAAATTTTATCGTGTATAGAAAATGCTAATATAAAAATTCAGTGAAATTTTCAAATATCTACAGTCATTCGTTTTTTAATAACAATAAAATAAGTATATTGTCACATGAGAAATCGGTTTAATATCGAATGTTGTAAAAATATGAATTTCAAATGCTCATAAAAATTTAATTTGACTTTCTTGTAGACATTTTTTTTTTAATAAAGGTAGACAATATTATGAGGAATCTTGTATTACATTTTCAAATCTTAGATTTAAAAAGAAAAATTTTTACGAATTCTTAACACAAAATATAATTTGCTAATATTCGTGATTTTTACATATTTTGTCAATTTTTGAACTTTAAATGCTAATAAAAAAAAACTGTGACTAAGGATTTTTTTATATTTTTCAAATGTCATTGTAACAATATAGTAGGAACCTTGTATTAAATTTTCAAGTATTTTAACTCAACAAATAAAGTTTTATTAACATTCATAGAAAAAAAACTAATAGTATTGGAAACTGAAAATGTCCCTAAATAGTTCAAAACAAATAAAAATATTTTGAAAATGTTATCGTGTATAGAAAATGGAAATATAAACAACCAGTGAAAATTTCAAGTATCTACGGTCATTCGTTTTAAAGTTACTACTAAAACCAAAATCAACTTTCTCGAAAACAGATTTTGTGTATAAATTCCCGTTTTTCCTTAATTTTTCTTTTGTTTTTCACTGCGCTTTTGAAAACTATTGGAAATTTCAAATTTTGACCTCCTGAATGCACCAACTAGATTCACTTTCCCATCAAACAAGATACTGTTGAAGAAAATCGAAGCAGTTTTACTGCCCCAAACCGTGATGACAGACACAAAAATAAAAAAATAATAAAACACATCATTGTAAAATCAATACATTCATCGTTCCACTCAGAATCTAAAATCAATTTATTTAAAATGATGATATCCTAAGAAATTTAATTTTTAATTTTTGCAAATTAATTTGTTAATTTGCTTAAAAAAATTGTCCGCGAAGAACGAAAATAAGTTCACAGAATTACCCAGAATATCTGCAAAATTATGTATATAAGAAAATTAAAAAAATTACAAAAGTACATACAGACAAAATTCACCTGTCGTAAAATAACACAATATTTTAAACAAACGTAGCCAATCACCGTATATGAAGTTTGATTCTGTCAAAATTATAGTTACAGAACACCCAACACCGTGTACACATGTGGAACATGGGTCGTGACAATAGTCATAAATCATAATGTTCTGTTCAGTGAATGCAAAACTGTCGGACAACCACGGATAAGGTGTTTCACAAAAATTGCCTGAGCTATACCTATCTATATAGGTCGGGGGTTGGTGTAAGACTACCAAAATATTGAAATTTGAAGTCAACTTATAAAAAAGTACAATATTACTGACTAAAAAATATTTAAGCCTGATACCTGAACCTTAAAAAAAACCTCAAGTCTCCGAGCCCCGGCGCTATGCATTCCTTTGCACCAACGCTGCACAGAACACTACCTATACGGCCTGTGGGTAACTATATAATATATACGGTATATAGGTAATGTAAATCTGACTTACCGCCGCTGCAATAACCATATAAGTAACTGCATAAGAACGATATTAACGTATGATCCCATATTTTTTTTTTTTTTCTATATTTGTTCATTGAAACAACCTCAAGGTCTTTGACAATGCTTATCACAAGTGTGTAGTAAGGAGATCATGTGATCTATTTATCTATGTATATATCACTATATGCATGATACTACCCCCTTCTCCAAGAGGAGACATGTGCGGTCTTCACTCCCAGTGGAGTGGGACCTAGTTGGAAACCGGATGACTCAATCGGACGACAGCACGGGAAAATGGTGACTGCGTAGAATCACACACATTTTTTTGCACTTTGCTATGAATCGAACCGATGACTGTGTGAGTCGTAGTCAACTGCGTGACCACTGCGCCACTCCGGCCCCAAATGATCCCATATATTATAATTTATAATGCATAACAATTATTAAATATGTACCTCGGATTGTGTACCACGTGAGGTAAGCACGCGTGTTAAAACTACCCCCCGTGCAACCTGTCTTATATAATTTATATATATGTAATTATAACAAAATATATGGGTTATAATATTACTTTTCTCTGCGCGACATTTCGTCGCTATAATTGCGGGGCATCACTGTAGCTCGCTCAAACGTGGTGGCTGGTGACGACATGTCCCCCGTCATCATGCCCTGATCATCGTTGGAGGCGGTTTCTGTTTTGATTCCAGTCAGTCCAGTTTCAATGGCCTGTAGGTCTTGTTCGGAAATTTTAAGCAGCTGATTGTTTAGAATAAGGGCGAACGCTGAATTCGGATCCGTGAGCTGGTGTATCGGGACCATCTGCACGACTGAGGGATTGGGTGACGATTCCGCGGTCTCTTTTATTTCCAGTTCCTCGGAGTCGGTGACAGGCAGGGAATGCACCCTGACGGCAACCATCCATAGCAAGACCATGGCGTTTACTACCAGTAACCGTGGCGTCATCTTCATCATGATGGTGAACGTATGACGATCGTCTTCGCCGTGCTATACTTCGGCGGTGCAGGTTGTAATGTTAATATGTCGTCGGACGACAAAAAATATTATATTGAAATATCACTAAAATGTCTACTCCAACAGAAATGTGCACATCGTGTGTGGGTGAGTTGATGAAATAGAAGAAGAAATAGTTATTGTGAGAGAGGGGGGGGGGGGTGACAGAGAGAGTGTGAATGATAGAGAATGGTGTTCCGCGTAAGATCGTCAATTTATTGCTTGCGAAAAATTCGTGCGGTGGAATCTCGAGGGCGCTTAGTGCTCGGGATGAACGAAGCTAAATAACGAAGACGTGATAGAAACGTAACTGAATAATGCGAAAAAAAACACAAACACAAATGTTTTGTCGTAGTGGTTATTGTGCGACTGTCCGTGTAGCTTTGACGATTACGTGCTTTGTTCTGGCACTTGACTTCGTTCTGGCGTTTCACGTCGTCGTCCTCGTCCTCGTCGTCTTTGTCATTGTCGTCGGTAGAAGACGGGTGAATGTATTGCATGGGTTGTGTACCACATGAGCCGGTTATTGGTGTAGGTTATGGCGGGTGTGTGTAAAAACCATGTGTTTAGTATAATTTATTATATAAATATTTTTATACACAGCACCGCCGCCGTCCCCGCCACCGCCGCCGCACCACCACCCTTGGATTTTATGACGCGCGTCTGTACGTGTGCATTATTTTTGTTTATAAATAGATGCATTTTGTTAGATGACTTAAAAGCATTCATCAAATTGTCGCACTTATGGCCTTAAATAAAAAAATTACCCATATAAATTAAAACAAATATGAGAATTGGATGTATGTTTGTAACTTATAGACTCAAAAAGTACTGGGCCGATTTTATGAAAATTTGAAATTGTTGTTAGAGATATCAGAAAAGTATAGACAGTATTTTAAACCACGTTCGTAAATTACGTAAATATACTAAGAGCTATTATAATATCTGAGTTGAGGTACACTAAAACCAAGATACGCCTATATTGCGCATTTGCGTTATAAATAAAATATGCAAGGCTGGGCAAGTTAATGATTTTTTTTAACTCAGTTAAGTTAAGTTAATATGCACCAATAACAAAAAGTTAAAAGTTAAACGTTAATTTAACTATAGGTTAACTCAGTTAAGTTAAAAGTTAATACACAATTTTTGTTAACTTTTTATTAAGTTAAAAAAAAGTTAATTTGTTTATACAACGCTAACATACTTAATTTTTTCCAACCTAAAACTAAATTATAGACTATAGTGTTTATATTTTATACAGTGTTTCCATATTAGTTAAATTCGAATTATATACATTTTTTACTTTAAACGATTCACGGTAAATATTTTTTGACATGAAAACGAAATATAGGTACTGAAGTAGTAAAATATGATAAAATTAAAAACAAAATAAATTAACTTATTAACTTAACTTTAACTTTTTAACTCGTTAATGCCCAGCCTTGTAAATATGTTATATAAAATCCAAATACCGCTCACTTATTCACTCACTCATCAATATATCTAAGAAACTACAAAACGTACTTACCTTAAATTTGGAATAGTGGTTTCTACAATGCTCTAGATGTGCAGTCAGAAAAGATTTTCTGATACACGCATTTTAAAGAGATGGTCAAACATAGATCTTGAGATTTACTATGTACATTTTTTTGTTTATAAATGGTTACTCAGGCAGATCAGACACAAGCATATGCATACAATTGTCACGCTTATGGCCTCGAATAAAGAAACTATATCTTAAAACAAAATGTATGCATATTCTCAAAAACTACTCAATTGAATTTGAAGAAAATATCAGAAATTTTTTTTAGAAATGGCAAATAAGTTTAGAAAGTAGAAAAGTAGTTTAAACCACCTTAAAATATATATAGGTACTATAAGTGCTAAATCCAATCCGTGACCAGCAGTTGAAGAATTATTTCACAAAGCTGGTACGCTGACGCCGATTTGTCCATGAACTGAGGTATACTGCCCTACACTAAAACTTAGATACATTCACACCGAGATACAACTATATACAGAGTATAATATATACTATATAGGATTTACCAAAAAAAAAACTGCACACAGGCGATGCTGGGATATACAGCTAGGTAGTATTTTATATTTTTTCACGAATAAAATCAGGTTATACTGCCTGGAATGGATATTGGTTTATCCGAAGTTCATAGACTTAAAAACTACTGGAACGTTTTAAATAAAATTTATATCAATAGATTTCTTGAGACCTGGAGGGTGTTTGTAACTTATTTTTTCAACTTCTTTTGCGGTAGCTGTGGGATAGCTCACAAATTAATTTTTTTTCAGTTCACGATAAAAATATAAAATAATAATTTTTTTGTTTATTTAAATGGCTTCCATTGGTTATACATATATTATATTACTATTAAAATAAGTAGAAATACGGTAGGTACCTAAATTATAATACAAATAATAATATTATTTATTAGGTACATTATTTTACAAATATATTTAAGTATAAAAATCAAATCATTGGTACGGGAAACACCAGGCAGGACGCTATATATATATATTCATGCCATCGATTTTGATAAAAAAGATATATAAATCTTTAATTATTATTAACATTGCGTATATTTATACTTAAATAATATTATCAATAAAGTACCTATATGTTATAATAATGTATTTAACAATATAAAATAGTCGTGCTTAAAAAAATATAATGAGACTTACGTCGATACAATTTTCATAACAATAATAAAATATATAGTGTACAAGATAGATAAATATATGCATAATATTATGTAGGTATTATAATATAAAACATCACACGTACTTATCTAAAAAAAAATTACGTACAAAAATAAAATTACAATGATAAATTATTACTTTTAGTCTTTTAATCCTTCGTCGGGCATTAGTAAACCTGGAAAATACAAAATGGCGTTTTTGGTATTTGTCTTGTAGATTATTGCCTCTACACCATCTTGCCATGGTTGAAAATAATTATCCCCCCCCCCCCCCCAATGTACCTATATTCGGTATTTACTTTTATTTGAAAGTTTTGCCATAATTTTTAAATAGAAGTGTATGGTGTTGGAGAGAAATATTTTATACGGCATATTATGGTGTAGTATTGGAGGGTGACCGAGGAGAGTAAAACAAACGAACATCATTTTTTATTGGTTTAGCCCAAATGGCACACCATACATAGGTAACTAAATACCTAATATTATATAATTATACTTACTAGCAATCGCCGCCGTTAAAAAACAAGTGACCGTGCCGCCAAGAAATGCCCTAAACACATTTTTGGTTATTGCCGATCGCTGTGTCGGACACAAAGTCGTCAGCGTGGCAATCATCGAGCCAATCGATCCGGGATTGGCGAAACTGCATAAAGCGAAAGTGGCGACGATCTCCGACTTGCGCTGAAAATCAAACATGCGTGAAAACGAATCGATTAACGCATTTGACGTAGTCAATGATAGGGGATCGTAGGGGTGCATTCCTTCCGAAATTTCAGGAAAATTAAAAACAATGTTTTCAGTGTTCTATGGACGCGTATGAGACAAGACGTAACCAATACAACAAATAATTTTATAAGCCCTACAAAGCCAATTCGTGGCTACGATTAATACTTTATTTTTTCCGATTGTTTTGAAAAGTACTTACAAGGGATTTTGAACTCTTTACCTCCCTCAGTACCAATTCGTTACCAATATCGCCTCTCAATGATGATTTTTAAAGGCTCCAAAAGTAAAATAGATATAATAAAGACCAATGTACAGCTATACGCCTATACCTACTAATGTAATTAAAAATACAATGAAAAAAGGATTTCATCGATGTGGTCGTAACTCGTAAGTAATGTCGGTTGGTCGAAAATCAAACAAATTATTAAAATATTAAATAAAAATTAATATCATATACCGCAGCGCTATCTAGTGACAAAGAGGATTTGCCGCACAAAAGATTTTTCACGATTCTGTTCAGAATATAACACAAACTAGATGGTTCTGCCGTTACCGTTTCCGAAACTGTTGACCGAAACCATCAAGGCCACCTTAGCTCAAAATTGTACGATTCAACACGACCTGACAAACGACAGCAAACACGTACCTACCAAAAGGCCTGGTTTGTGATCACGATTTAGATAATATATAATATGTAGGTACCTATTATCTACACCGTACCTGTGATTAAAAAAAATCTCTGTTGGCTTCAGCATAAAAAATCGAAACATTAATCCGAAAAAACGAACGTATTATCGTATCGAAATTAAATAATTTGTATGTACCCGCAAAACGCGAAAATAAAGGTATCTTGTTGTTGGTATTGCAATTATTAGCAAATTAGCTGTTGGAGTGGCGACTGGTGGGTCGTGAGTGGGTGGTAACCTGATAATCAAAAATTTAAATATCAGAAAATTTGTGCATGTAAACATTTTTAAACATTATCTCATTATTGTATTAGGTAACTAATTAAACTAATTATTATTCTTTGTCATTTAAATATATTATAATGCCATAATGGTCATTGCTGCAGTTTAAGTTATTCATTTGATCAATAGACAATACTCACTTGAACTTAGCATATACCTTTACTACATTTTTTTTTTAAAACTAGTTTGAAATAATAAGAGAAAAAAATACACAAAATGTATATATTTTGTTTTTGATTTTTTTTTTTCTAACTGTTCTTATCATAAAGATTATTAATTGAAAAAAGGTGGGTAAGTGGATGTCGCTCTGCTGTACAGTAGGTTACAAGTGGGTCACTGTATAATGGATGGTATTAAATTTGAATTCAATGATATAATATCATTGTATAAGAAAAACGATTCTGAGCGGAGACGGTATGTCAGTCTAGGTATAAGACATGATATTATATTATAGTCTATAGTATTTTAAAAAAATTGATCTATAATAGGTACATATAATAAATTCCAAATTAATCATATCATAATATCTATTAGGTACTTATAACGCGATATACATCAACAAAAAACCGTGGTACTATCATAGATATTATATAATAGTATACTTTAGAAGTTTCAAGTACCCGCACGAATAATATTATACAATCACAACAAAATAACTAAAATAGTTATCCTAGGTTTTTAATATGTAATTTCGTCCAAATTTGTACTTAAAATGACTATAAAAATAAACTGGGTAAATGTATTTTTTAGATTTTTTGGTAACAGAATTAATAACTTACGTGGAATCTTGTTTTAAATTTTCAATTCTTAGATACAAAAATTGAACATTTTATAAATTTTTAACTACAAAATAATTTTTCAAATTAAAATTTGATAAATTTTGTCAAAATTTGATCTTTAAATGCTTATAAAAAAAAAATTGTGCCTATGTATTT
>NC_042495.1:64737015-64772786 GCF_005508785.2 Acyrthosiphon pisum
GAGAAATTTAAATTTGACCTCCCCAATGCACCAACGATATTCACTTTCTGATCGAACAAGATACTGAAGTTGAAAATCGTAGCATTATTTCGACTACTTATCGTGTACACAGACACAAAAAAAAAAAATTTAAAAAAAAACACACATCATTGTAAAATCAATACATTCATCGTTCCACTCAGAATCTATAAATTCACCAGATGTGACAAATGACTGACAATTAATTTCGTTGTTTGCTAGATTATTATTTGAAATTAGTTGAAGTCGTAGAAATATCATATTTCAATCACCTAAACATAACTATTCCTTGTGAACTATTTAAATAATATTTTTTTAGAAAAAACAGAATGCACCAACGATATTCACTTTCTGATCGAACAAGATACTGAAGTTGAAAATCGTAGCATTATTTCGACTACTTATCGTGTACACAGACACAAAAAAAATAAAAAAATAAAAAAACACACATCATTGTAAAATCAATACATTCATCGTTTCACTCAGAATCTAAAACAGATTTCACATTATTTTGTATTTTAATGATGGGCAAAAAATTACAATAACTCTAATATGGTTAGGTGATATTTAATATTTATAAACCAAGATACAAAAATGTGGGTCGTATTAATTAGTCCTATATAAAAATATACCAAGACTGAATAACAATAATATAAAAAAGAAGACGGTTCCAAATCTCCGACCATCTCGCTGAAACACTCAATCCTGAACCTATCAACGTCTTCAAGCTCATAAAATTCCTAGCAGAAACGCACCTTATTAACAAATTGTAAATTGTAAATAATAATTAACATATATTTCCAGTTTGATGAAGTAATATTTTTTATTTTATTTTACTTTATTTACTTTTTCTCTTGTGATCTATTATTACTTATAATATTATTAGTAATAATTTAATACCTATATGATGGCTATATGTTTCTTCAATTTTTAATATTATGTAATGCATTAATATTGTAAAATGTATTTTACGTTTTAACGGACACAGATGACGCGAATAGGATATTTAATAAAAAAAAAAATTATAATAATATGAAATAATATTATACATTTATATAAATTAGGTTGGTACCCATACTACGTGCGATTTTAGACTATTAGGTATATTCCAGAGCGCTGTAAATATTAATTTTCCATACTTAATTTTAAAACATTTTAAAAACTAGAAATTCAATGGTTTGGTCGTTTTTCATTTATATAGATATAGTCAACACTTTAACCAGAGTAATCATTAATAATAATAACCTACACAATATATATGGTGTATTCCAACTGCATGTCCAGGACTTAAATTTAAGGGATTATAATTTATTTATCTACAACAATATATAAACTGGTGTTTGCTATATTTTGGTAGAACATTAGTAAACAAATAAAATATACAGTTATACTGTTATAGGTAATATGCTAATAAAAATACAACCATGAAGGTTCTAGTCTTAAAATAATTATGTCAATTGATTTTTTAAGTCTTTAAAAATACGGAGGAACGGTAACTATATAGACACACTATAGCTCATATAGCTACGGCTAAGCCCTCCACCCACCAGTTTTAACAGTCTGACAACAGAATCAAATAAGTAATTTCAGTTTTTTAATTGTTGGTATCAAAATATTTTCGGACATTTAATATTTAAAAATCAGTACCAAGCAACAAAATACTCGAAATAGCTGTATTATAATATACCTGTTGTAGGCTGTAGTAGATATAAATAGACGATGAGATTTAAAATGTAAACGACTCTGAATGATATTTTTAGACTGAATAAAAAATGAATTATGAAATTTGTATAGATAGAAATAATTATCATCTTCTGTGGTTTGTTATCATCACGATTTAACGATCAGGATCATTAATTATTATAGTTTGTGTCATGTAGCAACTTGCAACTGTGGCTGTAATTTGTACTAACTAAAACATTTTGAGGTGTATAAATTATTATTTCTAATTTCTACATTATACCTAATATAATATAACTGCCAGGTCACTCAAAGATGGACATCTTATGCGCAGAGAAGAACCAGTAATGTGCTAAACCCGCGAAGAACCTCTCACAGTCAAGCACCTCCCTGTCTACTGTCGAAACCATATAGATACCAGAAAAAGCCTAGAAATGCCTGACAACCTCTTTGAAACCTTTAGCCCAATATAAAACAACACAAACAAAATCATCATATTTCTAAAACATATTGATATGTACAATTTTATCTATCTAAGGAAACTATTACAATATTTATGTGTAACAATTTTTTTTTTTTTTGTGCAATGTAGCGTTTTAGAAAAATTAGATGCAAATGTCCATCCAGCAATCCCTCCCCTAATTACGTTCCCGGGTAGAGCGTATGATGATTATAATAATGTCTGTAAAATACAATGAACGACACTCACGTTAAGCTTGCCTTCTTTGATCAGATCGCCCATTTGTTTGTACGCCACAAATTCGTTGATCGTCATTTTCAATCCGATCAATTTACCGACCGCTTCGCACTCGCTAGGATCGACTCCCAACAGCCAAGTGACGGGTATCAAAATCTTGCCCAGTACGTACTGCGGGCGGATAATCGATCGATTAATAATATAAATTGCAAATCGTTAAGGTAATAATATAGTTGTAATTTTTTTTTTTTTTTGCGAACCTCGAATGTTAGGTCATCTAGCCCGACTAAATGTCCCAACCACGATATTATTGCGTTGATGAACGCCACGAACGACACGAACGCCACTATGTTGGCGACAATCGCTCCAATTATTTTCAATCCAAACTGGGCCCCTTTACAAGCCGCGTCCATTACGTTACCCTCGTCGGTAGTCCTGTAACATTGTACAATAATATTAACATAGTGCGATAATGATGATATAATGAACATATATTATTATAATGATATGATATTAATATATATGTATGCGGCCCATAGGTGTATAATGGTGGGAGGGGGGCTATCGCCCACCACCCCACTTAGGTACATTTCTGTTAGTTACATATTTAGAATATAGTTTGTTGAGTACCAGAAACATAATAAGCCATATAACCCCCTATATAAACTCATCACGCTCGCCTATGATGTGGCCGCAATATCGTATTTAACAGTCGTTTAGTACTTTAGTCAGTAAATGCCGACGGTGCACCTCTCCTAATATGTTTATACGGGGACTCACCTAAGTATTATATAGTTCGTTTTTAAAATTTGTACTACAAACAAATAAGCCCTAGAATTAGCCTCCCGAAATTTAATGATTTTACTACTATAATTTAAAAGCATCATAAGAGTATATCAAGTATAGACCTGAGCTACAGCCCCCAAATTGTAAACACTATTTACGCCAATGGATCAAGTGATGTAAATTTGCAGAGAATGCGTTGCCTTACTTGTTGGTGGATTTTAGTTCTGTTATGTCTCTCCAATAAAATATACGATTCACCCTCATCGCCAAATGTAACACACGTAAAATGTACACTTACTTTTTAGTACATATCTGATCCACGCTATTCATTGATTTTTCAGTTTCTGGAAAAATCAGTTTGGAGAAACTTAGCGCAGTTGGAGCTGACATGACCGATGCTGTAATTAGGTAGGCCGGATCAATGCCAAACGACGTGTACGCCGCGAAAACAGTTCCTAATTATTAAAGCATACAATCATGTTAAATTTATATTATATACATTTTATACTTCACGGTGGCGTTGCGATAACAAACAATAGTACCAAACACACTTTGATAAGACGTTAAAACTTGAATAAATATTTAAAAAAAAAAATCATTGATCAATGCTGTTGCTGTTGCCTGATTAAAATATCATTACGTTATGATTTCTACTTTTTTTTTTGTAGCTACAATAATTTGTATTACCTATACCAATATTTATAATTATGTTCAGATCAATCATACCTGCTACTGTTGAAAATCCTCCCATCATAACGGCATGGATTTCTGATTCTGTTAGATCAGGTAAATACGGTTTAATGATAATAGGCGCTTCAGACTATATAATAAAAGAAAAGTTTAATTTATTATTTTGCAATATTGATATATCTACAATAATGTTCATATCGTTTATGGCATGACGGTATAATATTATTATCAACATTTAAGTGAAATAATGTCAATATTGTACCTATTTGTTCTCCTATAAAAATAGTTATCTTGTTTAGTATGCTTATTACAATATATATTAATATAATATGATGTTGATTTGATATTTGAAACGAAGGGATATTTATTTAATTCAGTATTATTCGAGTTGCCTTGAGAATTAAATAAATGAAAAAATAAAATGTATTATAAAATACAATCTTAAACAGGACGTGGGAAAAAATTGTCCTTAGCATTTTTCAGCGTCCGTATATAAATTTACCAAATTTAATTTAATTTCTGTTACTCTAGGATTTAAATATAAATAGTTATTATACGATAATGACGATAACGGATAAGCGATGACCTACCGATTTTTCCCAACTAAATTTGAAAGACGCTGTATATTAATTGACACGTGAAAAACAAAAGGTGATATTATTTACATTATCCGTAAAATTATTTGTATAGGTGTTATTTTTGTAGATAAATAGGTAAACATCAAAGGAAATTGAATGCATGTGATCCATTTTATTGTCGAACAAAATAATCTGACAAGTTATGAAGTGTCCATAAAGGACGTCACATAAAAATTAAAAACCATGTGTAATGTAATGATTTGCGTTTTTAAGTTGTAAAAATGTTTAATGTAATATGTAAATAATCTTTTTCTTAAGTTAACAAAACAAATAACAATAGTTCACATTTTACTATATTAGAAAATGTAGTATCATAGTATTTATTAAGCTATTAATCCATTGATATTGATTTAATTTAAATGTGTCGTTCATTAATAATTTTTTATCTTACAAACACAACATGACGATAAAATTATATTGATCATTACCATTTTTATTCAAACAATTTATAATATATTACAAAGAAAATCAAAGTAGAATGGATGATACGAATTTTAAATTTAATTAGATAAAATGCATTATTCTATTATACGCTTATATTAAATCTTACTATAAAACATAAATATTATTTTCTATGAAGCGTTGTCGTTACTTAAACCACATATTATTTTGTATTTTACATCTTTTGTATAAACAGTAAAGGCATAACATATTATTTTGAGCCCCCTCCTCCTCCTCCTCCTCACATTAATTGTATTATTATTTTATATTATCTATTTAAATACTATAACATACATTTTAAAAATTATTTACTAACAGACTTCGTAAAATAAAAAGTTAGAATTTTTTGTTTAACTGAGTAACAATTTATAGGTTTATAGGTTCATACACGGTTTACAATCATCTATAAAATTGCGGTGCTGCACTGCGTTCAAATCTCGTTCCAAACACGGTCTAACCAGTGAAATGCATACCGGATTTAACATGGAGTGCACCGAGTTCCACCAGAGTGCGAATTCAGTGTTGGGACGGTTGTAAGGTTCATTTATTGACCGTTCCACTAAAGTGCAAATTCGGTGTTGAGACGGTTGTATTGGTTGAAATAACGAACAAAAAACACAGAAAAAAAATTCTATCTAACTCGGCCCGCTGCAATTTAATTCTGATCTCGGCGGGATCGAACCTACGACCCCCCGGGTCATCCATACTACCGCCTAACCTACCTGCCTCTATACCTACTGAGTTGAGAACTGGAGTCAAATCTATGACTCTCAAGGCCGGGGCTATATATATTTCAAAAGAATGGTATAATAAAGGAATGATATTTTTCTAAACAATATATTAGCTAAGGAAAATATATAAAACAATAAAATAATAGGTAACGCAGAACCGTATTTTTCAGGAACGGTATCAATTAGAAAAATATTGCCCCCCCCCCCCCCCCCCCATAGGTGTATTTTGGAAAAGGTTTAGTTTTTGTACGACGTTTCTGAAATTCAAGATTTGTATAGTTTGGTGGTCGGTGATCAAATTCTGCGTCGTGTGTCGGGGCCATAGAAGCCGTTTTTCTTCGTCTTTTGGGACTTCGAAAGTTCAAAATGTGCGTTTTTGGGGTTTTTTGGTTGCGGCGAGTCGTTTTTGTGTTGGATGTTATAGAGGACTTTGCGCCGTATCGATGGGTACCGAGATAGAGGTTATCCGACTTTTGGTTCGGAAGTTATGATTTTTCGTGTGTTTTTTGTACTTCGAAAGTTACGTAGTTACGCCTATTTTGGATTTTGGGTTTTCGTTTGATCATTACAAAACTCAAGATTCTGGTCTTTTGGTGTACAAAAAGGTGTTCAAAAAGGCTCAATGTTTGAAGTACGTACGACTATTATTTCACCCGTAATCGAAGTAGCAAAAAGTTGAAAAACGCAATATGTGATTATTCGTATAACCAGACGTTTCCTTATGGTATACGTCTGTATAAAGTTTAAATATAAGTTATTTTGACTTTTTTCACATTTATTTCAGTAGGCGTGTAGCTCATTATTTATCAATGTAAATCAGTAGGTATTTATAAGAATAAAATATTGAAACCTATAAAATAAGAGGTCAAATCACTCTAATATATATTTGAGTTAACAACACAAAATTGGATGTACATTTTAAAGTACTAGCTTCTTCAATATAGGTTGTATCGTCTTGAAATCTTCAAGGTTCAATGCAGTGACACCTATCTAGATAAAATTTCTGTTCTCAAAAAAGCCGCGTTTCGTATTTAAGTTTGAGAAATTGGCAAAACAAAATTTCACACCAATTTTTTTTGTTGAAAATTCAAATTTTGATCACAACATTTACCCCCCTTTATAATTGAGTTAAAAAACTGTTAAAAACTGGTATCTGGTCTAGGGACATTTTTGCTTCGATCCTCGAAAATTTTATAAATATAGGACTTTTATTGAAGGATTTATAGGTTTTTTTGATATGTTTTTCAAATTAATTTTATATATTTATATATTCATTATAAGTTCTATCTTTAATTATCTATGTTTTACAATAAAAGTTATATCGATTTTAATAATTTTATCAATATAATAAATTAAAATATAGAATTATTGAATTTTAATAAAGTACCTAATTTGAAATGTAGCACGGGCCAGTTAAAAATAGTACGCGGACCGCCGTAGTGGCCCATCCCTGATAATATAAAGTGATCAAAACCATTTGAACAAGTATATTTTTCTATATTTTAACGATTTTATATATTACCTACCTATTATGGTAACATAAATGGTTTCCTTAAAAAGTTAAAAAACAAATACAATAGCATGCAGCTAATGATTTAACATATATTATTTTATCATAGGCAATATAAAATAATTATAAACTTATATAAAATTAGAAAAATAAGAATTATAGTTGAATTTTAAAACGTTTATTAGTATTTAAAAAAAAATTTAATAATTTATTTTGGAAGACTATTACTAGTTTTGGGCCCCCCGAGTTGCGCTTATGTGTACATTTAATATTTAGCCTTGCACAGAGGTGGACTGGCTAAGGTTATCCCCCCCCCCCCTCGGTTTATAATGTTCTTCGTGAACCGTCCAAACACGGTTCAGTCCATTTCACGGACCTGACACCAAAATATTATTTCCCTCGGTTAATTATATACCTCACGAACGGTCCAGACACGGTACGGTCAATCGAACGGACTAGGCACCATACAAAGTTTAAAAACAGTTCAAAATAAAATTAGCACTCTCCATGCACCTATCGGTCTGTTTAACCGACCTCAACCCATGAAATTGTTACTCGGTACTATGCTCCACGCGTATTATTTATAGTTTATACTAACTTAATTGGTTTTTTCAACTATAAAATATTATATGAAAATATTTTTCTCGAATTTTTAAATAGATACACACATATTATGTGACCCTTTTATCAGAATTAGCTTAATAAACTACACAAAGAGTTGTTTATATATAAATATTTTTTTAGATTCTGAGCGGAGCGATGAATGTATTTTATTTTAAAAACAAAATATTGATTTCCTTTCTTCAGATTTCTGTACAATATTTTAATTTATAAAACGTGTAGGCTTTAATTTATTACAAATAACTTATGCATAAAGCCATACGTTTATAATTTCTCGTATCGGACAAATTCACTTACCATGCCTAAGAACACGCTAGCACAGGTGTTGACTGATTCGGCTGCTGTCGTTCCCAGCAATTTTTGCAAGCACCATCCTAATTTTATGACTATTGTCTGTATGATCCCATAGTAAAATAGTATTTCAATAACAAAACACATAAAGAATAACACCGAAAGCACCTGTAATAAATTAAAAATGTCATGTTATTATATAGTTATTACTATTATATTTGTGTCAAACAACCACAGTCTTACATGAGTAAAATAGGTATATTATGGTTAAAATCCCAAATTCGTGTATAATATAATATTTTGATAATATTACTCGTTCGACAATGATAGGTACATAAAGAATATAACGAGTACTGGAGATTTTCTTGTGAAAATAATGTCTCAAAAATCAGGACTAAAAAACGGGTGACGGTCAAATTACCTCTAGAAGAATATCATCGGGCAAAATATCACCGAAAATATATTTTTGGTAAAAATATTAGGAATTTAAATAATTGTTTACTTCATTAGACGATTATTAGATTATGAACGATTAGTTGCAACGTAAACGGCTTTATTAATTTAGTGATTTTATAACTAAATTATTTCCTACTGCTGAGAAATTTTTTAAAAGACATTTTTTATAAGAAAAATATTTTTCCGGATGTATATTTTATCGGACATATTTTTTACCCAAGATATTTTTCAGAAATATTTTTCCGGAGATATTAATTTGTCCTGGAACCAAAACAGGACCAATGCATTATTTAAAAAAAAAATTGTATGTGAAATTATTATCAAAATATAATCTGTATATTTTATAGAGGTATATATAGGTACGTGAAACTTTGTCATCATCTGTTCACAAAGTACAAAATGAGCTTATAGAATCTATATCTTAAGATAAAATCTTATATTAAAATTCAAAGAGCACTAATATTACCAAACGGCAAACAGTCATAATTTTATAATATTTCTAACTAACTCACGAAAACGCGTCGACTGATCAACGATACAGATAAATGAGGTTATAGTGCTCCAATAATTAACTTAAACACAAAATATTGGAAAGTGATACCTAATTACCAACCACATTTAATTCACAGTTTATATAAATCGAATGGTGTGAAAAGATTTTAATATAAAATATTATATTATATATTATATAATAAAAAATAAATATAATATAAAGAATTATATGGTTGATCTTTGAAATTTAATTTCCACTCGGCTATAAATGAAAGTCCATGCAAAATAATATCCTAAGCTCAGCCTTCAAGGACGAAAAAAAGTATTAACATAAAGAAACTAGTTTAGAAACGAAAACTATAAGACGTATATATTAAGTAGGTACTATAATACTGTGTTTCACCAAAATGTTTTTGCATTGTATTATTGAAACAATATTTGTTAAAATATTTATATTTTATTATAATTAATTCAGTGATAGGCAGATATAATATGATTTGATTTTTTACAATAAAATTGAAAATATCTCCTTTTGAAATACCACGTACACGTAGGTATATACCTAACTATTTTGCTGCCATGACGAAAATGTTTAACAGATTAAGTAATAGATAAAGGAAAAGGACTAACATTAAAATATTGTAATTTTATATTCATGTTTCTGAATAGCCAAAATATTATAATATATAGTATATGCATAAGAATACGAGATGCAATAATGTCATAATATGTAGGCCCCGTGGCCTTCGATCATAAATAAATAAATAAATAATATAAAATACATTAATATGATTAATATCTTTCATGATGGCTTTTCACACGATCGATCAATTATAATATTGTAACAACTAACATGAACGGTCGAAAATATTATATCACCACGAATATAATATTAAACGACTTAATGGCGACATATAATATATCAACAATACTAACCTTAAACGCGAATACACCATAATTGTCGATTAGCTCATTTCCGTACGTCACCTTAGCTCCAACGTAGGCAAAAGAGAAAAACTTTTCGGCCAACTCTCCGACAGCCTGGACTATGGATCGGCCGACCTGCCATCGGATGGTCAACATTCCTATGGTTATCTGCGTGGCTAGACCGGACGCGACCGTGGTCCAATTCACGTGACCACGGTGTTTGGAAAATATGAACCCGACAAGAACGAACACGCCAAGTCCGGCCAACGGCACCAGCCTGTGCCGGTTATTTTTTGTGTCGAAGAAAATGAATAAAACAAACGACCCCAAGAAAGTGCACAGCACTCCGATTCTATATGGGAAAGAAATAATATGATATACAACACGTTAATTATTTAATTTTATTTGTAATAGATAGGTAACTATAATAAGTTATTAATATAGGTATAACTACTAATGAAAACGAGGAATAACAAATTGTCTGGAAGGAATAGTTGCTCAATGGCTACTCAATGGTTACCACTTACCCCCCTGAAGGAACGGTTACTCAAAAATCAAAAATGTTGGGAATGCAATTAGTTCTATAAAGGATTGGAAAATCAGTATCTAATCCTTATGTGTTGTTTGCACGTTACTATGAAACCCAAAATTGGGTTTCACCAAACTTTGTCCTCACCGCTACGGGGTTTTTTTTTCATAGGTTTACTAAAATACAGTTTTAACAATTCAAACAATTACAATTAATTTAAAAAAAAAACCGAATTATCATATTTGCAAACCTGTAACACCTACTGAAAGTGGCAACACTAGATTTTAAATAGGACGAGAAAATACTGATTATTGAGACCCAGAAAGGGGTATCGTCTGAAAATTATTTTAATTAACATTTGGTAATTTTTTGAGACTCATAATGGTGGTTAGCTATATTTTGTAAAAAACACCGTGGCGCTCAACGTGTTAATTATTATGATATAGGTATTATAAAATATATAGTTAGTATTTTTATACAGTTCGTTTTTCGGTACCAAGACATAATTATCCGTGTTTAAAACGCACATGGCGTTGATTAAATCCAAAAACTTTTAATAAAAACCGAAATGTTGCTGGGAACTTGCCTTTCCTAGCTCACTTCAAAGAGGATGTAGCCTACTACTGTTGAATTATCAGCCTCAGTATACAGAACTATAGACGACAGACGTAGCTATACCTACTGTACCTACCTAATTCAGTGGATATTATATTATGGTGCATATCCGTTCGAGACTATTTGACTATATTTTGACGGACCACATGCTAAGTTGGTAAAATATCATAACTATTTACGGAGTATTTTAATTCAGCAATAAAAACACAATTATTAATCATTATTCATTCTAGTAAAAGTTTTTAAAACGTAAAGACATAGGTAACATATAACAATTATTATAATATAAGTGTGACATCATATAAATACACACTCATAATAAATAATAATATAACTAAATAGGTACTTAATATACCAAAGTATGGAAAAAAAAAATTTCCATAATGTATTCAATTATGTCATTTATAGGTTAATCAGTGCAATTCACTTTAATTATTAATAAGTAATCAGATATTTACTATACGTTTATACATGTGGTTTTCGAATTTTCTTCGAGTAATTTTTATATTTCTGAATATGAAAGTGTATATTATTTAGAAATCAACAATAATGCAAGTGTCCTCTTGCTTTAACTCTATGTAGTGCGTTTAGGGAAACGATTGACGATGAATTATAAAAACATATTATCAAGACAAGGTATTCAATGAATAGACAAAACTATTTAAAACCTTTAGCATACCAATAATTTTTTTAAACAGTTTAAGCAGAAAATGATAAAAAAAAGCAATTAAACCATTACTGTAAACACAATATTATATAAAATTCAGTTGAACTCTAAAATAATAATGTCAATTATCTGATGAAAAAAAATGAACTAAAATGTGTATCTTTATCAGTTCGATTAAACATTAAACGCTTGGGTCCATGAAAAAATGTATAATATTATAATATGAGCTGATTTCTGTATACGTTTTGTAACTGTGGTGATATACCACGTGGATATTGCAGTTCTATATTTTTTAAGTCACGTTAAAAACTGTATTTAAATGTATGTTTACATCCATGTGAAGTTTACACAACGATATTGAACAATTTTCGTCGCTTATTTGTATAATTTTCACGTGCACACTATTTTCAAACGGCCAAGTTTACCGCACAGCAACAAATTCGACCGTGACCGATTCGACAATAAATTGAGTAATTGTATACTATGTACATTGTGCATACAAGTACAGTGTGTCTAAAGTCAAAGACAACACTTGATACTTTTGTACAATGACCTTGTTTTTGAATTAGGTTGTTTAACAATGTCCCGGGTCACTGCAGTAATAGGACGGGTTACCATTTAGGAAAAATATTTATTTATTTTTTTTTTGGTAAGTTTCAATTAACGTTTTTGGTTTAATTATTTTAGGTTGTATTAATTATGTTTAGTTATTTTGAATATTTCATAACATAAATATTAAAAAAATATCAACTAATTATATTAGGACAATTCGCTATAAACAAACACTCAATAGAAGTCTGCGGGAATATATACGCTTCGGAATAGGTATAGTTGATAAACCGTGAAAAAATATTATAAAAACTATACAATAATAATTAAGTATTTATAGTATTACTTGAAGTGCTCGAGTGGCAATAATTTCACGAGTTTCCCTGCATGTATCAATGTGAACATGTATTTTACTGGCAGCACACCGTAATAACAGGTGGCCAAGACGATCAGAAGGCCCAGTCCGTTTTTCCAACCGATGTCTTTTACGTCTGCAATACGCGAATATGACGAAAATGATAAAATATGTATCATTATTGTAATTATACTCATATATACAAGGTGACTTTTTAAGCATACTCACCCCCATTTCTCTCCTTAACAGTACATTTCAACAAATTCTGATCTTAAGAAATTATTAAGTGTACCCAAAGACCATATTTTCTAAAATCTGATATTTTTGGTACCATATAATGAGTGTCCTGTGGTGATACAAACTACTATTTTTCAACCCCTCTTTTTTATTGCAACTTATTCAGTGAGTGATTTTCTTGAAAATGTTGAAGTCAAAATTCTAATGGATAGTTTCTGAGTTATTAAAATGTTTATACCTAATAAGGATAATAATACGTCCTGGATAAAAAAAATACCTTCTGAATAATTAAATGTGAAAAAAGGGAGTTCCTATTTGAAAAATAGAAGTTTGCACTGTCACGGGATCATCCCTAGACGTTAAGTAGTAAATAAATCTCAAGTATTCAAAAATATGGTATACAAGTGTATTTAAAAATTCAAAAAATCAAAATTTGAATACATGCATAATTTAAGAATAAAAATAGGGTGAGCATACTTAGAAAATTATCTTGTAAATGCAGCGGCGCCGAAATCTAAAAAAATTATAATTTCAAATACACCAAAATTTGACGTATAGAGAAAACCATCAAACAAATATCAAGCAGATTCGCATAGGACATAGTAGGCCACAACTACCACCAATCCTATTTCTTCAGCTTTTGTCTTAACAACACCTATTCATGAGGCTCGGCGCCACTGATAATATTATGTGATTAGGCTTGGGCACCCACCGCTCAAATACCAATGGTGTATGGCAGCCAATATATAAGCCAAGACCACAGCGTGGCACAGACATTTCACCGCTAATTGTTTGTTGTCGCTGATCAACAATCGCGGGAAACGCAAATTCATGGTCTTTTCAAATCCTTCTATGCACACCTTCGGATGAGTACCCTATAATATAATAATAACATGTGAATATTATATATGAATTATAAAAATTACAGGTCGAGTACCTAAATAATTTTTCTGCGTAATATCAATATTCAACATGGTAAATGGTAATATCGGAAAAAATCAATATAATTTACTATGCCACGTGGACGACAGAAATGAAACTATAAATTGTAAATAGTATTGTCCAAAACGTTTGTATAAATACAACGATCAAAGGACCATACGATTCCTTCCACATACCTACCTATAATATTATCGTGTTCTGTAATAATAATTAATAAACTCGTTTTTATTGCTGTTACATTTTAGAGGAGTTCATTCGGAAATTCAACCTATCCACATGGTACCTAATGGCTAATTTCAATTATAATAATATATTCAAAGCACGATAGGTACCTATGTACAAATTATAATATTATAATATCATGTCAACATCAATACCACACAGTTGGCGCAGTTAGGCAGCTTACTCGTCAGCTTGTGTATATTTGTGACATTCGTCAAAATGTTAAAAATAAATGAAACAATAATAATATTATGGATTAGCATAATATATTTTCTCATGTGTAATATTTCTTGTATTTTAATCTTCTCAGTTTTAACTTTTAAGTAAAGCCAAGTCTGATTAAAGTCGTACTTCAACTATTCATTGTATAATGTGTAGTAAATCAATAGGTAACATATATTTAATTGGTCTGCTAACACGAGTATGGTGTACGTGGGTTGAGGCACAGGGGCCAAAGTTTTAAATGGGGCCCCTGTAAGAAAAAAAAATAATGTATATTATAATATTTGGTATTTATTATGTTATAATAAATATATATAGATATTAGTTACAAAGCAATAAATAATGAATAATATATCACTTTATTTATAAATTATAATTTACAAGCTTTTTTCCTCACTAAATAATCATTGATTTTTTTAGGTGATTTATGTAGTGTTATAGCCTATAATGAAAAAAGTGATGGACAAATCTGAGGCCCTTAAATAAATTCTAACTATCGAGGCCCGGGGGCCATGCCCCTCCTGGACCCCTCTTAATCCAGGCTTGCGTGGGTTGAGGAATTACGAAGATACATTACGTATATGACTACACGTATTGTTAGAGGTTGTTTTTATGTTGTTCCAATCACGAATGACAAAATTAACACCATATAGTACGAATATGGGTATGTAATCCACGTGCAGATTTTTTTTTCTAGAATCTAATTTAGAATTACAGATAAATTGTTTCACACATACGTGAGTTTCGAAAGAGATGGTTGTACAGTCTTGGTTGTTTTCATCTATATTTGTTTTATTTTCTGTATTTGTCGCCATTTCCATGATAAAACTGCAGAACAGGTGGTACTATAACGGCAAAAACGAAAAACAAATAATATAAACTATTCGTATACAGTTGTTGTACCTAAATAAATATTAATTAGATATTATTATGCATATGACAGCATATCGAAAAATGTAATAAGAATAGTGTTCGCATCATTAATGGTTCAACACTGATCACTGATCACACTGTAAACATACAGATTTATATATTCAAATTCTACGTTAAAAAAGTTGGTGGGGATTTCATAAAATGAAATCCCCGCCGAACTGTACACCAGTTTTGTGACGCAAAATTTTGGATAACCATGTAGCTCTAATGTTATCCATACTGACTACCGAGTAATGTGTATAATATAATATACTATATATAGGAACACATGTTCTATCGATTTTAGTAAATACAATACATTTTAAAAAGTTCTGTGATTGTGCCTGATTTAATTAATTCTGTATAAATCGTCTGACAATTATTATTATACACGCATGTAAAATCAACGAGCGCTGAATAAGTATATTATAGTTTTTAAGCAATCAATTGTCTGTAATTTAAAATCATTAATCGGTGTAGTTAAGTCTTCAAAATAATTTATTTGCATTATAAGATGGTAAAATTTTTCTATTTCGAGAACTTTTAACATAGATATGTTTGTTTTAACAGATTTTTTCAAACGCTTTGTTGACATAATATAAACGAATAAAATGTAAAAAGTACTCGATTCCCACTAGATATAAATATTAATTAACGTAATTAATAATATAATTATATATATTATACCAATTAATGATTACTTATTAACACACATTTATATGATTCATACATTTTCTTCAAACTGGAAAATATCGAGTAGCATGCTACGTTTTTTAGATTCTGAGTGATGAAAAAAATTTAAAATCGATGATCACAATTTTTTTTTATAAGCACTTAAAGTTCAAATATTGACAAAATACGTAAAAATGACGAAAATTTGCAAATTATTTTGAGTTAGAAATTCATAAAAATTTTTAGTTACTAAATCTAAGATTTGAAAATGTAATACAAGATCATTCATAAGATTGTCTATCTTTATCAAAAAAAAAATATCTTCAAGCAAAGCAAATTAAATTTTTATGGGCGTTTGAATTTCATATTTTTACAAGATTGGATATTCACTCCATTTCTCACGTAGCGGATTTTGTTATTTCGTTGTAATTCAAAAACGAATAACTGTAGATACATGACAATTTCACTGAATGTTCATATTTTCATTTTCTATACACGATAACATTTTGAAAATAATTGAAAATACATTGTCAGTTTTCAATTTTTTTAGTTTTTTTTTCTATAAATATCAATAAAAATGTATTAGTTGAGTAAAAAAGCATGAAAATGTAATACAAGGCTCCTGATATATTGTTACATTAGCAGTTGAAAAATATTGAAAATACATAGGCACAGTTTTTTTTTTTGTAAACATTTAAAGTTCGAATTTCGACAAAATATATCAAATTTAAAACGTAATAATTATTTTTAGTTAAAAATGTATAAAATGTTCAACTTTTATAGCTAAGGATTAAAATTTAAAACAAGGTTCCACGTAAATAGGTTATATTATATAAATTACTTTATTCACAATAATATCATCAAATATACTTAGTAATATCATAGGCTGACTGACCGTTTTCGCTCAGAATCGTTTTTCTAATACAATGATATATCATTGAATTCAAATTTAACACCATCCATTACAGTAATCCACTTGTAACCTACTGTACAGCAGAGCGACATCCACTTACCCACCTTTTTAATGTTAATTATTACAGTAAAAATAATAATTTTAGTTTAATTATTAAAATATGAACTTGTTTCAATAAACATAAACACAGTTTTAATATAATATAATATTTTCATAATCATAATATAATAACGTATTAGCAGTATAATTGTGTCATCTGTTTAATATAATTCTCCTTAATTATGTAAATTACGTTTACTATATACCGTTTATCCAATATTTTAATAAGCTGAAATAATTAGAATAATTGGGTTAGATGCATAATCTGCACCAATGATTCAATAGAAACAAAATTGATTAATTACATTAATAATTTATTATACTTACAATTTATTAATACAGCTTGACTTTATAAGCTTCGCATCGATGCATCAGTATTGTGTGAAAGTAGTAGAAAAAAAATTACATCATGAAAGAATTGTAATTTTCAATCATCTAAAGTAAATAAATCGAAAAAAACTGTGATGAAAAAAATACAGCTTACACGCTGAACTGTAATAAATTAATTATTATTATTTTAATTTACGTTTAGTTCGTCTTTTGTCTATATGAAAATGAACAACATCATGTGAAAATGTCAAAGAACCACATATGGTTTTTTAAACTAAGTATGATACTCCCATAATAAACCTACCACTATCAGAAAGTATGGTACTTGCAAGGATTGTACAATAGTTACGAAATTAAATTAAATTTGTCTTATCCTAGTGATCGCCTCTCCACATGACTGCGTTCTATCTATTTTAACATTTCATCATATAATCATAATGCAAGTCATTTACACTAACTGTATGGCTGTATATATATATGTATGTGCTCCTATTGAATAAACGAAAGAATTAGACAATTTACTAAAATACAAGTCTAAAGTACGATACACGAATGACAAAATTCTAGATTAAAAAGAAAAGTTAAATCAATACTTCGAATAGACTAAGAATTGGACGCACTAGGATAAAGAGTGATTTTCTGATGGCAAAATAAGATTCACTAATATACTATGTGGAACCTGGACAGTGGAGTAAAACTTACTGTCTGACGGAATGTCGTGTGTATCTAAACGGAACAATAAAATTGGACAATCAATGTAAAATACTTATTTTTGTTTTTATTAAATAACTTAGAAGAACATTATCGATCTGTAATAAAAAAAACAACAGCGTAAATCTTGTGTGGAAACTACAATGGTTACACGACGTGACAGAAAAGGCGTCTAGTGACTAACATTAATTCAGCTTGAAATGTTAAATATCTATTATAGTACTCTGAATGCAGCTCAGGAACTGGATTCCCCAAAAACTGAGACATTTCAATATTCTCAAAAATAAAAATAATAAAAAGTTAACTGTAAGACATTGAGACATAATAATCTATAGAAGAAAATTTAAAAAAATTATAATATAATAGAAATTAAAAAAACTTCGATCACTTTTTAAGGCTCAGAAAATTAAATCGTTTATTTTTCAGACCGCCAACATTCAGTTGGTGAATAAAGTTAAAGTAATAATTGAGGGGTGACATTCCAAAACGTACTATTGTCATAAACTTGATTTTCCAGGAAGATCAGTTTTGTTTTTGTTAAATAATGGAATAGATGATTAAAGTTTAATTCTGATAGCGCCTTCCCACCTTTTTTTCTATAAGAATCGATGCGTATCTCGATTTTGTATATTTTGACAATAGTACCTACGTTTTGAAATTTCAATTGTTGTTTGATTTTTTTTATATAATATAATTATTAATAATATAATATTTTATGCTCCTATACCCTTAAATATTATCAAATGTATCTCTATCTCGGTTATGGTAGTAGAGTTTAATAAAGGAACACGTATACATGTGGTAATATGTATGAAGAATGAATACAAAAATTAACCAACACATGAGTGGTTATATATTTTTTTTTATTGTTTTATTGATGGGTTAGGTATCTAATACGAAATATTTAAATTGAAAAAATTACCAAAAGTGTGACAGATACCTATGTTTGTTTTTTCACAACACAACATTATAATACCATTAATGAAATGTAAAAGCGTAGTATTAACTTGAAAACTAATTTGAGATTATATACTGTAAATAATAAATATATAATAAAATTATTGCTTAATACGAGGAAAATAAATCTAATTTAGTGTTTAATTATACTAATTAGGCATTGAATATATTTCGCAGCTGTTGTACAACGTATGGTACAGCAAATGTAATAAAATATTTTAGAGCATAATAATCGTATAGTGTAGTATTGCCATTTGCCAGACACAAGTTAAATGAAATTTGATATCATAATATGCTACGCATGTATATGCATTACAATAAAATATGAAAAGTATTAGACAAAGGAATGAGAACATATATTTTTAAATGTTCTTAGTATATGTAATACGCTATCATAAATATTTGTTTGAATATAATTGTGGATATTATATAGGTGTCTTGTGTCAATGTGTCATACATACACTCATACCTACTGGAAAGTGATAATAGAAAAAGATTATAAAATTATCGTGATGATATCACGAAAACATGACGTTGATTTCCTATAAAATTGTAACGTTTGTTTTCAAAAATATTTGAATTAAACGTGACTTAAGTGAGTTTTTAGAAAATTTAAAAATGTATTCTCAATATTATACTGTTATGTTTTTTTGTTAATACTACAATTTGATTACAGTATTCTGTCCAATATATTATTATTATTATTATTATTATTCAAATATAAATATGTTAATTATTAATATTTGTACAATGGCCGATTCACATAATATCGTTATACCTATTTACTAAACAGACAAAAGTTACAAAAAAATTCAAATCATGAAACATAATATTATGGTAATTTCAACCTATTATATAGTTATCGAGCAAATAGCTATAGTACCTACGTATCTATCACATAAAATTATCATGAAAATAAACGAGTATACCAATTACCAAACATTGAAATAATTAAAACCGAAAGAAAAGGGCCCTAATTCCTAGCACAATAGTTATGCACTTACTCTAAATACTGATTACATTATTATTATTATGGTATAATAAACGGTTTTCACAAATATTGTAATTCGTAGTCGTGTAGTAGCGTTGTATTACTATCGATAATATTTCCAACGATTCTTGGTAAAAGTATGAAGAAAATTTCCTATAATTCGTATAATATTAAAATACTATAGTGACATACTATTAAAACGAAATAATATTGTGTTGTGTACCTATACTATTACACGAGACGACCTTGGAGAGTAAAAAACACAAACAAACATGCGAAGTACGCGTGTACGTACATCACATGGTTCATATAATATATAATATAGCATGTCAATTATTACAAGTATTATACTTTAAAATATATACCACCATTGATTATAAATATATTGATGCCACCTATATATTGTGTGTCTAATATAAGAGGTAACTATCGTTAAGTACGAATAAAAAGCTGTGTATCTACTTAACACGTGTGGGAAACGATCGTTTCGTATATACAGTGGTGGGCTGAACTTAAATTTGAAATGACATATTTTCATAATTAAGTACTTACCACCCCACCCCTCCCCCCCAATTTTTTACTTTTACCAAAGTCAATAGGTATGTGAATAAAATGTGGCCGAAAGGGCCAAGAGGTCGGGCCTCAGCATGTAATTCTGCACCACAGTCTTTGAAAATTTGACTCAGCTGCGTTAAATAAATTATACTATTATGTCACACTGACGGCGAACGTTAAAAATAATAACATAATAATATTAAGAAATGTAATATCGTAGGCATGCTGCGTTAGTCAGTCATAATACTATTTGATTTTGCTTTGCTATTGGATTCTTAATGGTTTTATAAACCGATGTATTTAACAATATTTACTCTCCTCCGAAAACGCCTTACAGGTACGCCACTGGTGCGTAGGTATCTGGGTTGTAATACGACCACTAAAAATTGCAAAACGACCACTGGACGGAAAATGGTGCGAAAACTGCTTGTGACGTACACAGAACCATGAGGGGCCGGAAAAACCCGAAAACCGTCCAACGGGAGGCTATTGTAAGGATAATATCTATTTATTATACTAAGTATGTTATAATAGTCGACAGGTAAATATAATAATATTATTATGATTGTTTGTAACCTACCTATAAGAAATTAAATACTATGCGTGTTGCGTGCCCATAAGGAACGTCATGGAAATAATATTTTATCTGCGTACCTATACTCATGTAAACGTGGTAATTATTTTTATGTACCCACAATAATTATAATCACGTGGTTTCATCGGTATTTTATATTTTTTTTTATTAGCAAATTTAATTTGTAAGGCTTGTCGTTTTCATCAATAACATTATAAACACTGCATTACTGTACATTTACACAGCAACTGCGGGAAAATGAGTATAGTTAATAGTAACTATTCGAATTTATACTCCAAATGAAAAATATCAACACAAAACATAGGTGTATGCATATATAATATAGGTATCAATGTGTCATAGAATCATACCATTATTTTGTATTTAAAATGTGTACACATGGTTATTACTTATAATCTATTAATGCGTGGAATACAAAATTTCAGTCAATTTTTGAACTTGTGAAGAATTGTTTTGTTAGTTTGAAGTCAGTTACCTATGTGGCTACGTAAAACTACGTTTTTACAACCAAAAAACTTATTTTTAAACCAATAGTCTCGAACGATATTGGTAACTACAAAAAAAATTAATTTTGTGACAAGAGTCTATTGACATAAATGTTGTAAATAAGAGAACTTTTATTGCTTTAAAGTTTCATTGCTATTTATTCATACTTTAAAGTTTAGTTTTTTAAAAGTTATACAAAAATGCACAGTGTATTATGGATGAAACAGTTAGTTTTTACCTATAATGTAAATACATACAAATATCATATTATTGCATGAGTAATTGTATCTAAAATGCATGTTTATACTATGTGTAATATAACATTATCAACTTATCTAATGCACAAATTTAGTAGTTATTACTTATTGCTTTTACATAGTCTAAAACAATATTCATGTAACACGTTCTATTAAATAATTGTAAAATTCGGCAATAAAAATTTAAAAAAACTATAAACCAAAAAATGATATTACCTATGTATGGATGTATTTAATAATTACCAAATGAATATTTCTTCTTCTAAAACTTAGGTGAGCATTTCTAGTTTTTATCGACTACCTATAAATTTAATTAAAAATATGTACGTATTTTGAGTTATTTTTTCGTTTTGTCGTGTTCCGTTCAAGACCAGTTTTAAATTTTTTTTTTATGTAAAGATTAAAACAAAAAATGGAATACCTATCTACCTAATATCTAATGTTAAAATAACTCTGTGAATCTTTGACATTTCCGCATAATAATAGTGTTGTTTATAATTTCGATGATATGATTGTGAATATCTTAAACTGTTACCTTAGTAGTTATTATCGGATATACGTGCAGGTCATCGGTTATTATGATAGTAAAAAAGCTGCTGCAGTTAACGCCGA
This sequence comes from Acyrthosiphon pisum, assembly GCF_005508785.2. Taxonomy (NCBI): domain Eukaryota; kingdom Metazoa; phylum Arthropoda; class Insecta; order Hemiptera; family Aphididae; genus Acyrthosiphon; species Acyrthosiphon pisum. The sequence continues at coordinate 64,759,422 of NC_042495.1, forward strand.
AAAAAACAATTTAAAAAAAAATTTAAACGAACTTTATAATATTTTAAACTGTTGCTTCTATTAACCGCTCGTCGAAACACACGGACTCATGATATATATCTGTGTGACTAGGTACTCGCGCTGTGTAACAGTCGGTACTTAAGTGAGCATATTGTGCACTGTTCTTCGAACATTGTACTCAAGGACTAACGCATCTACACACATATTCTATGTAGCTACTTGTTAACTGTGAAAGTGTATTGCATACACGGCGATTACGACCAATAAAACTGCGCTATTCGTTTAAAGTAATAATAATTATATTGAAATATATTTAAAAAAAAAAAAAATTAAAAAACACATACACACATAATATTATGCGATATATCTATTATCTATAAATATATATATATATAAATAAAACAAACAAAGTACAGCGATTATTTACAATACGTAAAAGGGTACATTGTTGTTAGGAAGCATTATTATAATATATCTTAATACGTCGTCACGAATGTGTCACGTCGTTACGAAAACTACCTAATATAATATATTCTAAATAAGAAAAAAATAAAAAACTTAAATATTAATAAATTAATAAATTAATAGTAGAAATATTAGGTATGTTGTATATAAAGGTATGCCATGATTTATTATATATATACCATCCGGACGTCCGTAGACATCGCGGCGCGCGCACTAGGTGAGATGAACAATAATAATATTATAATGCGCACTAACAATCATAATAACACGTCATTTGTGGTACCTATATTATATCCGTGCACACTCTGGTGAATAATATTATAATAAACACATAATTCGTAAAAAAAGAAGAAAAATAAACAGAAAAATACGCACGCCCGAAACGGTCGTACGAAATAATAAATTAATATTTTAACAAAATGTTATAAATTACTAAAACTCGAATAAAATAATATGTAGGAATAGGTATACCGTCCTAACGAATATGTGTGTACGATCGAGGCACGAATTAACAACAATTCCGACCACGGTGTGGGTACTGATAATAATATATTGTAATTATTATATTGTATTTTTGAGAAAAAAAAATTGAAAGGCGATTTTTCTATTTCACCGATGATCGCGCGGCGTTTGCGTTTAAAATGGATTAAATAGGTAGGGTAGGTAATGTGTCGATGTAGAACGGCTACAGTCTAACACACATCTGATATTTTAGTTTGATCGTCGCTAATTATAAAAACTATAGGAACATTTTACATAGTGTTAGTACAATAAACATTAAATTAATTAATAGTAATAATAATAATAATATAAATTAAAGTTATATACTAAATCTACCTGTCAATCGCACACTATACGTCAATGCATGTACATATACATTATTATATAATATTCTGTCCCTCCACCTAACATGAAAAAAAAACTGCAATTGGGTTTGAAGTGGGTCTGAGCGTGTGTGTGTGTTTGTGTATGTGTCTCTTCGGACCTAAGTCGAAACATACACGGCTCGAATACGTGTTACTTATATTTGTGAAGTTGTGATCGCTGGTGGTTTTATCAATGTTTTGTTATATTAATTAAATTGTTTGCACACGCTGAAAAGTGGCGTCACATGTAGCATATTATACTACTGTGTTTATAATTTATTTAATAGTATATATACATGTATACAGGGTGGATTTTTCAATCGTAAACCGGACAATGTGTTATCCGGCTATTGCAGAGTAGTTTACGGTGGTTAATTTACTTTTAAACAAATAAATAGTAATAAAGTAAAATAAATATGCCTATAATAAAACACAAGATTAAATTAACAAAATAAAATAGTGAAAATCGCGAAAATCACTTAAATTATGCGCATATAGGGAGAAGACATAAGTTAGAGTTAAATAATATGTTTTGTTCGGGAGTGTGGATAACGTTTATCCCAGCAAGCCACCTATTTATTTGAAACAACGAGCCTAAATAAGATGTTTTAGAATCACCCTGTGCACATGTATAATTATATCAAGATATATTGTATTAAGATTTGACTAGTCCGGGGTCTCGGTGGTTGTCGACTTGTGCTGCACGTTCCACTGGATTATGCTTTGCGGAATGATCTGGTCGCGAAGCTCGTGTCCGTCTTTGGACAGACTTCCGGGTATGGTGCCATTGTTCCGGTGCTGGATACCGTGCCGGATCCGGTGCTGAAACTCGGCTATCATGTATTCCTGCCCCTGCGACAAACCAGAGCTTCTGCCGCCCACCTGTTCAAGCGTGTTTTTCGCGTACAGGTAAAACATGGCATTGTTCGCCTCCGATTCTGGTACCTCGACCGTGGTAACGTCCATCATCGGATACATGTACATGTTGAAGCTGAGCGCGAGTGCGTCTTCCGCGTTGGTGTTACTGTTGTTGGCCGTGGTGGTCGGGTTGCGGACCAGTACGCCGTAATTGCTGTGCACCGCCTCCATCAGAAACCCGGGCATCGGCTTTGGGGTCACTGTAACATTTCGGAACATAGTCATATTATTAGATGCATTATATAGATAAGACGCGCATAGTGTGCACGCGAGTATCGCTTAACGTAACGGCCGTGAACGTGGTGAACTGTTGTTCAAAACACAATGGTTCGTTTTCTTAGTCAAATTTTGCTGTTCCTTTGAATATATAATTTTTATATGACTTCAATAAACAACCTAAAAATCAATATGATAGAAATTGTGTTTCTTTTTTTTGTAAAAATTTAGAGGTATTCAAACTATAACTACACCCAAGGTACTCCTCGGGCTAATAAACGTAATATTATTTTATTTTAAATAACAAAAGTTGACTATGAAAATTAGTTTGGACCTTGGAAATACATATTATATATATATTTAAATATATAATCACCAATATTTTTTTTGTATCAGAACGTAAAATATAAATCCAATATTATTAACTATCTATTTTTTTTGATTTGCTAATTATTTAATAAAATAAATAAATATTACTCATTTGTGCGTCTTCCGAACAATTTATAGGCCTAAAAAATTTGGCGACTGGAAGAAAGTTGCCATCTTCGTCTTCAACTTCAATACTGATTCCGTAATTCCGAGCTGGGTTCTTGTGCCAAGCTTTTGCTGCATTACGAATGTTCCATTCTGTCCATTTCTCGCTGAAATATGGCACCATACGGCTGTCCAATAACTTCCTCTTTATTACTGTTAAGTAATGAATTTCGTTAGTTAAAAGTAAATTAAAAAATATACTCATTCATATGCATTACCTCTCTTCCTCTTAAGTGATCTAATGTTCAAATAAATTGATACGCGAATCAGTCTCTCGTCCATTATTATTGGTACTACACTAGCGTTAGTCAAATTGGACTGCTTCTTAGTTACAAATAATGTTGGCTGACATGATTGAGAATCATCGGTCTATTGATTAACACATCAAAAAAGCTAATAATTATACACCAGATTTTTAAATAATAATAATCAAATTTATCCGTACATACCTCATTACTCGTTTGTGAATAACAAGATACAAATTGTTTGTACAGCCTGAGTCTAGCAGTATTTACGTTTACTGAGATACCATTAGACGACTTGGGTAAACTAATATTAAACATTAAATTCATCAATTCCTTTGTGTTCCAGGAATCTCCATTTGTGTGCTTAGGCATTTCACCTGTGCGTAATTAAAATCACAAAATATTATATCACTTTATACTGTGATTATTTTTGGTATTAAATTATTACAAATTGTACAGACAAATTTAACTTACAAATAGGATAAAAGCTTTGCGTTTTTTCTATAAATGTGTCGGAGGGATAAGACGAAATCGGACCCGTTTTTTTCACTGGGATCGGCGGGATTATTGATTTCCTCCCTGTTAAGTTTATCATTTGACGTTGAATGTCTTCAATTCTTTGTTGTCTGGCTCTACAACAACAAAGCAAAACACGTATTAAACAGTGTTTGGTTTCGTGCAATCGATAAAACAACAACAACAACAACACAACAACATTAACGAAACAATAGCAAACAGGTAACTTATTAGGTATTAATAACAATAATAACAGAAATGGTACACTAGCTACGGTTGACAACAGTTAACACAAAAAATAAGGTTAGATGAGAAATGCAATCACAAACACACGCACACTTACGACGTCGTTGATTCAACATACCGGACCTCGGGATCTTCATACTCGGGGCTGTGAATAAACAAATTTCATTGGTGTATGAGCAATTAAATTAAAAACAAATGCAAGTGTTGTGTGGACACGCGATGAAGTATAAACTTTTTGATTATATTATAATAATATCCAACCGCTAATATTTTCACCGTGTTTTTACATTATGACGCGAAAAATTATTAATCGCCAAGAGTAGATATAAATCGGATAATATTAAATATTAATGGTTACGTTTTAAGCTCCGTCTGGGAAGTCAAGGCCGAAGACCGTGTAGACAGTTCCCATTAAACGAGATCGTCGTACATTTACCGGCTGCAAGAGAACACGTAATTGTAAATGCGCCTCTTTACTTGCGTGTACTTTAGGTTTCTTATTTTTTTATTTTTATTTTTTGTCTCGATTTATTAACCGGGTCACAAACGAAACCAAAAACGAAAAATAAAAACCGAAACCAACTAAACCTGTAATCGTTTAAAAAACGCCCGAGTAGACGCATTAAAATCTGTCTGGAAATGCAGTCGTCAAGTGCATTTCCCCCTAAATTTCGGTTTAAAATAAATAAAAACATAATGGTCCAGACGAATAAATTAAGGAGCCGAGACGAAAAAAAAATTAAATCGTACACACACGTAATCGTCAAACATTACCTGTACCTACGGTGTACTACACTGTGGCACGTGTACCCAACATAATTTTGTAATTTAAAGAGCGTCGGGGTCTCATTAAAAAATAAAATAAAAATAAATTTTGCTTAAGACAGATTTTTATTTAACAACTTCAATCCATCAGTCTACATTTATATGTACCTATAATTTTTTTTTCGTGTAAAGTGCAACATTTTTTATCTCCCACCTATTGTTTATGAATTTAAATTATCTGTGTTCTTATAATAATCTGTGTAGAGTGTATTCTACATGACACATATAATATAGATATATAAGTACTATAATAATACCCTTTCTTCCTTTCTATATAATAATTACTATACAGTTTTTTTTTGTTTTGGATAACTAGGAAATTTGAATATTTTCTGACATCTTATGATTTTGAAATCGGTATATTAGATATTCCATTAGATTGTGTGGCAGCGGAAATCGATTTTGGGTATCAACCATACAATTATTTATGAATAATGCACAAACTTAAAAACAACAACACTGCTGATACGGATGTTTTAGATTTTAGGTAGAATTAATTTACGAGTTTCCATTTAAATTACAATTACGTAATCCATTTTATTTTGGTTGATATTTATAATATCTGTGTACAAGAGTAACACCCATTTGTTAATATTTCATCTTTCAGAAAACTAGAAGTGTTGTTCTACTACCTATAAGATTAACAATAAAGATTAAAAAGGCATTTCTTAAAAAAAAAGTTGCATAAATCTTTTATTAAGAATTATTACAAAACTATATAAAAAATGAATAATTTTGGTAATATAAAACATTTTTAAAAGTACCTACTAAATATAAGAATTAATTGCGCAGTTATTTTAATCCTCTTCTCTGTTGTATAAGAATATTTTATGTTTTTATGGAAACTAATAAATTATATTTGTAATTATAAGTTAATTCGTGAGTAATTAACTAATAAATTACATGATATGATTTTGAAGCATAAAAATTGTTTCATATAGTAAAATAACAAGACAAGTACGTTCTGAAGTACGTATATGTACATTATTATTGTGTCATATATATTATTTAATTGTATCAATCGTACAATTAATAATTATTGTATTATTTGATAAATTGTAATAAATTCATAAGTAACTAATACTAATAGATGTTCTTATGTTTATTAAATATTTAATTTTAAACAGTTTAAATTGTTACATATTTTAAAATTCAATTATACTGAAATTATATGAAATTTGTTTATAGAATCAAATTTTACTAACAATCTTTAACCGCATTTTTATTATAATTATCTTTAAAATGTTTTGTTTCAAATGTAGTTGTACAGAATATATATAAAATTAGTGGTTAACTTGTTTATATTTTGAATAACGAATGTTATTGAATTGGCTGCAATTATATGTTTTTTGTGTTTAATATTGATAATAATACATATTATAACATTATTGTCTACATATATTTGTGACTAGATTCATTTTTGAGCATATATTATATAAAATAAATATTAACGTAAAATAGAGATGGAATAATTAACTGCTTAAGTTTTCATACATAAACTTTTTATATTTTAACATTTGGAATTCTGTTTTACACATAATATTTCTATGTTTGATATTTTTACAAAATTTACCAGTTACAGTTTTCTATCTAAAGTGCATATTATTATTAAATTATATTAATTAAATTTTATTTTTAGGAATTAATAATATGATAATATCTGGTAAGTATACTTTCTTCAAATCAAATTAATTGCACGGTCTTAGTAAAATTACGTCAATTTAAAAGAAAATTAATATAATTTTTATTTGCCTTGGAGTAATATAAGTACACACAATCGTGAATCATTTTTGTTGACTGTCCAATGTTTATTTACGTATAATATATTATATTATGCGCATTTCCCTTTTAAACATTTTTTTCTCCTATCGAATTAAACTCTTGTTTTTTTCACGAGATTGTCTGGTCACGCCCAGAGAGGTTTTGCTCTAAATTTAGTATGTCAGATGTACACATGGGCCCACGTTTGATAAAACTCGGCGTGTTGGTGGCAAACCGAATACCAAATCGTGTGAATTCCACGGTTCGTTAAAGTTTTTTAAACGGTCGCAAGCACAATGTTTTAAACGGACGTAACCCGTCACCGTAGATGAAGTTTGATTCCGTCGAGATGACAGGCGAAATGAAACTCTTTCCAACCTAGGGTGATGCCGTTGACAGTACACTGGTAATACGCCAATAAACGTATTAACTATAATTATAAAATTTAAGCACATAAACACGCGCGCGTTCACAAGTGGGTCGTGAAAACAGTCATAATGTTCTATTCATAGAATACGAAATGTAGTGTAGGCCGGACGATCATGAAGAAGACGTTTCGCGGAATTAAATTTTCATAGCTGTATCTATAAAAAATAGGTCCAGGGGCCGGTGTGCGACTACCATGATATTTTAGGGAGGCCTCTTATAAAATAATTCAATACTATCGATCGTCGATACGTCCTGCCCAAAAAAAACCTCGAGTGCCAAACGCACAATGCCCACCCTCGAGCATCATCGCTTAATCCAGCACTGCGGGTAACCATAATACCAGGTGTATACCATATAAATCTTGTCGTAACCTGCACGCTGCAATAACCATATACCCACAGCAACGTCGGTATTAACGTGCGAATCCAACATAATATTATAGTGAGTACTTATACGGTGCGAAACTACCACATAACGAACTGATTCATTTAAAGACATTTTCTGTTTAATAAAATAATTTTGGGAACCAAACCAAATTCGGTTTAATTGTATTTAACGAATTTCTCTACACCTAATACAAATTATTTTCCTGTGAGACATCGTAACATTGTGGACCACGTGCGGTAACCACGTGTGTGAAAACTGCCCCCCCGTGCAACCGAATTTATATAATTATATATATATACGTAATTAAACCAAAATAGACGCGTTATAATATTACCTTTCTCTGTCCGTCATGACTGTGGCTCGTTCAAACATGGTAGCTGGTGACGACGAGTCCTGTGAATCGTCTTCCGACGGCATGTCCCCCATCATCATTTCCGGGTCACCGCTGGAGACGGGTTTTGTTTTGGTTCCAGTCAGTCCAGTTTCAATGGCCTGTAGGTCTCGTTCGGACATTTTAAGCAGCTGATTGTTTAGAATACGGGCAAACGGTGAATTCGGATCCATGAGCTGGCGTACCGGGACCATCACGACCGAGGGATTGGGTGACAATTCCACGGACTCTTCTATTTCCGATTCGCCGGAGTCGGTGGCGGGCCGGGACTGCACGGCGACCGTAACCGCCCATAGTAAGACAACGGCTACCAGTAACCGTGGCGTGAGCGTCATCATGATGACGGATGTGACGATCGTCTTCGACGTGCTATACGACGGCGGTTATAACAATATAATATAATAATATGTCGTCGGACGATAACAAATATTATATCGAAATATCACTATAAAATATTCTTCTCCAACAGCAGTGCGGACGAGATGGTGAGATAGAGGAAGAAATAGTGAGAGGGAGAGTGAGAGTGGTGTTTGAGCTGGACACCGTCAATCTGTTGATTGCGAACAATTCGTGCGGCGGAGTCTCGAGTGCGCTTATATAGGGCTCGGGGTGGCTCGACGCACGCCGGTAAACGAAAACGCGATACAGAACCGTAACTAAAAAAAATGTGAAAAAAAACACAAACACGAATTTTTTATCGTAGTGGCTATTGTGTCGCAGTCCGTGTGGCTTAGGCGATTGCACGCGTTGTTCTGGCACTTGACGTCGATCTGGCGCTTCGCGTCGTCGTCGTAGTCGTCGTCGTTCGAAGACGCGTGAGTGTTGCTGCTGGGTTGTGTACCCCGTGAGCGCGAGAGCATTGGCGTGCGTGTGTAAAAATCGTGTGTTAAGTGTTTACATTTATACACCGCGCCGCCGCCCCCGCCACCGTCGCACCACCACCCTTGGACCCGGCGGCGCGCGTCTGTGCGTCGCGTATGTACCTACGTGCCGCGCCGCGCTTCCTTCTTCTTTTTTACGTCTCCTGTTTCTTCTTCTCCTCTTTTTCTTCTTGTTTTTTTTTCCTTCTCCTCCTCTTATTCTTCGTCTTCTTTTTCTCCTATACCACTTCCACATGATACCGATATTGCAGCGTTTTTCTCTTTCCTCCTATATGCCGCCACCTATATTTTATCAATACTATTATTATTATTATTATTATTATTATCCTAATCATGATTCATGATGGTCATTGTTATACATTTTAACATTGTTTAGTCTCGGTAGACTCTATTTCGATCATTCGCCGGGGCGTATGAGGAACTTTTGGTACAATAATGTCCAAACAATCAAACGTATAGAACAGGTATTTTTTTTGACAATATTTCATCTATATTGTTTACAAGACAGAGTAGTTCAGTGATAGTGTTTTTAATTATATTGCAGGTAAAATATCATTATACGATATAGTAAGGAACTAACTCATTATTAAAGCAAAAAATGGACCGGTGAGCATGCTTCTGTATGTTATCTATGAAATATCTATTGGCATTTATGTTGGCCGAACACTATAGTAAAATACAATATAATATTTTTTTTGTATTTTAATATTAATTTATTAGATTGAAATCGTGTAAATTATCATTTATGATCAACTTTCAAATAAAAGTAAACGACCACCAAGAAGTTTGTTTTTAAATATTTGATTATAATTGAAATTATAACAACCTTTAAGAACCAAAAAAACCTACTTTAAAATATTAGCTACGTGTTTGTCAAAACATTTCGGGATTTGGCCCTAGTATCCGAGTCTGTGTTAGCCCTATACATATATATATAAGGCATATAAACATGCATAATATTATATAATGGGTGGTCGATATTTTTTTAATCTTTAAAAAAAAAATGAACGGCATGACGTTCGGAACATGCTAAGATCTCTTGTTCAAACTCCAAATTGTGATTACTATACAAATCGTTTAATCGTGTACACCGAAAGTCAATGGTTACAAGGGTGCAGGTGCCACCCCGCCAACTGCAACTATAGGACCTACACGTTAAATAAAATATAAAAACTTAACAATATGTACACTGTACGGGTACAAATAGGTAAGTACAAGTATAGTACAACGATAGTCGGTATTATGTTATCATAATAATATAATATGATATTGTCATATCGTATTCTCGCGCCGCCAATGGACTTAATTAGTGTGCGTTTTGTCGATACTTAACCGAAAGCGGCGACGATACGACTCGGTGTCTCCAGTATATTATCGCGCTGACCTCGTCCCGCTTACCCACCCGTCCACTGATGCGGTAGTAGACCACATGCCGCCACTGTCGTGTTCTAATCGAGTCAGCGGTTTCGAGATGGTGGCGAAAAAAATTTCCCCCGATTATTCAACCACCAGACACGCCGGGATACCGGGTGACGAGACACCAGACACGCGAGGAGGACGATGATGTATTATAATAATATTATTATTATTGGCGAGACATAATTTATATTATTATTATAATGTATAATGTGTATCGCGTATTGTCACGCGAAAACAACAATATACGCACGTCGGCAAAAGGATGTAGAGCGGGTGTAGAGTTTCGTCTTCTTCAATTCGGTTTCAATGAAATACCGGTCACGGCGCATTAAATAATAACGCGTATACCATGAATAGGTAGTGGTAGTCTACGACTAAAACTGAAGTTTAAACCTTATTATTATTATTATTATTATTATTATTGAATGTGCGCCCACCGTCTGAAATTCATCATACAGAAATAACGATATTTTTAGTATTCGTGGACATTCTTGATGTTATTATAATATTATAATATTTTGTATTTCGTTTTACTGCTCGCTTCCTCGGTGGTTACCGTAAAATGTGTAATTTTATAAAGCCATACAATATATTACACAACCATCGATAAATTTAACATTACATACGAGTTATGACTGCTACCTGCACATAAAAACACTGAAGCTGCTAATCGGACGGTCAATAATATAGCTATAACTTATAAGCCTATAACTATTGAATTTATGTAAATAATACAATAACTAAAGTAGCATAAAAAAAAATTTAAGGCACCTATTAATGTTATAGTAAATACGATTTAGTTCGAATGAAAATATGTTTTATTTTTCAAGCCAATAAAAAATTACTCAATTGATAAAATACCAAATAATCTTAATAATATGTTAAGTACAACAAAATAACGATACTAATGTCCAATTATAAATAATCAATTGCCTATTATGGGTATGCAGAAAAGTCACACTAATTTATTACATTTACACACACTTGTATAGTTGAACAAAATATTATAAACATCAAATTATCGTCATACGTACGTATATACCCTAAAAACGATTACTATCACTATTCTGATTGAAATTTAAAGCAATATTTGAATTTTGAATTGTGATCAAAATAATGTTTTAGATATAAAAACAAATTAAAGTATCAGTAAAATATCATCGAATTACAATAAGTATTCAAATTACATCTTATACTCTTTAATCGCAATAAATATTTATGAAGAAAATCAATTTCATATTATTCAAATACTTTCATAGTTGAAATTGAATGGTAACTAGATTTTATTATTTTTATTACTTGAACTATATTTTTTTACTTGAAAATTTCACTGAATGTTTATATTAGAATTGTCTATACACTATAAAAATTTGAAAATAACTTGACTCTTTTTGAGCTGCTTACGGACATTGTCATTTTTCAATTTTTTTTAATTTTTTTTTTCTATAAATATCAATAAAATTTTATTTGTTTGGTAAAAATGCGTGAAAATTTAATGTAAGGCTCCTGATATATTGTTACAATAGCAATTGTAAAATATTAAAAATACATAGGCACAATTTTTTTTTATAAGCATTTAAAGATCGAAATTTGACAAAATTTATCAAATTTGAAATTGAATAATTATTTTGTAGTTAAAAATTTATAAAATGTTCAACTTTTATATCTAAGGATTGAAAATTTAAAACAAGATTTCACGTAAATATTTAATTCTGTTACCAAAAAATCTAAAAAATACAAAAGCACAGTTTATTTTTATAGTAATTTTAAGTTCAAATTTGGACGAAATTACATATTAAAAAACCTGGAATAACTATTTTAGTTATTTTGTTGTGATTGTATAATATTACTTGTGGGTACTTGAAACATCTAAAGTATACTATTATATATCTATGATAGTACCACGGTTTGTTGTTGATGTATAACGCGTTACCTAATGGATATTGTGATATGATTAATTTGGAATTTATTATTGATACCTATTATAGGTCAATTTTTTTTTAATATTATAGATAAGTATACCTATAATAGGTATGTCTAATACCTAGACTGACAAACCGTCTCCACTCAGAATCGTTTTTCTTATACAGTGATATTATATCATTGAATTCAAATTTAATACTATCCATTATACAGTGACCCACTTGTAACCTACTGTACAGCAGAGCGACATCCACTTACCCACCTTTTTAATATTTATGGATCTGATAAAATATAATATTCTCAATACGCTGAAATATCAAACAATTGTATTAGTTATAGACACCTAAGCGTTAATTTTATGTACAAGTAACTTAGTAACAAATTAAATGCATGTAGGTATAATAACACTGAAGAAAAATTAATAAATTATAATATGAATATATTGTATTAAATAATTATTAGATTTCATGCTAAACTTGCTACATTTTATGAACTATGATACCTATATGGATAAATTATTTTTGAGTCCAATTGATGTGCTAATATGTGTTATATTTTGAATAATAATTATATTGATTAATTCAATATAGGTATGCATTTATATGTATATTTTAAATGTTTCTAGTTTTAGTTTGTAATTATTACTTAGAATCAAAATCTTAGATAGTTAATTGTAATATAAAACAAAAATATTGTATTCGTAGATAGACGATTATAAAATGAAACTCAAAATAATATTCACATTATAAATGTTTTAACATTATGTAATATATTAAAATATACTTAATCTGCATACGCCTTGTCGCCATAATAAATTAATATATATAATAATATATTATATGATATGATATAAGTACAACTTTTGGTGTATAAAGCTCGTGGATAAAAAAATATAATACCCAATATGAGATAATTGTAATGTATAAAGTCTTATATAACAAAATACAGATATATAAAATGTGAAACAATATTTTAATAGTTATAAATTTCAAAAATATAAATTTGAAATATTTTTTTATTTTTCGTAAAATCCCAAACATTTAATGAATTTATTTTAAATCTTTTCTCTCAATTAACAACGCAAGTGTCTATTTTCTCTTTCTGGCTCTCTAACACAAAGACAATTAACATTCGCGCAAAATCGATTTTTATGTTTTCGAGTAATCTCAGAAATCACTCACGCCAAAAATTACAGTGAATAATATTTTTGAGGGTAAAACATAATATTAATTTGTCTAAATATTTTCTCTAAACAATTTAAGAGGACGTGATGCCCGCATGTGTTGTCTCCGTCTTACAAGTGCATAACATACCAAATTATACGCAAAGCAGAATGCACAAAC
>NC_042495.1:64772837-64777915 GCF_005508785.2 Acyrthosiphon pisum
TTTGCTATGTTACGCATTTGTAAGACGGAGACAACACATGCGGGTATTACGTCCTCTTAATATCTATCTATAAGTCGAATATTAATTTAAATAATAATAAAATATGCCCACAAAAATGTTATCCACTATAATTTTTGCAATACCTAGGTGATTTTACTCTAAGATTACTCAAAAAACATAGAAAAAAAATGTTTTCCATGAACGCGTTTTATCTATGTTGTGCGTGGGTTTGAGAGATAAAACTGCGCTGACATCATCTTAAGCAGGTATGTAGCTTATAATTTAAATTTATAATAGGATTTAGACATTATTTACTACTATATGACTAGATGATTGATACTACAGATTATAATATTATAAATTATTGCATTTTGGAGTCATTAATAATTCAATGTGCTAGACGCTAGAGTATCAATTTCACAAGAGTTGTTACAGTAGTTCACAATATCTTATCAAAATGTTTCAAAAAATATAATACATCTCTATACTTTTCGATTCTGAGTGGAGTGGTGAATGTATTAATTTGACAATGTGTATTTTTTTTTTAAATTTATTTTTTATTCTTTTTTGAGTCTGTTTATACGATAAGTGGTCGAAATAATGCTTCGATTTTCAACTTCAGTATTTTTTAAGGTGGGAATGTGAATCTAGTTTGTGTATTGGGAAGTTTGAAATTTAAAATTCCCAGAAATTTTCAAAAGTGCCTGGAAAACAAATAAAAAAAATATGAAATAAGGGGATTTTTGACAATTTTTACGCAAACTCGGTTTTTTACAAAATCTATTTTGTTTTATGGTGTAACTCTAAAACAAATGACCGCAGGGCGCAGATACATGCAATTTTCACTGAATGTTTATATTAGCATATTCTATACACCAGCGGTTCCCAACCTTTTTAGTCGGCGGTGCCCTTTTGTTGGTCTAAATTTAGTTAGGTGCCCCTCTGTGAATATCATGAGAAACATGATAAAAATGAACACTTGTTTTTATTGTTGACCGATTTAAATAATTTTATTGTACATATTAAAAACAAATTACAAAATTATGGTTGAAAATAAAGAAAAAAATACTGCTTTAAAAGTTAAAAACTAATGAGATTTTTGTGGCTGCTTATTTTTTAAAAGTTTGGCAATATCTGGTTCAATTTGTGACAGTTGGATACGAAGGTCAGGTTCTACATTAAGACGGTTCCGGTATTTGGTTTTAGTAGCCCTATAGGCTGAAAATCCTGTCTCACATAAATAAGTGGTAGCAAAAGGTAGGAGTATTGTTATTGCTTTTTGACTCAAATGTTCAAAACTTGTATTTTAGATTTTTATTAGTTTATTTTTAAATTAATGTCGATAGAAAAAATTTAGACATTTAAAATTTTATTTCAATTATAACACATTAAATAAAAAATTTTTTTCTCTAAATGTCAATAACATTTTATTCGTTGGGTCAAAAAGCTTGAAAATGTAGTACATGATGGTACCTCATACATTGTTGCAACAATAACAGTTTAAAAATATTAAAAATATAGGCACGATTTGTTTTATAAGCATTTTAGGTTCAAATGTTTACAACATTTGCAAATTATTTCGTAATTAAAAATGTATAAAATATTCAATTTTTAAAAGTACAATAACAAGTTTTTATTACGTGTAAATAAATGACGTGAATAACATAAGATGGGAAACCATTTTAGTAATTATACCACCCAAATGATTAAAATAATACATGTGGCCCATCATATATGGATATATTATATCATCATATATATGTATATATATATATATATATCTAATCTCTAATCCTTTATTATGGGTCAGGACGTTAGATCCATTCTAGATGTCACCGAAGGTTATCAAGAATTGAGTAAGAGGATAATCAATCATTGGATTTTGATGATATGGGTTAAATTTGAAAGAAATTAAAGGTATAATAGGATTTGGTTATTAGAGTTAGAATTGGTATGTCTAAGTCATTGTGGTGGTTATTATTCGTATGTAAACCAAAGAACAGAGGTCAGAGACGATTTGATGAAGGCCTGCGTCTTTGAGATTGGAAGGTTTTGCAAGTTAAACTAAAATTAAATTAAATCTTTGGAGGACGGAGTGGCTGAGCGGACTTAGGCGTCGGTTGCGACGCGCACCGTCGCCGGTTCGAACCTCGGTCTCGGGCGGCACTCTCTTCGGGCAGTTGCGGTGTCTGGAGAGAGAGCAGAGGCACATACGGATGACCACTTGAAAGTTCTGCCAAACTAAAACACACGTGTTTACAATACCTACTGTACCCTCCCCCACAGTTAAAAACCACCCAATGGCCTAAGTTGTTGCGGATCAATTAATGAAAAAAAAAAATTAAAGCTTTAGTTTTTTGAACTTTCTCACTTCTCGGTAATCAAATGATCCTATATATTGTTGTATTTGTGTTTCAAATAAACAATTATTTTTAGATATAAGCTATAAGTATACCTATAACGATTCAGGTAAAAAGGTGCAGCTTTGGACTACATCTGCAAGACAAACATATGTTTTTAAAATCATTTTATCCATCGGTTATTTTTTAGACTGCGGTTGATTTCCATATTAAATATATTTTATATTCATATTCAACGTTTACGTAACGCGTTATAAAAATGTAAAAGACTTTTACATCAGCCTACACGACGTGCAGGCGTGAATTCCAGAACAATTACATATACACACGGTGGAAATAAATAAATAATTTTAACATAACAATTCGACTGAGCATTTGACCGGACACGACGTGTACCGTCGTCTTCGTCGTCGGTTTCGCATATTTTGACGTGTGCATCGATTTGGCGTCGGAAATAACTCTCGCGCACCGAAAAACACTCACGTGGCAATGACGTCATCGCGGGAGATTTGAATGAATTTAGTGTCGACTTTGTGCGGCGAACACGACCATGTCGTGTACTATAATATACTATAATGGCATAATACTATTATAGATACACTCGTTTTTATGCTAATGAACCCGCGCTCGGGTTTTATGAATGAAATTTTTTTACCGTAGGTACACAACTATAATACAGTATACGATAAGATAAAAAATATATTATACGGTCGTCGGTCGGCCATTTAGGAATATTATCATTAGGAACGAGTGTGGAAATTTTGAATAGTTCACGAGCGGTCCGTGAATAATAATTATATGTTATATAGTAATATAGCAGCGCATTGCCGGCCTGCACGGGGGTTTGCACACTATACCCGGTTATGGGTATCGGTGATTTCATTTGGCATTACAATAATATCGAACATTATGTAGTGCGTATATAATGTAATATTATTTCGTTTACCGCGATAACGCGTAGCGTGAATTGAATTTGAATAAATATAATATTTATTATTTTCGTCTATACTCGCCGCCGCCCGCGAATACTCTATCCGTGGTCCCGACCCGCGCGACGCACGACGTAGGCACCGACCTATTCCGTAAGACCTGGGCATATTATTGAACGTAAAATCATAATATTAAATGTATATCTATATAGGTATGACAATAATAATAGTGATATCGCGTACACCATTGAGGAGGAGTGCGCGGGAATAGTAAAAAACGACGGGGAGGGAAAAAAAACGAAAACCGATTGTGATCGAACGGAAATCCACACGCATTACGCGCGACATGATATTATATTATATTATTATTATTAGGTATAGTTACGTGAACTATGGCTCGCCGCCGCCGCGTTGTTTTATTTTTGAAGCCGGAAACGACGTCTATGACGATATTCGCGCGCGCGTTACGTCTATTATTTAAAAATGCCGGAGCACATTATAATAATATTATTTTTTTTTTCTCGTTTCGACCTAGTCTCGGGCGCAGGACCAACCTTGAGTGTTTCCGCCGTCAATGAGCGTGTGCGTCCACCTACCTACCTACCTACCCATATATAATACGCGTTACGTACGCATATACAATATACAATGTGTCACGTGAAGAAGTGACCGGCCGGCGTCATATAATGATAATAATATAGTAAACCTCAAGTTGTAAAAAAATCCCTTTAAAGGGTGGGTCTTACTCATAGGCGGAAATTTGGTGAAATTACTGGGGGGGCTGAGCATTATATTTCTCATTGTACCTAATACCTATATAGGCACTATTGTACTAGAGTCGCTCGCAATTATTTATTTCAACAAGACAATTTACAAAGTTTGACATACTAAACAATTTAACCTTAATAAAGTACAAAAACAATAATGTGCCATAGGTATCTTGAGCATTTTATTCTAAATAAGTAAGACTCTTACTTATTAATTTTTTTAGTCATGGGCAATTCGACTTTTTTTTAAACAAACCACCGAACCTACCAAGCACACTTGCTGATGTATCTTTAAGACTTTTCAACTTTTTTTTTTGAAAGCTATTTCACTTTGCTATCAACTAACGGTAATTGGAAAAAAATCCCCAGGAAAAAAATCCCCAGACTACATTATTACTTACAACCACATGCAAATGGTTGAACAAATATTTTTTAAACGTTATTAGTATCTATAATTACCACATTATTAATATTTAATTTATATTATAGGAGTTTTTTTCCCAGTGCATCCGAATTGCATGCCAAAAAAATAAATATAAATCGGGTCGTCCGAATTGCATGCCGTCTCTTGGCGGGGTCTATCCGAATTGCATGCCGTTTCTTGGAGGGGTCTGTCCGAATTGCATGCCATCTCTTAGAGGGGTATATCTGAATAAATAACTTACTTTTCAATTGGAGGATCGTGATTTTGTTACATTACAATAAAACATATAAATATTGTAGAAGGTGACACTGTGAATAATAATCATAAAATAAAACTATTTTTTTTTTCATCGACAACAAAGGCCATTAATTAAATACAACTATTGTAGTTTAGGGTAATCAAGTGAGTGAATTCTAAATAATATAATTTTTAAATTTGGTGGTTTTTTTTTGACATTTCAGGCCACACAATATTACATTTAAATAAACAAAATAATATATATAATATTCCTAATAAATAAAATATGGTCATATAAAAACCATCTTTTTTTTGATAATAAAATAGTATAATAGCAATTTTTAAAACGGTTAATATTACA
>NC_042495.1:64778587-64780763 GCF_005508785.2 Acyrthosiphon pisum
TATGCTCTGTCCTAGGTGAAAACGACATCCTTTTCTTATTGTATTTGGAAAAACAACTAGAAGTGCAGAATGAATAGCTAGTTCAAAGTCAGCGTAAATTATTTTTGGCGATAAATTTAAGTTTAAATCGTTCATCTTCAGTAATAAATTAGTTAAAGCATCTTCATAAATTTGTTTTGTTTTTCCCGTTAATAATGCAATCCGGACAAAGCCCTCTAAGAGATGGCATGCAATTCGGACAGACCCCTCCAAGAGATGGCATGCAATTCGGACAGACCCCTCCAAGATATGGCACGCAATTCGGACAAACCCCTACAAGAGACAGCATGCAATTTGGACATTTTTTTTTTTTGGCATGCAATTCGGATGCAGCCTTTTTTCCTAGGGTCGGAGATTTTTTTTTCCGGGGTCGTTCATCAGGGGATTTTTATTCCACAATTCCAACTAATATATACAATCAAATCAGAAATGTACAAATTATTTTTATTAAATAAAAAAAAAGTAGAATTCTGAAGAACTATCAATAATAATAAAACAGTAGTAATTAACACAGCGTTATTTGGAGTTATACACGATTTCCCTTAGAAATGCTAATTTTTACCAACTTTTTTTACGTTTTTACTAAAAATAATTTGTATATTTTTGGTTAATTGCACAATAATATTGTTAGACCTCCCCCCCTTTTAAAGGGGTTATTTTTTCGTAACTTATGGTATACTAGTATCATATTATGACGCCGGCCGGTCACTTCTTCGCGGGGCACAATATTGTGTGTATTATTATCGTATGTTATAGCGGTGGTATGCGCGGCACGCCGCCGCCGACTACATAATGGTAGGTAATAGGTAACTACGCGATGTGTGTTATAAAATACAATGAAGATGCGAAGTGTGCGAATATAATAATTTATTGTATTTTTTATTCTTCTGCTTTCTGTGAATGGAGGGCGGAAAAACGTGAAAAAAAAAAAGATAACGATAGAATATAATATTATAAATGAAAGGGATCACAACACAACAACGTTTACTAAACGGGCGTCGTGTGACAGCCGACTGGGACAGCGCCGCCGCCGGCGGGTTTGCGCCGCGCGCATTAGGTATTATTGTATTATATTTTTATACGCGTTATTATATTATTATTATATTATACACCGCGGGGAGGTGCCGGACGAGATGAAAACGTATTTCTCCGAAGGTGGTCGTCGCCACCGCCACCACCCTCGCCCCGCGATGCCACCGCGCCACAGCCACGACCGCCGACACGATGTCTTGTTATTAATTATTATTTCGGCGCATCTGATGTTGCTCCGGCGGCGGTGCAGTGGCGTCTGCAGCCTACAGGTAAATGCAGGTTTCCGAGAATTTTCGAATTCTCGGTAACGGCACCGCGAATATGCGCATACCGCACACGGCCGTTTTATTCATTGTGGGCACGAGTTTTCACACAATGTGCGGGCGCCAAAATTAAAAAGGTTTTTCGGGTAAAAATGGAAACCTACTACATAAATACTGTACCGATGACGAATTATTATTATCTCCGTCTCGTCTGTAAGTCTCTCACTCTTTCTCCGTCCCTCCCTCACTCGATCTCTCTCACACTCTCTCGCTCTCTGTCTGTCTGTCTGTCTGTCTGTCTGGCGGGCGCTATTAAAACGACAATACTACGCGGCGGCGTGCCGGTCTGCACAATAATAATAATAATAATAATAATAATAATAATATTATTATAACCGTTTGGAATTTTCGGGGTGTTCGCGAATAACACGCCTGTCGTCGGTCGGTCGGCGTGTCTCAACCGCGGCGCAGACCGATCGGATTTATATTCGTAAGCACACACAAATACATTTGATGATAAATGTGCATACTTGTTGCGCTCGTGCGCGTGCGCGTGTACAACAATACGAGTATTCTACAAGCATATAATAATAATATGCGTGTAAACGGAGTAAACAACACACGTGGTGTGATGTGCGTACCCGACGTGTAAGCGCGGTACGATTGGTACGAAAATAAAAAGGCGAAAAATACCATTTAATCGTCTAGACGGCGGAGGATCGCGCATATACATGTTATTATTATTATTATTATAATGGGATGCGTGTTGAGATGCAGAGCGCGTGACAATGGATCGTCCATCTCACCGACGCTCATCGTCGATGCAGCCTCTCCCTCAGGAC
>NC_042495.1:64780863-64781100 GCF_005508785.2 Acyrthosiphon pisum
GCGCCGACCAGCGGGGGGGGGGGGGGGACATCCGTACGACGCGTCCGCGCGCGCGTTTCGATTTATTTTTCCGCGAAAAAACCATAATAATAACAATAATAAATAACAAATAATAATACCTAATATGATATTGTTATCCCCACGGTGGTCGCTGTCCGGTCTCGGCATCCGCAGACCTTCCCACGGAACACGAGCGGTGCGTTCAAAAATATCCTTTTGAGACAACATTTTTTCCGC
>NC_042495.1:64781200-64802518 GCF_005508785.2 Acyrthosiphon pisum
TCTTTTGGGCTGTTTACGACATTTCAGTTTCAATTTTTTTAGTTTTTTTTTCTATAAATATCAATAAAATTTTTTCTGTTGGGCCAAAAAGTTTAAAAATTTTAATTCAATGCTCCTGATATATTGTTACAATATCAGTTGAAAAGTATTAAAAATACATAGGAACAATTTTTTTTTATAAGCATTTGAAGTTGAAATGTTGACAAAATTTATCAAATTTAAAATTGAATAATTATTTTGTAGTTAAAAATGTATAAAATGTTCAACTTTTATATCTAAGGATTGAAAATTTAAAACAAGATTCCACGTAAATATTTAATTCTGTTGCCAAAAATGCTAAGAAATACATAAGCACAGTTTATTTTTATAGTCATTTTAAGTTCAAATTTGGACAAAATTACATATTAAAAAACCTGGAATAAATATTTTATTTATTTTGTTGTGATTGTAATGATTGTATAATATTATTTGTGGGTACTTGAAACTTCTAAAGTATACTATTATATATCTATGATAGTACCACGGTTTGTTGTTGATGTATAACGCGTTACCTGATGGATATTGTGATATGATTAATTTGGAATTTATTATTAATACCTATTATAGGTCAATTTTTTTTTAATACTATATAGATAAGTATACCTACCTATAATAGGTATGTCTAATACCTAGACTGACAAACCGTCTCCGCTCAGAATCGTTTTTCTTATGCAGTGATAAGGATTGAAAATTTAAAACAAGATTTGACGTAAATATTTAATTCTGTTACCAAAAAATCTAAAAAATACAAAAGCACAGTTTATTTTTATAGTAATTTTAAGTTCAAATTTGGACAAAGTTACATATTAAAAAACCTAGAATAACTATTTTAGTTATTTTGTTGTGATTGTATAATAATATTCGTGTGTACTTGAAACTTCTAAAGTATACTATTATATATCTATGATAGTATCACGGTTTATTGTTGATGTATAAAGCGTTATATGTACCTAATGGATATTGTGATATGGTTAATTTGGAATTTATTATAGGTACCTTCCTATTAAAGGTCATTTTTTTTTTTAATACCATAGAGAAGTATATAATATGTCATATACCTAGACTGACAATTGACATATCATCTCTGCTCAGAATCGTTTTTCTTATACAATGATATTATATCATTGAATTCAAAATTAATACCATCCATTATACAGTGGCCCACTTGTAATCTACTGTACAGCAGAGCGACATCCACTTGCCCATCTTTTTTTCATCTATCTCGTTCCATATTTTGGTAAACGGACAATTGAACTAGTCATAGTTTTATACACGGATAAGATAATATTTGCGGACAGTATTTTTTAAAACCATCGGAGAAAACAATAAAAAAAATTAAGGAAAGACCGGAATTTATACGCAAAACGATATGGTTTTTTTAGTGATAACTTAAAAACGAACAACCGTAGGTACCTACATTTTTAAAATTTTCATCAAATGTCATAATAGCATTTTCTGTACTTACATAATAACATTTTTTAAATATTTTTATTCTTTTTGAACTATTGATATAGGTATAAACACTTGAAATTATCGATTTTTTGGTTTTTTTTCTTTTAATTGTCGATAAAAAGTTCCCCATAAGTTGTTCATATACCACTTAAAAAATATTACAGATACATATGCACAATTGACAAAATTCGTTAAAATCACGTAAATGTGCAGATCGTTTTATAGTTAATCAAGTTAGGAAAACCTACTCTGCGAGTGTTCCAAGTTCCCAGTTTCTAAACGCATTTTAATACAACACAATAAACTATAGTTCCATATTAAACAATTTAAAAATAATGTATTATTGTTGTAAGCTAATAAAATTAGTTGTTAATGATGTAAAAAAAAAAAATTTATTTGATTGCCTTTAATACATTTTGGTACTTATTTGGTATCTATTTTTCAATATTAGCTACTATAGGTATGAATCTAAATAAAATTAAATACCCATGTTTTAATATTTTTTAATAATGGCTAGTAACAATATATATACATCGGTACGAAACATCATATTTTTATTGCATTGACATTGTGGAGTTCATATATCTTGATCTTCGTTGTTAATTTTTTATAAATTTAAAGAAAGATCATGGACACGAATATCAATTAATTGGAAATTGAATAAAACAATTAATATGAAATGATTACCAAGCCGTTTGAGACATGTTTATGTTAAGAATAAATATTTTTTTTTTCTAATTATTATGTCATCAGCTTCAGTTACAAGGCTAATGACTTGTAATTGCTGATTATCACAATTTAAAGATTACGATTTTTATTTCAGGTGAATAACAGATAATACACATTTTAAAAAGGTAAAGATAAATAATATTGTTTACCCACTAAATTACTGTGTTCTTTGACGTATCTACAGAGCGATATGTATTACGACATTTAAATACAAATTATACGCAGATTGTATAATACGCATATCAAATATAAACTAAATTATTGGAATCCGATATACATGCATTTATTTACAAGTATATAGCCTGCACTAGAGCATAATATAATACAAAATACATACATACATAAATATAATACAGATTACAGAGTACCTAGTAGTATTACAGCTGACTACAAAATATATAGTCACCGGGTGGAATCATAGTCTACAAGTTGGGTAATAATTTTTGTATTACACAAATCTATGCGGTATATATATATATTGTCTCACTTCTGACAATCATTATTTATATTAACTCACTATTTTTAAAAAAAAAAAAATAATGTAAGATACTAAGATGTCATTATTGCTATATTTTAAATTCAAGATTCTATGTGTTTTGATAAGATTATATAGGTAATATAAAAAAAATGCTATCATCTTCAATTTCGATTATGGTTTATAGTATAAAGTTGAATTTAGTGGTATTTTAGGGGGCCTAGAAGTCAAAACTTTTCTTAAATATTGGAAAAACTATTAAAAATATACAAAAACAAATCTAGAACAGTTTTTGACCAAAACGATTTTGTTATTTTGTTGTATCTATTTAAAAAACGAACGAACGAAGAAAACATCGTATAGGTATACTTGAAATGTTCACTAAATATTTGTATCAGCATTTTTGATATAATACAATAAATTATCAACACAATTTGGCTCATTTTGAGCTGTTTATATAAAAATTTGACATATTCTACATTTGTAGGATTCTTTTTTTCTATAAATATTGAAAAAATCTTTAGTGGTCGGTTAAAACTTGTAAAATGATCACAATGTTCCTAATAAGCTGGAATCAAAAAAAAGTTGAAGGTAATCCTTATCATTTTTTTTATAAGTGTTTGAAGTTAAAATGATGGCAAAATTGGACATTATTCCAACGTGAAATTACGATCTATCTTCAAACGATTTTAGTTATTATGTTTTAATTAAAAAAATATTATTTCTATGAAGTTTAAACGTTTTCCCCATTACATATATTGACATATTGCTATTTAACTATAAACAAGGACTTTTTAAAAATATTTAGATTTATTTTAAGCTATATATTCATAACCGTTCTATAGTACGTCGATTTTGAATTAAAAGTTAATAACATCTAGTGCGATATTATATGAAATAATGTTATGCATATTATAATTTATAATATGCAATTTGTTTTTGGCAAAAAATAGTTGAACTGTATTACTAGTAAAATAATATATAAAACAATAGTTATATCATTATGAATAAATAGTATAATATCCTTTAAAACAAAAGCTGATAGACAGTCTCAAAATTGTTTTTCGTCTTATACAATGATTCATCGCATTGAATAAAAATTAAATATAATCATTACAGCAGTGATCTAGGTACTTCAATGACGAAGTATACACTCATTAGTCATTACACTCCACTCGATATCTATTCTATACTCCAGAGTATTTATCTGCCATTTTTTTTTCTAATGTCGTGCAGTATAATTCAATTTTAACTTAATTTGTTTGGCACTCAATTTCATTTGTGTTTTTTACATCATATAAAAAATTGTTTTAACATTGTAATCTTGTGTAGCTTTTATTTATTTTTGTAATTAACACAAAATTACAATACCATTTGCGCACAACAACACCAAACTATTACTGCGTGTAGTGTGTAGTAAGTGCTAGGTTATGGTACAAATGTATAGTATTGGTTTTTACAATAGATAATTAGTAAGTAAAAAACATTTAATGGGTTCTGTTATCTTAATTATTGCTTTTGATTAATCTTATTATTATCGTACGGTATGGCATTCAAGCGTTACAAACTAGATAGGTACAGATATATATATATCTGATGATTAATCTGAAAAACCCTGTCCAACATATATGAAGTAATAACACGCATAATTTATTGGAATATTGAAGTTTAGCTCACATGCTCATACCAAGTCAGAAATTGAATATATTATAATATTAGTGCATTTTGAAAAATTTAAATTTAAAACTATTTTAAAAAGTAGAAATTACTTACCTACATCAATAGATATTTGATATTATAATATACTGTATTGTTATATATATTGTGTTAGTATGATTGCAATTTTTGTATACTTAATAAGAGAATAGTTGAAGAAATTAAGAAGAACGAAGATTTAAAATATACCAAAGTCCTATAATTAATATACGCTGGGGACCAGATGTTGTCCCATCTTGCTGTGGGCTCATTATTTTGACAACATTTTCTGCGGGATTTTACGCCGTAATACTTTGGTTGTATTTTTAACTATAACTTTGTATTTTGCCCGCAGTTCTATTATAACATTATACATTATTAATATTTAATATGGTTCGAAAAATTCCAAATCGTGTATAATATTACAGTACCTTGTACTTACGAAATGTAAACACACTACCATATAATATTGGTACCTTGGTATTATTATTGTATGAGATTAAACCACGCGGTTGCGCACGTTGCAGCTATTAAATTAATTCCGTCTTACGGGAAACTTACAGCGCGTTGTGCGTATAATATTATAATGTTTACGCTGACGATATCAATTTTCTATGAATAAGTTTAGTTTCTAGTCTAGATCTTTTGAGCGACGTTATGCGAATTTTTTTTTTCAATACAGACAATGCTGCATTGTTGGTCTAATATGCTATTCTTTGTTATTTTGCTTTTGCATCATAAGTGGGGCCGTATCAAAGATGATTAAACAATAAATATTGTAATATAACATTATTGAGATAAATGCGTAGTAATCAGTGTACATTTTGGCACGCACAAACAAACGGCATTGACGGCGCCATGGCAGATGACGAATGTTTGCCTGTAACGGAAGATCGGACGAAAACCTTGCCCACGCTGCGCCATAGGTATAATAGTAGTTATAGTACCTACCTATATACCAATGTCGATGGCGATAACGGCGGTGTACTATGGACGAAAAGACGTGTATCGGATTGTATACTTGAAAAAAAAGGGGTTGAAAATATCGGGTAATAAAATATAAGAAAACGATATTTTGTCCAACAACTTCCGTATGTATCAGATGTGTATCGAGATCGATTAAATTCATAATAATACGCAGACGCAGCGGCAGACTGAATTTACAGAACGAGAATCGAGAGTGGCGGGCTTAGGCCGGCTCAAGAAAAGGCACAGGACGAGAAGTCTAGGATGGCTGGTTTTACCGGTCCGAGAAGACGCAAAAGCAAAAGCTAAACTGACCAAACAATATGTAGGGTCGGTCTGGGGTCTGCCCCGGCTGTCCTAGGCAGTCACGCTAATGAAATAATGGGAAAAAAAAAAAAATAAATAATGTAAAAAACGTAAACTGTGTAAGGCATCATGGAGTCCGCGGTATGTACATTTGCATGTACAAACTGCGATTCATGCGAGCCGGAATAAACGATGTAAACTATAAATAAACGATACTGCATGGGGGTCAAGTAATGTGATAAACGTGCGTCTCCCATGTAGTGGTGCATTACCAAAAAAAAAAAAAAAAAATTCATAATAATATATTATATTATGTTATCGATCCAACGATAATCTCCCTCGAATTCTATATTAAGTGATGGACTTATATATGGTATGAATAGAGTCAATGGAACCGAAAAAAGTGTTGAAATAATAATAACAACGAGTCAATTGTCATTTCGAGATCGAACAGTGCGGCGTGTCCTGTATAATATGAAGGGAACTATTGTTGTAAAATATTATTATACATTCGACACGTAGACACAAAAGTTTGGCGCGGATCATTTCGCTTAGGTGGCGTCGGGGTCGGTGTTAAAAATTTTACACCGTGGTCGGTTCTGAGAAATCGGAACGGACGTTCCACATCGTGGGAATGAAGATGATGACGGCGACGACAACCCTCATCATCAGCTATTATTATTATAATTATTATTATCGTTGTCGTCGTGGTCGTCGTCGTATGTCGATCATTGTGCCGACTTCGATCGTACACCCCCTGCGGGGGTACTACGCTTCATACGGATACCCACGAACCGTCGTCGGATGGCGCAATAACCAATAACGATTACAGTGCATTTTCCCAACGGTTCTGCGTAGTTCCGACAGCTCATTATAATTGTCGTGTCTTGTTGACATAATATTGTTCGGTCGGTGGCGTAGTGGCCTGCACGCCGAGAGGGGTTCTGTTGCCCACCAATCACCATTCACTGCGTGTTTTGTTATTTTTCTTGAATAAAATATAGGTACATTAAGCGTATATTAGTACCTCTTATAATATATTCACATCGGTCTATACGCCAAAGGTGTCATCAAAAAAATATCACAATACCTAAACATTGTTTGAGGACGATGTTGGCATCTGCATCAGACGAAATTCCTATGGCCCGAGGATATTATATTTTATTATTTTCTACCTAATAATATTCACATAATATGACGTGTTCATTTTTCTACTAGATGATTCGCCTAGTACGATCAACCTTATTTTTTCCTTTAATCATCATTATTTATTTAAATTATGATTTTGAATATTTTAATACATTGAAATAATACATTTTTCATAATATAGGTATCTACTTGGATTTCTTACACGATATCATATATAAATTAATTAAAATATGTTAGTTTTAGATTTCTAAACATAATAGTCTAGAACACCTCATATCCCAGTTGTGCCCATCCGTTAGTTGTCAGTATATAGTTGCGATTGTTTGTGTAAAGAATGTATAACCATGAATCTAGTAAATTCGTACTAGCCATTATTAAAAAATATCAAAATATTGGTAATTAATTTAGATTCGTATCTAGTAGCTAATATTAAAAAATAGGTACCAAATAAGTACCAAGAGAATTAAAGGTAATAAAATAATATTTTTTTTTTTATTGGTACAGCTTCAACAACCAAAGTTATTAGCTATATATTATAATAAATATGTAAACTCATACTGGCCAATATTAAAAAATAGGCACTAAAATATAAAAGTTATACCAAATAATTATTTTTAAATTGTATAATATCGACCTATAGGTTATTGCATAATTTGCAAAAAAATACGTTAGAAAATGCTAATTCAGCACGCTCGTAAGAGTGAGCATTACTAACTTGTTTAATTTTTAGTTTTATATAGATAAGTGGTACACAATTTATTCAATTTGAAGTACTTTACTAAATGTATTTAGTTAATATTTTATTGTGAGGTTTTCTACAATTCTACACATTTATTTCCAGTTCTCACATTATTATAGCAAATTATTAAAAAAAAAAAGAACATTAACAAATACACCATAGACGACACTGCAGTTGAGTAAAACTATTTTATGATATTTTATGTGGATATTAGGCTTATTTGTATTTTGATACATGTTATGTATATTACCAATCTGTACTTGAGCCTAGTAGGCGTTACTTTAAAATAAATAACTAATGCATTAGTTTGAACTTAAAAGTAGGTACCTACCAATAATATTAATTATCTATGCAATTGTGTATATTTTTATTTTTGCCCATTACTAATCTACCCTGAAACCATTTTTAGTACAATTTAAATAATACGAAGATCTGAAGAAGTGTATAACCTTTAAAGAAAAGGGGTTTTATTACTCATAAGTCAAGTTCAAGTTTTTTATACGTATAATTATTTTAATTAATATTATATTTTAGAAATGGCCCGTCGGACGATGTGATTTTTTCTTATCACGTCACGCGCAAACGCCATACATATACTTATATATTTT
The DNA here is from genome assembly GCF_005508785.2 of Acyrthosiphon pisum. Taxonomy (NCBI): domain Eukaryota; kingdom Metazoa; phylum Arthropoda; class Insecta; order Hemiptera; family Aphididae; genus Acyrthosiphon; species Acyrthosiphon pisum. The sequence continues at coordinate 64,789,359 of NC_042495.1, forward strand.
AAACACGGATATAATTGTCCCACATCATTTTTTAGACCACCAAAATATTATTCTCTTTTGAAGTATACCTCCTATATATTGTGTAGTCAATAACAAATATAACTTTTTAAGGAAATTTCTGTGGTGGAATACATTTTTTTTTCTGAATGAGAATCGCCATTTTTTACTGTAAATTGTTACTCATATAAAGTTATTATTAGAATTTTGACGCGTATAAATTATCAAAATTAAGGGCTGAAAAAAGATTTGGTGTGGCTCTGTGGTTGGACGCAGTCACTAATGTAGCCTGCGGTCAAGGCGTCTCCGGCTATATAATAGTTATTAAATATTTTACCAGAAAAAAAATAACAATATATTGTACGTGAGTTGTCGTTTGAAGTTATACACTTAGGTCCTAGACCATAGGCGTAACTAGACCTTAAAGTTTGGGGGGCTCCAGCCCTAGCATTTTTCAAACAAAAAAAAAGGTGGGGGGCTTTTGCCACCAACATTTCTGATCTTAAATCAGTTTCATTAATATTTAATAAAGCCTGAACACATGAGAAAACCAAATCTGACTAATTATAATATTAACAAATTACACATGATTTTACACAGGATCATTACATACAATAATACAATTAGTCAAAGATGTTAGTAAAAAAATTAAATGATATATCAAATTAAAATTTAAAAACTAACTACTGTTGATAGGAGTATAGTAATTATGACAAGGGGGGAGGCTACAATCTAAGTTTGGAGGGGGGTGCTGAGTCCCCCTAAGCCCCCTCTCCTAGTTACGCCTATGTTCTAGACTTACTTAAACAACTTCGTGTCGTTACACATATTATATAATATATTTACCTATATTCATGTGTTACCTATGTACCTAACTATATTATAATGTTTGTATATGCACTAGCCATCACTGGTTCGTCGATTTTCAGTGAACTGTTTAGGAGTAATTTCAGTGCAATTGTGTAGTCTGGACAGTGTGGTAGAAAAAGCTATAACAATATGCATACTGTATTAGCATTATTTATAAACTCGAAATAACGAAATAACATGATAATATATGGGTACCTATTATATTGAAACAGTTTAAAAGTTAAAACAAAATAAATTTAAAAAAAAAAAAAAGTATTACCTATTTAGTTACTATAGGTAGTTTATAACTGCATCAACTTCAGCTCAGTTACTGAGTTACCTAACTCGTACAAAACTCCACACATGACTCCCATTGTACATCAATTTATAGATTTTTTATAATAATAATAAAATTAACTACAAAAAATACAAAAATTATATAAGGTCAGTGGATTTCTGGGTCCCTGCGGATTCTTCACACCCACCAGTCCATTGCAGGCCACCCATTCGTCACTCTACTGATAATAGATCTATATATATATATATATTATATGAAACATGCATATTATATACTTGGACTCGTTGTGCGTGTTTATATTTTATAATTTTATAGTATTTTGTGCATCCATATTTATTTTTAAAACTGGGTCACTATAATATCATATAATATGCATCGCGTTTAAACTTGTATGCATTTATTTGTAAGTTTCAGTGACTATATCGTCAAGAATTTTAAATTTTGGACTATAATATGACGTAAATTGATAAACTGCAGTCACTCGTCCAAGTATTTGCGTTATTTTAATTTTAAATGTTCCAAAAGTGCTGTGTCAAATTGTCACGTAAATTATATAATATACTTATTTTAAACGAATTTAGTTGTTTTCTGTTTATAGGACCACGCATGTAGCGGATATGCGTCATGAGATGTTACTAATATTTCCATTTCAATGAAAATGCATTTATGCTCTTTGAAAGTTGGGGTACCTACTTTAAATTTAAATAAACTTTTTACGATCAATAATCTATTGATTTTATTTCTTACAAGTTAAAATCAAATTAACAATGTATAAATTATGTACTTACTGAAAAATAGTGTCTGTTTTGTTGCAATTATTATAACAGAATATAATATGGTGTAAATATTTAATATATGTTTTCTAATTAAAGTCAACCAGTTTTTTTTTAATCATTTAAATATATATTATTAGGTTATTATCATTAGGTAAATAATATTTACAGACAATAATTAGACGGTGCGTGAGTAAATGCCTGAATACTTTTAAGTTCAAAGCCACTAATACCATTGATTATATATTTATATAATATACTTGTATTTATAATTAAATATTAATGCCATTACTTTCCAGGAAACGAAAAAACCGTCCCATAGACAGCGCAATAATCGAAAATGGCCAAAATTGAATTATTCCCGTCCAATTAAATTTATCATGTAGGTATCTATTGGCTATTTCTATTCACCTGAAAAAATACCAAAACAAAAAAGTGAAGGTAAAATGAACAATAATGTGTGCAATTGACGTTATTTGTTTTCATAGGTAACATTTTAAAAACGTTTTTTTTTTTTTTTTACATTTATTTATAGTACTACATTATATATGATTTCGTCTCGAGATTTAAGACCATATTTATCTATAGGTAGTATATATATCTAACCATCAACGTATATGTACCGATGGGGCGATTGCAGGGGATCTGTTGTTTTTTAAAATAATATAATATAGAACGAGGACTTTTTTTTTAATCTCTAAGTCGTTAAAATAGTTACAGACTGCAAAAAAATCGAATCTTATTGTTATGTCGTTATTACAATAGTAAAAACACTACTTATAGAATGCTGCTGTGCAAGCGGTTAATGTTATGCTAGGAGCGATCTAAAACAATGATTTTTGACTCCGGCGCGCAATGTAAATTCGTGTGCGTCTGCTGCAACACCGGCGGGTGCCCTCGCGCGTACATAAATTTTTAAATGAACTCTGCGGGCAGACACTATTATATAATAATGGTTTTAGATAAGCACTAGACAAAACGACATCGACATAATATGCATTATATTAAACCGGAACAACAAATCACTGTGTTCAGTGTGTATCAACAATATTGTATAATAATCCAACGTTGCATTGGCGTTGCGTCAGTGACGGCCGCATAATCGGCATAGTCTAGAGTCTAGACAATGCGATTTAGAGCACCGGCCGATGGACGACGGATAGACTATTGTTACTCTAATTGGAAAATAGTATACGATATACATATATACATATTATCATATATGTTATGTGTATTTTTTTTTTTTTCGTCCAGATGCATACGAATAATAAGTCTACCGGATGAAATGCGAGACAACGACGACGACGCAGACGCAGCGGACAATCGTATCGATCGATATATTATATTGAATACGTCGTAGAAAAAAATATAATAATATTAATATTTAAAAAAAAAAAAACAATATCACCGAGCTAGATGACCAAGTGGAAAAAAATAAATAAAAACACGAATATTATTATACTACGAAATAGGCGCGCTGAGATATTTTGCCCATTGACATCTAGACAACCTTGTCTGTTTACTTTCCATGACACTATTAATATTTTAGTACAATAGTTTTTCTAGTCCGTACGGGACGCAGCAAATCTAATATACATAATATGCATTCCACCACTGCCGTCTGTATTTTTTTATTTCTGATTGTCAGCAAGATCAAAACAATAAACAAATGATTATGAGAACTTTAAATATTATACGCATTGAAATGCATGCACTATACCTACCTACCTATCTACCTCCCTACCTCCCTACCTACCTACCTACCTACCTACCTACCTACCTACCTACCTACCTGCCTACCTACCTACCTGGCTACCTATAATAATAGTCGTGGCATTATTTTTCACCCGCGCTCTCAAGATTCGCAAAGCGTCGTCGTCGTAGACTTGTACCAGAAGAATAATAATTATTGATTACCGGTCTTATGAAATTGTTCCATCTGCGTGAGGATCGAGATATGAATAGAAACTTGCGAAACTTCTGCTTTACGTGTGCATTTTAAATTCTTTGTCTATAAATTATTCAAAAAGTATAATATATTATAATATTATCATCTATCATACAATTCCGCGAATGAGATAAGTGTGGCACGTTTGTTTTACAAGCAAACCGTCTATAATATAATATTTTTCTTTGTGATACATTTTAATTATAATTTATTATATGGAATATGGTCATATTGACGGTATTACGTAGGGCGTACCTGTACACAATAATGTTCACAGTAGGCCATACGAAACGGCTTATTAACTATAATATGAATGTTTAAGATAGAGAGGTAGATAGGTAGATACTTATTGGTTTTGCAATGTTGAATTTAAAATGAAAATAAAAAATATTCATCTCGTGATGATTTTTGTAATACTCTCAAAAAATTGAATATCATTAACGCACCACTTCCTGTAGGTGCAGCCGAAGTGATCGAAGCTAGTCCCTAGACGAGTACCTCACCTCTGTGACACAGCACAGCTATCTTGTAACTTAATTTATGCTTGCGAAGAATATTACTAAAAACTATTATTACTATTGGGTAGGTACACATATCGATTAAATAATATGTTTATAAATCATAATATCCATATGAATTATGAGGAGGTATATAACAAATGTTTTATCGGTAAAAAACTGAAATATAAAACGAATCTCTTACCAATTATTAAAAAATATAAGCTGCGATCAAGTTGAGTGACATTCCGAAAGATTATACAATATTTTATGCTGATAACTTGTCCAGCAGGATATTATGGCGCCTTCAGAGATATAATAATCGTAATATTATTAACTTTACTATACACTATGGATATACTTCAGTCTATTTCTTGATATTCGTTTAATATTTAAAATCTTGATCTGGCTTCAACTAAAAGTGTTTTCGTATGAAGTTTTGTTACTTTCCAATTAATATTTTATATCCGCCACGAAACCGTGAATGACAGCTGTACATGATTAAGAGAAAAACAACTATATAAGTGTACGTTTTTGAGTTAGTATATATTGTTATTTTTGTAAACATCAAAGGGCTATTAATATTTCTTTCGACTAATACGGCCAAAGTATAAAACTCAGAGACGCAGAAAAGTAGTAAATATTATTTTATTTAGCGTTATTTTTAATGAAAAGATAAGATCAATATTTTACTTTTACTCTACATAAGGATTTTTATAAATAGCATTATAACAAAACAATTAATACTATTTTATGAGTAGTATATTATATTATGTAGTCGTTATTATTATAGTCTGTAACAATAAAGTGAGTAGTGAGCAAAAAGAATAGGTCATTTTTTTTAAAACAAATAAATATGCTGAGGCAGCGAGATCAAAAATTGGATAAATGGTGAGACAAATCATTATATGGTTACGATTTGCATATTGCATTTTATAACCTTATCGGAGATATAACTGCATTATATTACACAGTGTGCGATTAAACTTTTCCTTGCACAATACGTCTTAAATAATCAAAGTGTTAAGGAGATATATACGTTTGTTTTTAAAAGTATTGAACAAAAAAAAAAAAGTGTAAATAATATTATATAAGTCTGGATATTATATGAATACGTTCATAATATAATATAATTTATGCGTACATGCACGTGTGTCTATACTGTATAGAAATTATTAACACAAATACAATATTATATGTCACAAACATTATATAGGGTGCTTCACCAACTATGCTCACCCTTTTTCTTTTAATAGTGCAGTTTTTCAAAATCTGATTTTTGGAATTTTTAAATATACTTAAAGACCATATTTTAAAATTATTGAGATTATTTGGTACCTACTACATAAGGGGTGCTCTGTTCTTCAATTGGCAGCGGGGCCTCCTCTGTTAGACTGTATTTTATAGCTGATAATTTTTCTGAAAATATTGAGGTTTCAAAATAAAAATTCATAAGAGAAGTTTTTGAGTTATTTAACTTTATGTAAGTATTAAGGATAAAAGATCCATGATAATGGGATTAGAAGATATTGGGGCTTTATGGTAATTTGAAAATTTTAATAATTAATACTAATCTATCAAGATAATTTATAATTTGTAAAAATAGTCCAATAATAAATACTATAGGTATATCCAATATATTACATAATATACATATTTAACATGTTTAAGTATTAGGTATTATTATCATAAGCATAAAATATAAACATATTAATAACTGAGAAAATACTTATTCAAATTTTAAATAAGGTACATAAACATTTTCAAAATAATTTACAGTAAAAAGGGTTTTCTCGTTTAGAAAAACAGAAGTTTGTATCTTTATTGGAGTATTGGACACTTCTAAGGTCGGTAGTACATAAAAATCAAAAGTATTTGAATCAAAGATATTTAAGTGTATTTAAAATCAAGTTGATTATGAAAGGTAAAAATAGGGTGGCTTGATGAATCAATTACGTGACACATTTACGTGTCAATTAAAATATTACTGTCACTCTTCACTTATAGATATTTTATGATCTGTTTTAAGCTTATATAAGTCACTCAGATTATTTAAAGAAAAGATAATTACTAAACATTAGCTGTAAGTTACCTAATTTATTAATCATTCATAACTTACTATAACATCATAACATATTGAGATAATAAACGTACTCGATTAAAATTAAACGAGATACGAGAACCCACCTACCTACTTATAAATTTATATGCATAATAATTAAGTAAAAGAAAACACAACCTAATTAGGCCTATGCAGTATGCACTCACAAATAATTCTGACAATGAGTATACAATTACGCAAAAATCAATAGGTATTAGTTTATATTCCTAAAACAAAAATTAATCTATAATAGATTATTACTTAAGTAGACTAAATCATTGTGCGTGCTTTTAAACCTTGAAGTTTTTTACATAAAAAATATAATATGAATATTAATTTGATAACACTTCATAATTGTCTTTTTTAATACGGAAAACAATCCAAAGATAATGAAATTATGTTTTTAATTTCTGGTAGGTATACATAATTTTATCTTATTATAATTTACCTATAGAATAATTAAAATTCCATTTATATTTTATGAATATTTTTTATTTTTTAATATACATGGTGTAAAGGGAAGCCTGATGCTACTTAAACGTATGGCAAAAATGGTAAAAATCATTTGGTTAATAAATAATTTAAGAAATAAGCTGATGTCAAGAAATTCCCAAAAATAATAATTTGAAAAAGTTATTACGTTTTAAATAAATTTACTCGAAAAAATATTGATATTTTAAAAATTCTAAATAATAAACTACTTCACTTAGTTACCATCAAAATTGTTTTTATAATCAGACTTACAAATAAGCTATTTTGAATTTTTCCAAAAAAATTTAAACCAAATTTAAAATTTTTATTTTCAGTATTAAAAAATGAAATACATTTTTTTTTATATTAGACGTGTAGGAAAGTGGCTATAAATTATACATTAAAACACAATTTTTTAAAACATTGGTTAGAACAAAAGCTATTTCATCTGTCAGGTCTTCCAGTTACATCCTGTATACAATCTGTAAAACTTTATTTACAATAAGAATAGGAATAGGTACACAAACACGACACGAGTTACATGAAAAAATAAGTAACCCAGCGGTTACACTTTATAATGTATTGACGAATATAAAGTACAATAAATATGTAAATATGCATTGGGTACACTCGCAAAGTTTTCTATAGTTCCACCTTCATGATTACTTTTTCACACTGCACGAGATAATGTGTCGAAAGCACGATTAAAAAAAAATCTGGATTTAGCTAACTACAACCATCGTTTGATTGGTATCGATCGTAACAGAAATAAAATACGCATCTTTCTATATTACAATACACTATAATATAAATCCATTTAACGTAAGACACTTTATCGTTTAACCATCTACTTTTCGTATAACAAGTGTCTTACGTTAAATAGATCAACCTGTATATATATTTATATAAAATAAGTTAATAATATGAAATATTAACTTAATTATTAACTATATCAGCATTTTCGATTAAATTACATTTAAAACACATGCAGGCAAAATTTAAGAGACTTTTGAATCAGAGACGTTGTGAAACAGGATGACCACAGTCGATCACCATTTTTTTTTTTTTATCGCATCATACCGAATAAAATTGAAAATATTTCCCGACAACATTTTAATATTCATTTTTCGTTTTTTTCGTGAAAAACGCTGAGGTTGATTAAAATCGAGACGGACTTAAAATTTGCATCCGGTGTCCCAGATGTCCTTGGTTGATAAGTGTGATCGGGTTTCTTGAACCAAAAATTTAAAATTCATTATAATAAAAAACGATTCCCGCTGACCAAAGTTAGACTAATTATTCATGTATATAGATATACATTTTTAAAACATTTTAATGGTTATCTGCATATTTATAAATTATAATGTACATGAATAATTACATTTATATTATATAGTACAGTTTATTCTTTCAATACCGACAACTTTTTATATATTATAATAGTTAAATCGTTATAATGAAATTTAATGACTTTTAAATTAAAAACAATAAAAAAAATATGTATTTTCCTAAACCTGTTTTATAATTAACATTATATCATAACAGTTGAGAGCTAGACTTTTCGATTAATACGGCGCTAATATAATATACATTAACCACTAAGACCCCACTAGTAGGGGAGATGGAAATGAAAAACTTGAACCCCAATTAAACGACGTTCTAAATTTAAATACCGTATATCATAAGGTGGTGAAGTTGTCTTCACAGCCCCTAAGACTGCGTAGAACTACTATTTTTATCAACATAAACAATATATTAAAATTTAATTAAAACTGAAATTATTATTAACTTTATTAGATACTACCTATAATGATACATTATGGGACCGTTTAAAACAAGTAATTATAGCCAATAGTTATATTATAAGCAAAAAGTAATAAAAAAAACAATCGAATTATACGACAATATATTTTCTATATTATATCTACATGAATGTATTTACAATTATATCACATCAACAAATTATAGGTAGATACTTACATATTTTTAAAAGGTACAACAAAGTAAAATGCGTTGTTGTTTCGATTATTATCCATGTCATATTAGAATTTTAAAAAAATTGTCTGTACGTCATTATTACAGTATCGTGTCGTAATAACCACTTCATTTAAATAGCCTATTTATGTAAGTAAATTTCACCGGGACGTCCAACGTCAAGTCGTTACTACCAATATGTCATTATGAACGATGTCGTTATAGGTGATATCTACAGTACATAGTAAATTTCATATACCTACTTAATATAATATGCATAACATTGTTTTTAAAAGAGTTGATTATATTTAATGACATTTTGTTTTATTTTAATCTAATTAATCAAAATATTATACTAAATATTTTAGGTTCTGAGTGGAGCAAGGAAACTACTATTCGTTGTTCAATGACCGGGTTTTGTTATCATGTTTACATCGGGCAGCAATAATAGCATAATCTCAAACAGAACTTGTCTGGTTATAATAGGTAGTAGTAATTGAACAAACTTAAGAACTATTACAGTTATTTAGGTACCTATGTAATATTAAAATAAACCATACTATTATTACTTAATATATTTTATATATGAATATAATATGTATAAATTATAAATGTATAGTATGTAACCTAAAGATAGTCCTAGTAAAAATTACCATATTTTAAACAAATCTCGATCAATTTTGAGTAAACCTAGGTTTAAAAAATGCAATGAATATTATTATTTTTGTTTATAATATTAAAAATAATTATATACCATATCTATAATACAGTTTATGCTAACTGACCATTGTAAAGTTGTATGCATCAAGATGTACACCCACTCAGTGGATAGGAAGAACATTGGATTTAAAAAACTTCATGAGTTGCTGGAGATTAGTGAAGTAGAATGTACATTAATGGAGAATTTTAACGCAGCCGGTAAACTACACACCGAATCATGGCCAACTGTAGTTTACCAATTGTATTTATAGTATACTTATTTGAGTGTCATTTTGATAATTTTTTTTTTTTTTTTATTGATCTTTTTGAAGCCCGGCAACTGTGGCCATTAGCTGTTAGTAGATTTTTAGTTGTGGTTTGTGGTAGGGTTTGAAATTAGTAGGTTTTGTAACACGTGTGTGTTGATTTTGGCAGAATTTTCAAGTGGGCACCCGTAGGTATCTGCCATGCCCGAGTGGGGGATGGCGGCACTTGTTCTCCGGACACCGTGACTTGCCCGAAGGAAAATGCCGCCCGGTGGCCGGGAATCGAACCAGCGACGGCTGCGCGGCGACCGACGCCTTATACCACTCGGCCACCTCGTCCCCCTTTGATAATTTTAATCTTGTATTATATTACAATTTATTATTAATTTTTTTTTTTTTTTTTAATAGCTATAATTATAGTACCTATTGAATTTTAGACAAAACAATTAATTTGATAAAACTCAGTTTTGAGTATTTAGTAAGGTGCGGGGATGGGAAATGTCTTGAATGGACATTTTTTATAGACCCGTCGCAGTGTTTTGTTTATGACGGGTTTCCTGTATAATTTCCTGTACAAACGGATACCTAGGTACAACGTAATATATTCTTGGGATTTTCTCGGGTAAGAGAAATCACGATTGAATAAATAAGTTCAGATTATAGGTAGATAATAATATGTGTAGGTACTTCATCTGTACAGTATTCATTTAACTTTGAATAATACCACTAAATTTCCATAAAAAAAAAATGTCGCTCCGCAGCACTATAGCATACAGTAAAAGACAGTAACAGACTATTTTTATGCATTGTGTATAAATGTAAATATGATGATAAATCATATAATATTATCATATACAATCATCATGAGTGCAATAATGTATAGTAATATAAAATATTAAAATAAGTATAAATATACAATATTATTATAACACTTATACAATGTTATCAAGTACAGAGTGATTCATACTATAAACATGCTCCACCCCAGTTTCCCCTTAAATTTAATTAGGTAGGTAGTATTTGACCAATATACCAAACTACAAAAATCCTGCGGTGGTTTCAGTTAGTATTCTATAATGATATATAAAAATTGAATATATAATATACCTACCATATTATAAGTCTTACATATACTTTATACTTTACTTTTGTGACTGACCAAGCTATACTTTAGATGATATCAAACTTGTTACAGCCAAACAATTATTACATAAAATAATTTGCCACTTTTAACTATAGTTAAAGGCCATCAATCTTTGTTATCAATATCATTGTATATATATTTATGTATGATACAATTTTTGTTTATAATTCAAAAAGATAGTAAATAATATTATTATAATATAATATGACTTTCCTTATAAAATGATCATACAGCGATGTAAATTATCTAAGACATATACATATTATGCACCTTTATTTATGAAACTCTGAAGTTCAAAATTTGACAAAATTGGATATTTTAACGAAAAATTACGATTTTTCTTCGAATGATTTATCTTATTAGTTATTTTCTTATATGTAATTCAATAAAAATTTATTGAAGCAACTAACTGGAACTTGTAACTTTTCACCACTACTATACGTATATTATTATTTTATGTTATAGTCAATGAAGTTTTCAAAATATGAAGACTAACTTTAAACAATGTTTATACTCTTCTGCTATATGATGTTATACTTCGGTATTGGCTTATAAAATAATAAAAATGGTATATGGAATATTATTATAAAAATTATTTTATAATAATATATGCTATGTTTTTGGAAAATAATTTGCTAAACATACTATCTATTATAAAATCGTATTACTTATATGAAAATAAATTATAATATTTCCTTAGAAATAGACGTCAACATAATTTTTCCGATCAGGATCGCTTTTCATATTTGATATGGTTTGATATTGAATTCGAAACATCAATAAATTCAACAAATACCATAAAGCAAAGTGAGTTCATCGTATTTTTTAAATGACTGTGTAATATTTTCATTCATAGATACAATTTAGGTTAACCTATATCTTACCTATATATTTATTATAATAAATTCTAAATCGATTTATTATTTTTACATTTACCCACGGGTGGATGACGAATTATTCAACTCCATATAATTTATTGTAATTTAATGTTCAATACCTTTTATAGGAAGTGAATATAGGACACAGGTGCATATAGTGCATTCATAAGTCATACGCATAACTAATATATTATTATCTGTGTTCAAATATCACAACTTCCCGTCTCTAACTATTTTATTTATGAAGTCCATATTTAAGAACAAATGACCTACCTAACAACGAATACGACTACGACTACGACTGACTGCTAGACATGATTTATTTTGAACATAACTGTACGATCTATAAAAATTAAACGAAGAATAAAATTACCAAAATATATTTTAACGCAACGTCACAATTTCCCCAAGTAATATATTTTATCATTAGCGCGCGATCAATTAATTACTTTGCCACGAGAAATTTTTTCGTTTTTTTTTAATCCATATGTTTACAATAATTAAAATAACGAAAACTGCAGTTATTGAGACTCATATAAAGATTAGTAAATTTTAATAATGTCAATAATTGTCATCTATAAAGCTACGACCGAAAAATATATAACACAAGGTATGTCATAAATTAAATTATTATTACTTCGCTTCACGTAGAGATACCTAGCAAAATAACCACCGTCGAAATACCATAAATGTTATATAGATTCGCAATAATTATTAATTTTTGCTTTTACGCACAATTACGATTAATTTTTTACCCATCTAATAGAATAATAAAATTGGTTTGTCGTAAACGGGCCGTTGAAACGCGAAGAGAAATTCGACGGCGACAACGAACATAATAGAATAGAAATTTTTAAATAGAATGTTTGCACTTCAAGGGGTTTTTTTTTACTAGGTTTAAAATTAAAATCGACTCTAATTTCCAATACTGTAAAGGTTTTGCTTTTAGATTCTGAGTGGAACGATGAATGTATTGATTTTACAATGATGTGTGTTTTTTTTTTTAATTTTTAATTTTTTTTTGTGTCTGTGTATACGATAAGTAGTCGAAATAATGCTTTGATTTTCAACTTCAGTATCTTGTTCGATTGGAAAGTGAATATCGTTGGTGCATTGAGCAGGTCAAAATTTAAAATTCCCAGTAATTTTCAAAAGCGCCAAGAAAAACCAAAGAAAAATTATGGAAAAACGGGAATTTTTACACAAAATTGAATTTGGGTTTTTGGTGTAACTTTAAAACAAATGACCGTAGAAACATGAAATTT
>NC_042495.1:64803063-65007931 GCF_005508785.2 Acyrthosiphon pisum
ATTCCTTATAAGATTATCTACCTTTATCAAACAAAAAATATCTATAAGAAAGTCAAATTAAATTTTTATGATCGTTTGAAATTCAAATTTTTACAACATTGGATATTCACTCGATTTCTCATGTAGCGATTTCCTTATTTTGTTGTAATTCAAAAACGAATAACTGCAGATACATGAAAATTTTACTGAATGTTTATATTAGCATTTCCTATACACCATACAATTTTGAAAATATTTTGACTCTTTTTGAGCTGTTTACGGACATTGTAAGTTTTCAATTTTTTTAGTTTTTTTTTCTATAAATATCAATAAAGTTTTATGTGTTGGGCCAAAAAGTGTAAAAATGTAATACAAAGCTCCTGATATATTGTTACAATATCAGTTGAAAAATATTAAAAATACATAGGCACAATTTTTTTTTATAAGCATTTGAAGTTAAAATGTTGACAAAATTTATCAAATTTAAAATTGAATAATTATTTTGTAGTTAAAAATTTATAAAATGTTCAACTTTTATATCTAAGGATTGAAAATTTAAAACAAGATTCCACGTAAATATTTAATTCTGTTGCCAAAAATTCTAAGAAATACATTTACACAGTTTATTTTTATAGTCATTTTAAGTTCAAATTTGGACAAAATTACATATTAAAAAACCTGGAATAAATATTTTATTTATTTTGTTGTGATTGTAATGATTGTATAATATTATTTGTGGGTACTTGAAACTTCTAAAGTATACTATTATATATCTATGATAGTACCACGGTTTGTTGTTGATGTATAACGCGTTACCTGATGGATATTGTGATATGATTAATTTGGAATTTATTATTAATACCTATTATAGGTCAATTTTTTTTTAATACTATATAGATAAGTATACCTACCTATAATAGGTATGTCTAATACCTAGACTGACAAACCGTCTCCGCTCAGAATCGTTTTTCTTATACAGTGATATTATATCATTGAATTCAAATTTAATACTATCCATTATACAGTGACCCACTTGTAACCTACTGTACAGCAGAGCGACATACACTTACCCACCTTTTTTTTGTTGTTGTCGATAACTCGTAACCGCAATAACTGCGTTAAATTCACAATATTATGAGTGGTTTAAACTTTAAAGCATAATATGCACTAAAATATACCTTATATTTTATTATGTCTTGGTTCATGGTTTGAAATCATTAAAACAAATTATGATGCAATATTTATTAATATTTTATTTTGAATGACCGAAATAATATTTATTTACAGTACCATTTTAAATTAAATATTGACCCTAAATTGCCTACACGGAGCGCCGTCTTAAATAATTAAATCTTTCATGCCATACGTGTGTTGAATTTATTGGATGATATTAAATTGAAAAAAAAATTGTTACATAGAATAATATTTTTGAAAACCATTTATATATAGTATTCAGGTAGTGAATATAAAATTTAGTAATCGTCTATCTTCTATCTATCTATATCTATTGATATAAATACAAATGAATGTCGCTTTTTTTCGTAGATACTCGTAATCTTGATAACTACCCTTCAGATTTACTTGAAATTCAACATAGATACTTAGCCAGATTTGGGGAAGGTCAGTATCTATTTCCATTAAATTCAAGATATATATATTTTTATATATTCTTCATAAAAATCTTAATCACTCCCATAAAATAGATGATATCAAATATATTAAAATTCATATATCGCTCATTAGAGGTTTGATATTTAACAGAATAACATACGTTTCTCATAAAATACTTAATAATTCTTATTTAATCTATAACATTTCTCATTATAGGATTGATATTTCCTCAAAAATCTAATTTTCCTATAAAATTCTAGACAATTTTCATAAATTACGTGACACATCAAATAGAATCCTAGCTTTTTCACATTTCATGACATTTCCTTTGAAGAATCGATATAACCTAGAACAGAGTATATTTTAAATAAAATATCACTGAAGTATTCCTTAAAAAGATATGGTAAATCTCGCATGAATACTTTAATACGCCTTTAAATGCAAGATATATTCTAGAAAAGTATAACCTCTAATATATTACTAGACAATTCTTAATAAAGCTATGATATTTTCCATTAGGAGATTGATATTTCACAGAAAAACATAAGAATAAAATCATAGTGAAATGCTTACATTATTACATTATTAAATTATTAGCATACAGAATACGATTATACAATATGACATTATTTCGGCTCAAAAGCAAAGTTAAAAGATATACCTATATACAGCTTACCGACATGTCAATAGAACCACAACAACAACAAATCTCTTGACGAATTTTTTCGTCTGGTTCCATAACGAACGGCTTGGACTTCTGTGTTTGACCACGGTTACAGGCCATCCATTAGTGTCTTTCGTCGTATTCGAAACCGGCAACTCTGTCTTGCAGGCCGTGACAGACGGCAATCCTAAATCGGGAGCATCGCCAGCTAAACTTGGACGTACAGCGATATTCGGCATATATACACATGGCCTACCTTCTAGCGAACCCTTGGAATCACGATGTTACTACGGTTCCGGTATCCGGATATCGCTGGTGACCATTAGAAAGTTTATATTTGGCATTGATCGTCATCCGATCTTTGCAGGTGTCTCGCCAGCTAAATTTGGTCGCACAGCGATATTCGGCATAGATACACATGGTCTGCCCTCCAGCGAACCATTGGAATCACGATGTTCCGACCAACGGTTTTGGTCTATTTCTTCGTAAATCGTCAAATATCAGTTGCATTATATATATTATAAACAATAATAATATGTATGCAGAATAATAATTAATAGATTATTTCCTATACGGAAATACGTTTTAACTGTTAGAACGGTCTTTTTTACGGAACAATGATAAATTATTAGTAATGATTGCAAGAAATGGACATTGATAAGTGGTTACTATGTGACACATACACGAATTGTAGATTTTTCAAAACATGACAAGGAGATTTTTGTTGTTCTTGTAAATCTGAAAGTATCTAGATTCTTTAACATATTATATGGGTACGATAATTATTTATTAAAATGTTATAAGTTATAGTGACCAAGAGTACAAGACTAAAAGTTTTTTTATTGTTTAAATAAAATCTATGAAAATTAATTAATCTTGAAATGTATAATAAATATTATAGCTTTTAAAGTCTATTATAGCTATTGGATTTTTGTTAAAATTAAATTATAATAGGTATATTAATATATATATATATTTTTTTTTTATTATTGTACAAATAGATCTGAGGTAGAGCACATACAAGTATGTTTATGTTGTTGTTCAAATCAAAGGATGCAAAATAAATATTTTTTATAGGTTACTAACCTTTTTCGATTATAATTATTGATGATTTAACACATAGTGAGTACATTTTATTTATCAATGTCCAATGTATAATGTGTCTACTAATTCAATAGTGTTTACATGTGTTTTTAAGTAAATATTGATGTTTATTAAATAATGTACTTAAAATGATTCAGCATTTACAATTGGTGTAAATTATAATAAATATAATTTTGCACGATTATTAGTGCAATCGAAATCACATAAGTGAAAAATCATGTTCTGCCCATTAATTATAGATACCTAATACCTAGATATATTATCATATAATATACATTGTAGTAACAAGTAAAAACACTTAATTTGACACATTTATTGTTTAATGAATAATGTTATAATATTACATCATACCTGTATGGCTGTATATATATTTATTGAAAACTTTAAATAGGTCATGGTATTATCCACGTATGATAAGATTGAACATAAATACGAAAAATATTTCATCTCTTGGAATATTGGTTTCCCATTCACTATTAATTATCGTGTTAAAAAGAACTATACAAATCAAAATTATTGAAAACCAATTAACATTTTAATTATTAAACGTTTATGATGTAACTACTTGTACATCTGTCTAAATACGTATATTTGATACACATTTATTATTTTTGTTTAAACACTAAATATACATTTTTCGCCTATTTTTTGCTTATAAGCTATTTTATCATTATGACTGTTTCAATTAATTTTATTTTAAATTATACTATGGATTAATTATTAATTTATTTTTCATCATTAAAGGATAATCACCTTATAAACGCATTTATAAAATATTTGGTGTGCCTCTGCTGTACAGTAGGTTACAAGTGGGTCACTGCAGGGCTGGCGTTACACATTATGGGGCACCATTCTAAATAATATAAAGTAATATTAATAATAAATTAAAATACATTTGTAAATTTCCTATCTATAGAGACATAGAGTGACTGACCGTAACTTGTGGACGAAGTTTACTACCACAAAAAAAGCGTCCATAGAAAAAAAATACTTATATCATTGTAAAACTAATAGATCTGATCCTTCGCTACACTCAGAATCTAAAAATGAATGAAGAGATTTAAGAGTTGCTTTATAAAATACTCCTATAATTAGTAGTGCTAGAGTAGATTATTAACTTACTTTATTGAAATGGACTGAAACTTAATCATGCGCAAACCTATGATTTCATATTAGTTTAGCCTTAGACTGTTAAGACTTTAAGTAAATAATTCAGTACCTAATTACGATTTAAATTGTTTATCCTCTTCAATGTATTGTAAACATTAAATATTTTTCAATATGTTTGAGATTTTTTAAGTTTTTAAGAAATATAAAATAACCTTATAAATAAAGGTTGGATTACACGTATACGGATATCAAAGAACTAATATATTAATCCTATATTAATAATTAATTATTATAGGTATGTTTATATTATAGATAATCTATAATAGATTTATCAAATAATATCAGAGAACGAGATAAGATAATATCAAAACATTAAAATAATATTTTGGATTATGGTAGGTATTATTTACACTATTAAATAATACAAAATTGAGACGTTGTGTCAGCCTCAGAGACTGGAACCTATAGGGTGTTTCGGTTGCGGTTATTAAATTAATTTTTTTAAGGGTTCCGGTTTCGTTTCGGTTTTCTAAAAAAATATAAGGGTTCTAGAACTGGTTAATACCGGTTTTTGAATATACCGGTTAATTTCGGTTAATTTTGATTTCTGATTATTAAAGATTTATTAAAAAAATAGTCTGAAATAATTTATTTATTCATGTTTAAATTATAATTATTTCATGAAAATAGAAGGTATTATGAAAAGTTAAAAAAACATTAAAACATTAAAACACAATACCAACATCTCCATTGCTGCGACTGCTACCGTGCTAGGTCAGCGCACGTTGACAATGTCATATAAAATGGATTTTCTTATCTACTATTTTTAGTTTTACAATGTTGAATAATATTATGCCCGTATTATTATTTATAACTATATATTTTCACTCGACTAGAGGTTTATTTCTATTAATAATCAATTGGTTGATAGTGTTGATACGACTCTCTGATTCTACGTCGACGAATTACAAGTCACAACACAAAATAAAAAAAACATTAAAAGATTTTACTTTTATTTTTCTGAACCTGCAAATGGACAAACAAAATAGTCATTTCTATAGTCTTACTTTTACTAGTCCAAATAACTAGTCTACTCTAACCTAAATAACCGTTTAGATTCTGTGGAACTTTGAATGTATTTATTTTACAATGATGTGCGTGTTTTTTTTTTTTTTTTGTGTCTGTCATCACCTTTTAGGACAGTAAAAGTGCTTGGATTTTCTTCAACAATATCTTTTCTGATAGGAAAGTGAATCTAGTTGGTACTTTGGGGGGTCAAAAGTAAAAATTTCCCAGTAGTTTTCAAAAGCGACGTGAAAACAAAAGAAAAATTAAGGAAAAACGGGAATTTTTACGCAAAATCTGTTTTCGAGAAAATCGATTTTGGTTTTTAGTGCAACTCTAAAACAAATGACCATAGGTACATACAATTTTGACTGGGTGTTTGTATTAACATTTTCTATACACCATAATATTTTCCAAATATTTTGACTTATTTTGAGCTGTTTACAGACATTTGTAGTTTCCATTTTTTTTATTTTTTTTAATATAAATATCAATAAAATTTTATTTGTTGGTTAAAAAAGCTTGAAAATTTAATAGAAGGTTTCTATTATATTGTTTCAAAGGTGGATGAAAAAAATTAAAAATCCATAATCACAATTTTTTTTTATAAGCATCTAAAGTTCAAATATTGACAAAATACGTAAAAATGACGAAAATTTGCAAATTATTTTGAGTTAGAAATTCATGAAAAATTTTCTTTTTAAATCTAAGATTTGAAAATTTAATACAAGATTTAACATAAGTTTGTCTACCCTTTTCAAAAAAAAATGTCTACAAGCAAGTCAAATTAAATTTTTATGAGCGCTTGAAATTCATATTTTTACAACATTTGATATTCACTCGATTTCTTACGTAACGATTATCTTATTTTGTTCTAATTAAAAAAACAAGTGACTGTAGAAACTTGAAAATTTCATTGAATGTTTAAATTAGCATTTTCTATATACGATAAGATTTTGAAAATAATTTGACTCTTTTTGAGCTGTTTACGGACATTGCCAGTTTTCAATTTTTTTAGTTTTTTTTTCTATAAATATCAATAAAGTTTTATCTGTTGGGTAAAAAAGAGTAAAAATTTAATACAAGGCTCCTGATATATTGTTAAAATAGTAGTTAAAAATATTAAAAATACATAGGCACAATTTTTTTTTTATAAGCATTTAGAAATCGAATTTTGACAAAATTTATCAAATTTAAAATTGAATAATTATTTTGTATTTAAAAATTCATAATATGTTCAACTTGTATACCTATGGATTGAAAATTTAAAAGAAGATTCCACGTAAGTAGTTAATTCTGTTACCAAAAAATCTAAAAAATACATAAGCACAGTTTATTTTTATAGTCATTTTAAGTTCAAATGTGGACGAAATTATATATTAAAAAACCTAGAATAACTATTTTTGTTATTTTTTTGTGATAGTATAATAATATTATTCGTGGGTACTTGAAACTTCTAAAGTAAACTATTATATGTACCTATGATAGTATCACGGTTTGTTGTTGGTGTATAACGCGTTATAACTTATAAGTACCTAATGGATATTTTGATATGATTAATTTGGAATTCATTATCAATTAATATGGCTTACGTAAATACATTATACAAACAAAATTGTATGACCCTAAATTGCCTATACAATACGCCGTTCGATAAGTACCCATAACAACTACTTCACATTTGATGGTGCGCAGGTAAAGGGGAGTAAGACGCGTAAGTCAAACTCTATAAGAAAAATCTAAATACTTTCTATTACATATTATGTACAACTATACCATCCTGCTAAATTTTTTTCGAATAGAATAATGATTTTTTTTTTATCCAAACCGTTTGAAGTAGGTATACATTTTTATTTCAAATAATTTACACAAGATATTCGTCAAACACACCACAGATTTAATATTTGCACTCGTTCACACCCACACGTCATGTACACAATTTAAGCCACGATAAAACCACTGTAGTTTGAAGTGTTTAATGCCGGTTACACTATAATAATATACTATGTAAGCACTCGGGTGTATAGGAATTATTGTTTCATTTTGCATACACATGTATAATATACAATATACATAACACTTATATAGTATATCATATATACGTTACAAATTCACGTATGCGCAGGAATACCTATATGGCATTTAACTATTTAAGTATGTCACGCTGTTATTAAATCGCAAATGTATGTATAGGTTTACATATTCTGTACATGTTTACACTTTGCAGTGTAATGTATATTATATGAAAAAAACTGCAGTTTATTCTGTTGTTGTGCACGGGGTAAACAATTGCGATAAAATGTATACAGCATACTATTTGTATGTATATTATGATATTATATGACTGCATAAAATTGGATTCACGTGCGAAGGCTGTTGCTGAAACGTGTAGTGAAGCACTGTACGTTGTATTTAAGTTGATCCCTGTGTATACTAAAAACTATATAAATCCGTATCAGACTTCATTGATTTCTATATTTATAATATTACATAATATATACATTTATATCTGCTATTTTACATCTCTGGCCTTACTTGCTGTTTTTACTAAAAAAGTGTTTTAAATTTATAAGTTATTCAATAAAATTTTTTTTTATTTTTATCAAGTGGACAGTAATAAAATTTGAAACCACATATCTAGTACCTACCTAAGTTTTGAAATTTTTGATTTTCGTAATTCGCCGTAACTATTGGAATTACACATGTCTAAAATACAAAATATGCAAGAACATTTATGTAAGAAATATGACTTATCGTTGAAATATTTAAAAATGTTTAATATAAAATGTAGGTTTGTCGATTTGTTCAAAATTGTATGAAATATACTGAACTGTAATCGACTTTTCAATATTCAGACTTCATAAAAATATTTATTTAAATAAAAATCCGTTCCCTACTAATAGGTAGGTAGGTATGTTTTACTTGGTAATATGTTTTTATAATGTGCGTAGACATCATTTAGGTACGACTCATAATATCAATATGGCGTTGAACAAATAAAATAACTACTACCACAACAACATTTTCTGTTTTAAATTCAAGCGATTCGTCACGTTAAAATAATTTAATAAACATACTACATAGGTAGTATAACAGACTAATTTATACATATCGAGCTAGACGGTAGTCAAACGAACAGTAAAATCATATCTGATATTAGTATAGATTATACGAACCTACGCATCAAGAAAATCAGTAACGATTGGCGTGAAAATCAAAAATTTAAACAGAACGATGTTGTAATTAATTTCAAACATTACGGTGTAAAAATACCTACATTGCACACCTATAATACTACCTATTTTACTTTATCGTTTGAGCGATATATTGTAGGTAACGCGTGTTGAACATATTAAGTCATAATATAAACGCGTTTTGTATACTAATAATAATAAATATTATGCCTGATAGTTGATGCTTATGAGGCGAAGCCGTGAATGTAACCCTGTGACCATTGTAGTTCAATGCCTCGACTGGTGGTTAGGTATCATTTGTTGTAACTCTTGACGAACAACAATATTATTATTATTACTCTCATGCCGTCTCATCGAGTGCGAGATATTGTGAATCGTACGTTACGTGTTTGTATAATGCCTATTGAATAATACATATTATATTAATGTAATGCGTACCTATATTATTATAAAATTTATTTTGATAGGTATTCCGACCAATGGACGAGAAGAAAAAAAATGAATTGTCGTGGTGGGGGAAACTATACCCTACGGCCTTAGATTATACTTCAATATACACGTCCTACAACGGGTCAACGACTAACGATCGTTAAATACCTACCTAATAATGTATCAATTATCAATATAAATCATAATATCAACAACGATGGGCGGTGGCGCGAGCTTCTTTTCCGCATGTTCACGAGAAGAGAGAAATTGCATTCGCGGATGCCGTAACATTGATTAATTATACGTATATTTAATCAATGGCCGTATCAAAAAATAATACGCAAATAAAAAATTGCAAGGTCATGTGTAATATTATAAACATAAGTACATAGCATATCACAAATCATAATATTATTATTTATTATACATTAATATTAATAAAATACCCAATGCATCGAAGCGCCCGTTGTGCCTTGTGCAACACGTTTTAAGATAGCGTCGCGCGTTGCCGTTATCACGCAATGCTGATGCGGTCGCAGTGTAATGGGTGAATTGGTCGGATGGAGGTTACCGAGCGCACAGGTCGTTACCGTTACCACGGCGGTTGTCAATGGTGCGCGGTATAGACCGCCGCTGACCATTGAGGGTACCTATGGCCGGCCTACCGCTGAGAACGCAAACGGCTCTTATCATTTATCATTTTTTTTCTTTTCAAAAATTTAATAATATTATTGTGCACTACCTGTTACTATTACTATTATTATTATTATTCGTTATTATTTATTGAGAATTGAGATTTATGTGAATCTTCACTCAGCCAGCACAGTCAGCCCCGTGTAACGACGACTACCGGACTACGATTCGACTTCGTCAAAGTACGTAGAGAACTAAATGAGCAACTTTATATCGCTTCATCTTGTCGAACCATTACGTTGATTAAATAAAACAGCATTAATTTCCGACGAATCGGGTTCTCAGGGTAGGTTGTGACCATGTTCAGGCGTTGGTGATGTGCTTAGTTTGGATGCTGCTACGATATTGTCTCTGCCATAATTGTTTGTCCGGTGGCTGTCCGTCGACTGAGATTCACGCGATAGGTTTTGTTTGAATCAGAGACAGCGACCGTCATGGACTGGAAGGCAAACATACGCCAACAACTGGAGAGCAGAAACTCCAGGGAGACGACCAGCTTTCAAAATCTTATCACTTTCTGTGAGTATACCCAATTCTGACTTGATTCCATTGTAATTGTTACTTACAATTTGGTTATATCATTTTAAATTTTCAGATAACAAAATTTATGACAGTTCACTTCTGTTGCGAGCACAAAACATTCAGCTAGAATCCCAAATCATACGTGGTAATACTGGTGGGGATTATGTGTACTCTGAAAAAATATCGGCTTTAGAACAAAAATTGCTTCTGCAACAAGAAGAATTGACCGAATTACATCGCAGACGTGGGGAAAATGCTCAAATGATTATAGATTTAAATGCAAAATTACAATTGACCGAGCAAACACTTACAAGTAAAAACAACAGGTCTGTGATTGCGTACAAATTATTCAATACTTGAATATTAACTGATTGTTGAATTATTTGTCTGTTATTACTTAATAAATAAATAAATTCTTAGAATAATATGATGATGCTATAGTAGTAATAAAACTATATTTGCACAATCTTGTTAACTGAATCATAGTAATTCTGTTACTAATGTAATATAGAAAAAGTTGGTTAGTATTATATTCAATTCATTTTTTAGAATAAATTATATTCTATTTTATTATGTCTAGTTTTTTTTATATGGTTATATAACAGTAATGTAAACAATATTATTTGCCATTTTGTATGCAAAAAAAAAATATTTTATAAGTTACAACATTATTTTTAGAACATGTTAAAATGTATGTTATTTTAATAATTTAAGTGCCGTAAAATACCTATACCTTTTACACTTTGGTATAAAGTACATTATACTAAAAACCTTAACAATAAGTAACTCAATAATTTTTTATGAATGCAATAACAAGTTAGGTAGTTAATTGTATTTAAAAATTAATTCCATAATCAAATATTAGTTTTAAGTGCCTACCATTAGTGGTATAATAACTAATTGTTATTCTTAGTGGATGAATATATAGACTGTTAATACTTGTAAGAAGTATTTTTTAAATTATATAATTTTTTATTTAAGTATGAACAATATGTAATAAATGTTCTCATTATATATAATCGTTTAAGTACTCATTAATGAATTCCATATTTTATTTTTGTTAATATAATTCTTCATTTGTCTATAAATAGGTACTTAGTTCAAATAAATATTTTTTTTGTTTATTTGAATAATTCATTTTAAATAAAAAGCACACTTATACTGTAAACTTAATTTGAGTCATATTTGATAAGTAGTATATTAAGTAATTTTTAAATAAATTAAGCATTTTTAAAAGTATTTTAAGTCTAGTTTTGTAAAATCTTGTATAACTTAACATTTGTCTACTCTATGTACTATTTTATATGATCTTATATTTTAAAGAATAATGTATATTTATAAAATAGGTTACAATTTAGAACTCTAGTAATTTATAAACTGAAACAAGTAGAGATATTTATTCTTCAAAATTTTTT
Source organism: Acyrthosiphon pisum (assembly GCF_005508785.2). Classification (NCBI taxonomy): domain Eukaryota; kingdom Metazoa; phylum Arthropoda; class Insecta; order Hemiptera; family Aphididae; genus Acyrthosiphon; species Acyrthosiphon pisum. The sequence goes on from NC_042495.1 coordinate 64,814,850, forward strand.
AGGTATTATATTATAATATACAGTTATATTGATATCTTGTGAATGTTTTTATGTATAGTTGGTAATTTTTTTTAAGGTTCTATTAAAATGTATACTCTACATCTTAGCTACAATTATACCTTTTAAAATATTTTGTTAATATTATGGTACTTTAAAGTAATATTATATTTTAAACTTTTTTGAAAATATTTCTTATAAGGAAATAGTAAACTAATATTTTGTTAAGTATGCAGTATGTTTAATAGTGTAATTGAGTTAAACTAAAATATAATGTGATAAATCCAATTTTTGAAATTAATTTTCAATCAGAAATTCTTTTAATATGTGGTGTTGGGCAACCTCAGAAAATTGAAATCATGTTTTGTTGAATAATATACAAACAATTTATATTGCCTTAAATATGAAAATTATATTTTTATTTGTACTTTTATTTATGTAACTTATTAAGCATGCTGTAAATATTAGAATAGAACAATAATATAAGAACCATACTTAATTATTTTAAAGTAATCGTAAAGTAAATTATTAAATATAGTATTTAACATTGTAAATTTAAATTAGTGATTAAAAGTACCTACATAATTATGAACTAAGATGATTAGTATTTATAAAGATTTTATGAATCCAATTCTCAACATCATGTTCGTCTATAATTTATTTTTGATGTAGTAAATTTTAATTATGTGTTGTTATTGAATGTAGTAATATTTTAATTTTAAAATATCATTCTACTTCATCAATTATAACTCATTTAAAAATTAACGACCCACCTTCAGTACGCCGATTACAACTTGGACGCCCGTACGACCTTCTAAATTAATTTTCTTTCAAATTAATAAGAATTTCTCATTATTAAATAATAAATATAATATACATAATTAATGTATTATATCTTCGAGATCACTGTAAATATTATTGTAGTAATTTTGTAATTATTATTGTAACTACTATCTATATTTATTTGCATTATATACATTTATATTTATTGTTTTTAAAAAATGATATTTGATGTATTTAACAATAAGTTCAGATGGTTAAGTCAGGAAAACTTAAATAATAAAAATAAAAAACAAAAATTAAGAATTTGTTTTAATTTTTACATATTGTTGCTAAGTTTTGAATACAAAGTCTTAATGATTAATACTTTTATGAATAGCATATAATATTATGTGTATGAATAATAACTATTAATTAAAATTATTATGTCACTATTAATGTTACTATAAGTGTATAATAGACAAATATTTTTATGAAAAAAATGGGTTGCTTTATATTATTTTTTATTGTTTTATAATTTAAACTACTAAAAAATTGTATGACATTTTATGATTGCAGTTTGAATGAAAATGTAAAGTTAGTTGCTAGTTTACGAGCCGAAATATCTTTATATCAGAAAAATAACTCGGAGCTAAAACAATTAAATCAAGTTCTCAAAGATGAGCACCAAGCACTACAGTTGGCTTTTACTAAACTTGAAGAAAAATTACGGACTTTACAAGTAATTGTTTGTTATTATTTATTATATTATAGTAATTTTTTAGGCTATAGTAATTATTATTTAAACTCAACAGCAAACTACTAAAATCCTTTAACATTTTTTTAAATTTATATAGAGCTTAAAAATGTTGGTAATATTACATTAAGCACATTTGAGTTTTATATTCATAAATCGTAGGTCATAATTTATAAGAGTTATATTTTTTTCTAATACTACCTAAACCTAATTTAAACAAATGTATTAAAAACCATTACATACTTTTACAATCATAAATTCATTATCAAAATAAATAATATTATAATATAGTTTAAATTAGGTAAGTACCTAATTTAATTTTATTAAATGAGATTTAAATAATTCATTGGGAATGCATGTGAAAAGCAAAACAATTTATAATACTCAATACTTTTTATCTAATTATAAGAATGAATTGTGACCCAGAAGTCGAAGACATCCGTTTTTTTCTAAAACATGAAATAATGAACAAATAAGGCTGTTGAGAAATATTGGAACTTCTTTATAAATGCTATTATAAAATGTAGGGGGATCTAGGGTACCTAGTCACCCTCCCAAAACTCTACCTATGATTAAAATAATATCCATAGTAACAATTTACATTTTTGTTCAATAATGTGTTCATAATTAGTTATATGAGCAAGTTCTATTTATATATTAGACATTTCATAGTTGTAAAATATTTAAATAGTAGTTCAAATGATTATTATAGTCGCATATTTTAGTATTAGCAGGGAATATGTACAAGAACACGTGTATATATGTTGTGGTTTCTATGTTCTTTCTGTATAATAATATGTACAACTCTTAAAAAACTAGTTGATCATAAATTAGGAAATATGACATAAAGTGTTACATTTTTATGTGAAAATAGACTTTATTGCAGTTTCTTAATTGCAGTTATATTACAACATAATACTTAGTACTTTTTATTCAAAATTTGTATTTGATTTTAACTTAAGAAAACAAGTATAAAGATGACCCTGACAAAATGTGTTATATCGTCATACTACGTCATTTCAAATGAATAAATCTAAATATTATTCAAAATAAATGTGTTAAGGAAATCATTCAGCCTATTTTTAACTTAAAATAAACAAACATACATTTGATTCACAAATACTGCGTGTTGAATGACATAATAAAGTACCTACGGCAAATTAAAATGTTTAAATATTATATCTATGATTATCAACACCTACCTACGTGTTTTCAATATATTTTAATATTTTCTTATAAATTCGAAATATTATTTTAGAATACAGTATTTTTTATAAAACTGTTTGTTAATAATTTTATCGATTATTATTATTTATTACAATATTTGTATATTATAACACGACAATGATTATGTCTTATCGTTAATCATTCTCGCGTGTCATCTTCAAATTAATGTATAATTTTTATAATAGATTACATTTCCATATTATCATAATATATATTTTTGTATACATATACAGGGCGTAGATATTATATATTATAGTAATGCAATGTATAATCCAATGTACACATTAATCCAGTTGATATATAGAACAGATGATACATAAAACTACGCGGTAGGTATGTATTTTACGTAATGAGTAATAGTTTTATTCTATGGCATCGGGAACTATTTTACTTAAAGACACACATTTTCACATTGCTTACCTACTGTATTTTAAAGTTGGTGCATTTCTTTATTTTTTGTTTTAAACTGTTTTTTTTTTGTTCAAAACGATGTTTTAAATAAAACAACTTAAAACAAAACAGTTGAAAACAAAAAATAAAGTTTAAAAAAAAAAAAACACAATATTCACGTGGATTTTACACTATTTTAAACAATAATTACCAAAACGTTTCAAACAAATGTTTTAAATTTATGTTTTAAACATGTGTAAAACATTGCATTTTAAACATAACGACCCTAGCTGTAGTGTATTTACAATGCGTATATAATATATATAGTTAATTGTAATTTGTAATTTAACATGAACGGATAGTTTAAAGGAATTACTCAGTAGTAACACTATTGTCGTGATTTTTTTTCTTTAAATATATTTTATGTTAAGAGTTTAGACCAGTTTCTCTTTTGCCTTCTTGAAGGATTTCTTGGTTGTTTTTCGTAGTCAATGGCTAGGATCAGTGGATTTATAAGGTGGATACAAACAATTAAGACAACTTAACTGTATGTTTTATTGATTATAGTTTACTTACTAATTTAATAATGAGATGTTTCCAATGTTGGATTTTATCATTATATATTATTTATTAAATATTGATATGTATTCATATGTAGTAAGTTATTAAATGCACTTATTATTATGTTGTCGAATAGACTTTAAATAGTCTTTTTTTTAAATAATAATAACAAAAAATGTTTGAGGATTGAATACATACAAATTAAATTTTTCCTTATAGATCAATGAACGAAATCATTTTTAATTCTAACTTATCTTTCACATTTTACATAGTCGCTATTTTATTGTTGTCTATAAGGTAACAATTTTTTTTATATCATAATTTAATTTTAATTTTTATGTTCATCTTTATTTCTCTCATCAAGTCATTCACGTAATTTAAAATTCAGTTTCAATTATATTCCATATTAGTATAATACCATGTTTTTTGACTCTTTATCTGTTTGTTCGTCTTTAATCACAACAAATAGATACCTATTTCACTTTAGAATATAATTATAATTGATATAAACTATTTTTTTAATTCATGAAGTTAACTTGTTTTTATACTTACTACCTGGTATTTATGATTAATTCTTAAAACAATGGGGTTTTGTGTATATTTCGTTGTTTTGTTGTGTGATATTAATTTAAAGTTGTAATTATACATGCTTCAAAAAATATGATCCTTTACTATGTTATTATATAAATTAATTTATTCTTAAACGTGATGATTGTACTTTTGTAATTGTATTTAAGTACCTAGTAAATCGATGGTTGAGATAATATTAATTTAAAAGTATACAAATTTGTATTATTAATTTAAACTCGTAAAAAAAAAAACCATTAGGTTGTAATTTGTATCAAGGTTAGTCGTTGGATTACTTAAGAATGATTTTGAGTTTTTAAATATATTATATTTTCCTTGGACTCCGTGAAAATTATATTAATATGAACCTGCACCCTTATAAACTAACCCTTATGGTTAAACATACAAATATACAATACAAGTATCTAGATAACAAAATATAGTTGTTCAAACAATATCCTTAAGAGGACGTCACACCCGCATGTGTTGTCTCCTTCTTACACACGTACGATATAGTCAAAACAATTTTACGCAGTCTTAGTAGATCTTGCTCAATTTTGGTTCTAGAGTAAAATGCCTAATAGAAAATTGAATTTTGACAATATTTCCGAGGGCAAGTCGTTTTTTTTTAAAAATTTAAATTTTGAAAAGTTTTAGAAGTTTTAAAAGATATTTACAATCTGTAATTTATATATAACAATAAGTAAATTTGATAGCAGAAAAAAAAACTTAATGGTACATAACATGAATGACATGAGGAGGGAGGCCCACCAGTGTGGATATCCTCTAACTTCTGGTGGGGAGTTTATTTTTTTTTAATTAGTGCAGGTCGGGATTCAGGAGATCTCGATTCTCGACACCAGTGTCTTTTTAATCGACGTGGGAGGTTGTTTGGGCATGAATTCACTGGCCAAGTTAGAAATCAATGGATATTGGATATATGTGGTCATTTGAAAAGTTAAAGATATTTTAAAAACGTTGACATTTTTTCTATTTCTAAACGATATATAGCTAACGTTATATTGGGTACAATAGAAAAAACGCAACGACTTGCCCTAAAAAATATTGTAAAAATTCAATTTTTTATAGGTATTTTTACCTTAAAACCAAAATTGAGCGAGTTATACTCAAACTGCGTAAACGCGTTTCGTCTATGTAGTACCTACATGTGTAAGACGGAGACAACACGGCTGATGTGACGTCCTCTGAACTCTTTTGCTTTAAACATTATATTTTATTAGGTAATATTATCGTAGTTTATCGATTTATTATTTAAACCATTTGGTATTACCTTATTCTTCTAATACAGTGCATTGCCGAAAAGCTAATTTTTATTGTACTATTCCCTATAGATTATCGAGTTTCAAAGTCTGATTACAAAATGTCAGAATATATTAAATTTAATCATTTCACAATGTACATATTTGGGAACCGGAGTTAATGTACATAGTTATTCTATTATATACATACGATACTCGTATAAAATACTATACACGTATTATAATTAGTTTATGATAAGAACTTGCATATTTAGTAAATACATTTAATTATTATATTTTATAAAAATCAAATATGTATTATAATTGTTCCACTTACTCACCATTTTGTTAAAGATAAACTTCTATAATTATTATTTAGGTACTTATATATGATTTAATTAAATATTATATACGTACCTAAGTGAAAATATTATCTCATTACTTATTATTAGTTTAGTAATTACTAATTATAGTACCTAATTATATACATATTATGGTTTTAATGTAACCGCTTCTATTTAATTTATATTTATATCAATTAAATCAAAACATATTTCTAACAAATTTTTTTTTAAATTAATTAATTAATATGCATATAAATTGTACAATATATACATTTTATTAAGTAGTTATATAATAATATTTAAATATTATAATAAAAAAATAAGTTTTAAATAAGTTCTTACAAAAAATATACACAAAATACTCAACTATTAACAGAAAATTCAAGGTATAGGTATAACTTTTTTTTTTGCGATTTAAATAAATATATAATTTATATTGTAGTATAAAATTCAAAATTAATTGAATATTTCATTTTTCATTTTATTGTTAAAATTTTACATTATTTACGACCCAAGAATAGGCATATTAAATATATATATAAATATATATAATGAATGTATAATATGTATATCTATACTACTGTTAATGCATTAAAATTAAAAATATAAATGGAAATAATATAGTTTACATAATATGGTTGAATGAAATTAATTTATGTGAAATATTGTTTTATAATCTCTGTAAACTATTATAGTGTTTTTGAAATAATGTTATCGTAAAACTATAAAAAAAAATACGTTTTATTCACGATGTTGGGTTTAAATAAACATACCTATCTACCTATTTATTTGGTTGAAGTGTAACGCTTGTTCATTCCTTGTCTCATTGTTATTAGGTATCGATTATTTTTTCAATAATTTTTAAGTTCTGATTATACCGGCGGGGCGGATACATTTTACAACAATTTGTTCTCATCATTATATATTATTATTTGAATCTTCAGATATTACCTGTATCGCCGTATTGGCTATTTTAATTAAGCAATATTTGTTTTGTAATATTATGGTTAGGTAAGTGTGTTTTATAGTTGTTGTATAATGAATAGTTCAATGCTTCATGCTTCCCCTAACTCGTGAGTCCGGACAATATTTCTACCACATCAATTTTACTTATTGTAAATACTTTTACAGATTGTAAAAATTAAAATTAAATAAATAAAAAAAAAATATATACTCTGTAATGCCAATTAAAGACCTAAACCGTGGCGCTTTGAGATGGGTCTATTTATAATATTGCATGAGAATTTGCCCCCACTGGCGTGCCAGTCAGTTGACACACGCGCTGCACAATCACAAAATGTTCGCTAAGCTAACGCGTCGTCGATTTTCATTACAGGATGAAAACAGAGAACTCGTGGTCAGGTTAATGACTTATAAATCTAAGGACGCCGAGAAGTTGAATGAGGAAAACGACCATCTAGTCAGGTAACAATTAGCACGCGGTGCATTCAATGATTGCACCGGGTACCTAAATTAATTAATTGGATGCATGTGCATTATTATGTTTGTGTGCACAATGATAAAACTGCATTAACGTGCATGCCGTAGTATGACTATTGATACAATAGTCTATTACTCTATTACAATGATGCTTTCATATTTTTAGAATTCGGATTGCAGTATGCCGAAATACTAACTTGTAATTAATTTAATTAAAAGAAGGACACATCCTTTTAATATTAGAACTTGTTATTAAATAGGTACTCAACGGAAATAATATACGTATAATGATAAGACACAGTTGTAATGTTTTTAATTATTCTAATTCAATGTACTACAAATTAACAAAAAAAAAAAAAATACGTTTAATTGTCTTTAAATAGATTACGAAAAAGTGTTATTTATATAAATTACAAGGTTCTTTCAAAATCAATCGTGCTTTTTTTTTCTGAAAATATTTAAGTTTGATTGTAATATTTTCATAGTATACCATCAAAAGATAAACATATAAAAATATTTTCTGTAAGACGTTGTAAATGGTAATTATAAAGGTAGTTAATTTAACAGTATTAAAATAAGAGTATATGTTTACCTTTAGTTCATTAAATTAGACTTAAATTAGATTAAGATATGATTAATAAATGATACATATTAATGCTAATATTATGAGTTTTAAAACTTGCTAAATATAATATTGGTATAATACTAATAAGGTTTCATTATATTGTGTTTTTGATTCCAAGCAATGTGTGGTGCTAATCATTTTTATGATGGGATTTTTTTGTGCTTTATAAAATAATAACTCAATAGATTCTAAAGGCTTACATGTTTATTTATTTAAGTAAGTAAATATGTGAAAAGTTAAAAAAAAAAAAACAATTTATATGTTTGTTTTAACTATAAAAAAATCAAAACATTTTGGATTAAGTATAAAATATCAGGTCCTATCAATGCATATATTATATTAGTTCCTAAAATATCTATTACATATTTTAAGTATAATTATTTTTATATTTAACTTATGAAATTAATAATTTTGGTTTGATGGTTGGTAATAATGTATTCCATAGGTGTCTACAAAAATTTCTTTTGACTAGGTAAACATTTCAGATTTGATGAATGTATTGGTTTTCCAATGATGTGTGTTTTTTTTGTGTCTACATTTTTTGGAGCAGACAATTGCTTTAATTCTAATTTTGAAGGTGGTTCTGGTAGAAAATTAGATGAGATTGGTACTTTGTTTGGGTGGTGTCAAAATTTCAAGTATTGAAAGTAAAAAATAATTGAGAAAAATTTAAATAATCAAGAAAACAGGAATATTTTACGACAAATCAAATTTCGAAATAATCAATTTTGTAAATAAATAACTATAGAGACTTTATATTTTCAACCATTGTAAACTTTTTGATAATTTAAATATTTACATAAGCATTTTCAAGACACAATATTTTTTTGCACTTTGTGTGCGATTATTAGGTATAGACATTAAAAATTGTGGAATATTCAATGTTTGTACACAGTAAAAAAATATTTGTGTACAATTACATGAAATGTGTAAACAATTGTTATAGATACTTTGAGTTATTATTTTGAGGAAATTAGATATTTAAACGTATATATTATTACCGTTGTATTACATTAAATATTGATCGACGAGACTTTAAACTTTTCGCCAATACATATTACATATATTATTACTTTCTATTCACAATCAAATGTTGAAAGTAAGTAGACCAATTTTCACCTATTTATACTATTTCCACAATCACAACGTTTTACAGTACTTGGAACCTACACACAGTATTGACTTAGGTACCTTTACGTTAATAACAATATTAGGTATGTGAATATGTGATAAAATATTACAATAATTGTTAATATAATATTTACGATGTTTTTGCTAAAAATTAATTCAACTTATAAGTAGGTACTACTAATCGACCATTCAATTAACAGTTATTGTAAATATAAATTAATTATAAAATATATTTAAAAATAAAGGTTGACATACATGTCTTCGCTTAGAATCATTTTTCAATTGCAATGTTTGTACTCAAATTTAAGTACTTATATTTAACATATATTCCAGTGATGTACTCAATGATAAATGACACTTGAAAACTACTATACAGCAGAGCTACTTTTACGGTTTTTAAATTTAATTTTATTAGTAGATGGACAATTAATGAGTATATTTATTAGAGACATTAGAAAATCGTTTTTGTATTTAATATGAATTATCATTGCTTTAAAAATATTGATATTATTTTTATTTTTCATAGTAAATTAAGTGAGTTATTAGTTATTAGTACCAAACATCCAGTCTATAATCTGTTCATAATTTGGTTTATACCTACCTGAATAAAAATATCAGAATCTAATTTTATATATTTTGTATTAGTTGTTTGGAATTGTGTTAGGTATTATCTTATAATAATATTTGTCGACCTTTTATAGCACCTTTTGTAGTACCTAAAGATAATTTAATTTTTATTGATTTAATATTGTACCATTTATTATATTATAATTAATAGTCAATAATCATTATTGTTTTACAAAAGTTTAAATATATCTATTATGTTATTTTTCTTTATAGAGCACGAAATGCCATTATGCAAAATGAACTTAAAGAAGCAGCAAACGATATGCGTGGCGTAACTGCAGAATGTTTGACAACTGCTGTAAGCAATAGTATTGGACCGATTATGGCATCTCCATGTGCCATGCCCAGCAAAGCTACCATTCGATTTGTAAGTTATTCAAAATTTGTAATCGCACATTATTGTACGATTTGAAATTTAAATAGAATGCTTATTGAATGCTTATGCATTTTAATGTGCCAAATTAAAATTTCTGTTTTATAATAATTTTTGAATCAACACTCGTAAATCCATAACTAATAATATTATGTTTTTAATTACCCGCAATAGTTATAAGTATAATTTTGTGTTCTTACATTAGTTTATTTCATTTGTTATTTTTATAATTTTTGTTTTATTTTTAAAGTAACTAGTTTTTATTGATGAAGTGTGTGCTTAAAATTTTGCTTAGGACGCTCATGATGGTGTTGTAAGTGCTGTAAAATGGAGTCCAGTAGATCGAATGGTAGCAACTGGAGGAGAAGACCGTAAAGTGAAACTGTGGGATGTATCTAAGGGTATATAATATTAATAATTAAATATTTTTGTATACATTTTAAAATCTTATAACTAATCAATTTATTTAAACTGTGTATTTAGGTGTTGCCGAGTGCAAAGGGATGTTGATTGGTAGTAATGCAGGTGTTATGTCAGTTGAGTTTGACAGCACAGGTGGACAATTAGTGGCAGCATCTAATGATTTAGCATCACGTGTTTGGACAGTAAATGATCAACGGCTTAGGGTGAGTAAATATGATTAAGTACATTATTTGGTAAACAAGAGATCACCAAAAAATAAAATAAAACAGCATAATAATGTTTGTTCAATTTTTTTAAATTTAATTTTACATTATTTTTAATTACCATACAAATATTACTTATCAACTACTATCAATAAATATTATAATTATAATTAATAATTAGAAGACTATATTAGACTATGTTATATAATATTTATATATATATATATATATATATTATTTTAATAATGTTTAAAGTAAAAAAATAATCTTAATTTATAAATGAGTAGTTACATCTCAAAAGTACTACTTATGTGTAATACTTAATATTAGTACTCACATCTGACTTAATATTCCCTTTTCTTGGTTAATTATCACTATGGTTATTGGTTAATTTATTCATATATGGTAAAAATATGAAAGATGAATTATAAATATAAGCTATTGAATACATTTTATGCCACAAGATAGGGAAAGTTGTCATAATTTAGCTTTGAGAAACGTAGACAAGACTCCAACAATTTTGAGTTTTATATAAATTTTGTTTGAATGATTTCAAACTTACATATTTTCATCGTAGGAAAAATCGTCTACGTTTCAGCCCAATAAATACTTACATATTAATTAATTCTAAAATAAATTAAATTTGTTGGCTAATAAACTGTATTATTGATTATTAAGTAAAATCTTCATATAATATATAAATGTATTGAATTGCGAACTTATAGTATTCTGAATACTATAATGATAAACGGTTGTAGTATATTGTTTTATAATCATTCAATTGGATAATTAGAATTGGAAATGTTGCTAGAAATAATTCAAATAAATCTATTTATTATTATTTGTTTATAATACAAATTGTAATTATTAGTAGGTTCCTAATTAAAATATTGAGATAATTTGAATTTATTAATTAGGTAGATTAAAACCTAGTTTTTATTAAAATTCAATTTTTGTTAGGTACAGAAAAAATATTAGTTTAATATTTTTCTTGGAACATTTCTAACTTTAATTTAAAAAAAAATTGTATTGGATAATCGTTATGAATTATGAATTATGATATTTATATATATTATTATACATATATAAAATAATTTCTAGCAATAAAATTTTAAATCATTACCTATATCTCTTACAAATGATCGAAAAATTAACTTTAATATATTTTTTTTTTTGATTACAATTATAATCAGATAAAAACGTTTAAACTTAAAGTCGAACAGCCTAGCCTATATATAAGTTAACGGTCTTTTAAATACTAAAGTTTTTTTTTATTTATTCTGACCGTTAAGGCTATTTGAGCGCGATGTCACTTTTAAAAGATTGTTTATCAATATGATTAACAAATTCGTAATTTGTATAATTGTATCTAGCTAATTTAGGTTAAAAAATCTGTCATGGCAATCTATCTCATTATGGATCATTTAAAGTCGATCACTTAGTATCGTTTTGCGTACCCCGTATCGTACAGCTTGCACATGCTGTCCGTCCGTCCCACCGGTATGCTCATACTCACGGACAGCCCATCCTGTTGATGGTACTTGTCGACGTTTCTCTTTTTGTTCCAAACATACGCCCACGCTATTAGCACGGCAACTTGAACGGTCAGAAACACTAGGCACGATATTATAACACCGAACAAATTAACACATAAACTATCGATGTTGTAGTCGTGGTGCTTTATGCTGAAAGCCGTCGTGTCCGTGGGATTCATTTCCGGCGATGCCTGTTGCGCGCCGAATCCGAATTTGTCGGTGATTTGAATGCTCTGCACTAGTAACATGTCGTCTCTAGCTTCTGATGTATTCTTGGTCGACCTTCGCCGCCTCCTCTTTCCGAACGAGTGTACGGATCTGAGTTCTCCTGAAGCGTCTTCTTGGTCGCACTGAACGGGTTCGCAGGTGGGCATACAAGGAGTGACCAAGGCTCTGAATTGGACCACTTCAGATGATGGGAATTTAAATGCATCGAAGTATGATAAGAGAATCTGAAAAAAAATCGAATCGATTAAGCGACTGTTTTGTAAGCTCGATTTGACGTAGAAGCCCCCACCTAATCATATTATTGTGTATATTACATATTTAAACATCAAATATTATTAATTAAAAGTGGACCTAAAGTCTTACCTTTCCGCTTCCTGAGTCCGATGATTTGTAAAGAGGGCCCATGATAAAGTGGTCGGTCGGACATCCATCAGCGTCAATCAGCACGATTTCACTAGAATCTACACCATCCATAGCTACCAGTTCTCTGACAAATATTTCGTACGGGCTGTTCGGGTCCAATATTTCGAATCGAAGTGCCAGCGGATCTCCCACTTCGGCCGAAGGTTTAACATCAGCCCCTTGTCGGTCTGTAATCTTCATGGCGACGTTCGGTGAGTCCACGATAACTTCCTCCGTCATGGCTGGTTTCAAATCGCCCTGTATGCCCAGATCTACTTCATTCGAAACTGTTTTGTTGGTCAAGTCGTATTGGCACGTGATGGCCACACCAAGATCGGAACTGGTGATTATGGTGTCGTGGTGTTGGATAATTACGTCATTCATATATCTTCCTAGGCCTTGTTGTTTTACGTTACATTCCACATCGTCGTAAGCCATTTCGAGTTCGAAGTCCAAACTTCCGCGTACATCTTGAACACAAGAGTTTGGATTTCCTTTCGCATATATCTTGCCATTGAATAATTTGCTGGTCTTAATCCTAGCTACCATGTCTCCTGAACGGCACTCGATGCTTATATTGTAACAAGAGTTGAGCTCATAAGTGGAAGCTTCTGGAACTTCTAAGTAGGGGTCCTGAAAAATTTTAAATTGCATTATTGTATTAGATTACGAACAAATTAGTATTCTTTACGCCCGCAGATTTAGAATGACGTGTACATAATATATACATAATAAATAATATAATATATCATGTAAAATGTCGTTGACCTGTATGCGGGTGGACGATTTTTTTCAAATATTTTAAACGATTTAAAAAGTACTGTTAAACTTATTGTTGTTGCTATAGAACTTCAAACAATTGACTTATATATTGTTAACGTAAAAAGTGTGTTTTAATTAAATTAAGTTGGTACCCACTATATGTACTGTATAAAAAAAATCGAAGTGAAAAGTATTGTGTTTAAAATGACGGGAAGTTAAATACGTATAATTATGTTTATCAAGATAAATTATGATAAATTATGATTAATATAAAATATTATAATATTTCGGATATTTTAATAAACGCAACCTGACAAATAATAATGTCGCATGCGTTAACTGCGTCCTCTATTTTCTGGAAACCATTAACTGTCTGGACATATCATATCTAATCAAAATATTAGAATGTTCTATCAAAAACCGCGAAATTGGAGTCAGTTGGCTGTGACTTTTTTGTAATTCCGATGTTATGGGCTAAATCCGTTTTGAATGAAAGTACTTATTTCTACTGCTCATAATCCATATACAACGTTCAAGGTTAATATACCTAATATAGAGAAATCGTTGAAAAATGAAAATACTGTGATTCATCATCCGTCGGCTTGGTACTTAACGGCGGACACCTTTAGAAAAGGATAATATTTTAGAATTCTTTTCGGAAAATAGCAATATCAAAAATAAACGTTCGTGTCATAATTTTCATCGGCATACCGATTCTAATCAACCGAAAACTGGGTCGACATGTATTGAAGTCCCCCACAACACCGACATCCCGGGGATAACGTACCGTGGCGTTAGTTTGTTATTATTACAATTATTATTAGTATTATTGTGTGTACGATGTATTTGTGTGTGGAAGGATTCCGTTTTTGGCACCACTCGAATGTGGGTTACAACAACTGAACGTGTTTGGGAAAGGATACGGCACACAGTAACACACACACAAATAATAATAAAAAAAAATATATTTATGTGTTTTCTCATTATTGAAGTTCACTCAACAATCGAATCTTATTTTTCATTTTCATAGAGTACCTACCTATTTTGTACACGGATGTAAGAATAATATTTGTGCGATAAATAGATTTGACGTCGTATTACTTCTTTCGTATACGGAAAATCTGACGTTTGAGAAATATGATACATTCGATAACCAGACAGAAGTTGTTAGAGTATAACAGCTCGAGAATCAAGATACTGTATAACAACATCATATTCTGTATGTTTAAATATTTAATAATTAAATATGGATTCGATAAAAGTAGCTTTTATGATTGCCGCCTAAAAAACGTCCTTCGCAACGATCGGGATCTGGCGTTAATATTATTATATTATGATAATAATCGTGTGGCCAACGTTAATTATTTGCGTTATGAAGCGTAAAATAATGCTTTAATAGTACAAAGCATTAACCATAAACATGATGCAGGTATATAATATTGTATTTTATATCATTCATAATAATCGTCGATCGTCACCTGTATGTCTGCCAACGTGGCCCTGGAATGGTGGCTGAGACGGCACACGAGCTCGCCGGTATCGCCGTAATCGTACGAATGACACCTGTACGGCGAGTTGAGGCACAGTTCCCGACAGTCTTCCAGAGAACCAACGTCCTGGTATACGGAATCGACGGTCTTCAGTATTCGGCCTGGGAACTTTTTGAACTCGCACAGCTTGACCGGCTCGTCCACGCAGTTGTTTTCCAAGTAGTCAATGCCAGCAGCTGGTTCGAACGCCCCCTGACCGGCCACCGTCAGCCTGTCCATGTCAGACATATCGCATTCCGCCGTACCGTTGTTGTAGTTTGCCGATCTATAGTACATAATAATAAGCATGACTTAATATTTTAGCAAATTTGATGATATATTAATATATAGTGTATGGATCAGTGTATGTGTGTGTGTATAGGGTGGGGAGAATTTTCGTTTATTGAAGCAATTGATTTCACTCTTATGTGACAAAAAAGTTACAATAGTAGGAAAAACTTTGATTTTCTTTTAAAATTTATAATTATAATCTGAAATAACACTACCGTGTATGTTGAGTAACTTGGGCACCAATAATCTACATAATATTAATATCGAATATACTATACTGGTTTAGTAAGTACGGTTCGTTACCTATTATTATTATTTTATTTTGATAGGTACAAAAAGCAGGAACACTGAATAATGAGTTATTTGAAAAAAATCACGACCCCGCTTCTTAGTAAAAAATCATAATAAGAAACATAGAATAAAAAAAAAACTGAATTGGTTTAATCATTTAGATGAGAACTATAATATCCACGTTTTGGTAAACATAGCTTGTCAATCAGACTCTGGAAACTAAACGTGATTTTCGCTTCAAATATCAACAGCTGTCATGCCCGTTTTCGTATTAACGTTAAAAATTATATATATAATATGTTTCAAATATAGATATAATATTATATATTTTAATTATTATAATACATCAATGAATGATCAGTGGCCTGAAGTGCTACCGTCCCCTGTATCTAACCGGACAGGCTGGTGATTAGTGGAAAACATGATTGCATACACGATACAAATTATACACTGCGGTGCGGCGCCTGTCGTTTTGGCTGATGTTTATACTAACAATTAATCGCCTTGATTAAGAGTGGTATGATGTATAGTGTATATCTAATATTATGGATATGACATTAACGCGGCATATATACCTAATAGGTTACCTAGATTACCTATACCACGTTTCAAATTATCCCATAAGAGCAATGGACATTTCGTTTAGCCATTGATCGTTTATTTTTTCTTTAACGTCTTTTTTTATATGTGTCAAAAATATATTTTATTGAGCCATCGCAATCTATTGCAGCGTGTGTATGTCAGTGGTTCGTTATCTGACGGTGGCAACGGTCCATTTTTTGTTTGTTGCAACTACTTGGACGGTTGCCAAACTATGAGTGCGCCTATATTAAAACGTAGTGGCGTATGCTTATCATTCGTATGCTATAATGTAATAACGATATGTTTCTAATTATGTGATGACTTTGCAGAATACAATTATATACGCATGTATAATTGTATATATTATTTGTATATTCACACGTATTATTATATAATTAATATTTCGAATATAGATATTTTATCATTCAGTGTGATTTGATCCGTAAATAGAATTGCAGGCGTATTAAAATATTATTCGAACGGTTTAGCCGTCCGTAAGCCAGTTGACCTGTGTCCGTCGAGATGGTTCGCGTATACTGGTAGGTACCATATAGGGACTTATTAAATTCAACGCGCGCGGTTTTGGATGGATTTAAAAAATAAAAAATTGATTACCTTTTTTCGTCGGTCAGGCTAGTCTCAGTTTTGTTTTTACATATTTTTAATTCTGCATTTTAAATTTTAAAACGTTGAAAATTATTTTTTGTGACAACTACTTAATTGGTCTGGGATATGACAAATAAAATGTACAATGAATGGTTCACGAAGTCTTGGGACATTGAGCAAGGACACTATAAATGTCAACGATATTTCCGAGTAATAGTTTAAAAAGGAGTAGGTAATAATAAATAAATTATTAAGTAAAACGAAAATCATCTTTAGTAGTGAATCACATGCCATGTATACACAAGTAATTGGCTTCCACATAATAACGTCGTCGGTTGTAACGGTTAAATAATAACCCTATATAAGTTTTTGTTACGCGGAACTCCTATAAAAATATCATTGAAGAGTCTGCCATTCATTGAAGTATTCCGACACCTCGGCGGCCACGGAGTGATCGTAACAACGAATTAACGGTGAAAATTCGTGTTGTCGTTAATTTACAGGCAATTCGTACCTACACCTACACGTGCGGCCGTAGTCCTATCTACGGGGTTTATCTATGTACCTACGGTTGCAGTGATCCGATGATTGCGATCTTAAACGTAAACGACGAACATTCCGGTCGAATCGGAACTGTTCTGGACATTCGTGTCGTGTATATCTAACTTATGCGCATATTATATACGTCAGCCTTAAATAATAATAAAGATAGAAGAAGACATTCCGAAAATTCCGGTTTACAGTAAAATCGAATTTTCGCAAAACACTAAAAATGTCAGAGGATATTACAATAATATAATAATATTATTATACTGCAGTACGATATTAAAATGTGCGCCAGTAGGGCAACAGAGGCAGCTGAAGCAGTAGGTGAACAAGTTCCGACGACCACGCGGATGACGACTAACCGGTTTCCGGTAACCTTCGTCGTGTCGCCCCGAGAGAACCATCGACGCAAACCGCTCCGTTCCGTGCAAATCTGCCGTTGTGCGTTTCGCCCGGCGCTTAGTAGGCCGATAAACTCATTAATATAAAAAAATATTATACACCGAACACGACGACGACAAATCTGTAGTAGCGAAACACACGCGGAAAATGACGCAATACACGTGTAATATAATATAATATTATGTGAATAGGAATCGAATACTCAGAAACGTATTATAATAATATAAAACGATATACGATGTGATATTATTATTTATTTGAATTTTCTATTGGATTTGTCATGCGGACGTCCCGGCGAGTCAATGACACGTTTTAATTTCCATTATCCTGTTGCTGGATGGGACGCGGTTCTTTCCCTCCCGATGATCCGATTCAGATACGTAGGTTTATATATATATATATATATATATAATACTATTATTATTATCATAAATAATATCATGAGAATACCACACGCTACATAGGTAATTCGTAAATGTATAAAATATGTACGCGACATCAACTACAATAATAATCCGTCTTCATTTTCATACGTTATTCGGTCAGAGACACGTTTTTTTTTTATTCACACTTATAACATTTATACCTATATGTTCGTATAACAATATGTCCGTGAATATTATATAAATGTATTACAGTGACCGTCGTCGTACTCGTAGATATAATAGTCGAAACGTATTGGAATGTTTCCAACGCGCATTATTCCCGTTTTACACGTTTTCGTTACATTTTTTTTTTTTATTCCCAGGGGATTGTAAATTCAGCATGGTGATAATAATAATTAAATAAAATCGTGCACTTTGGAAATCTATCGGGTTAATGTGACACGATCGATGAGTGGATGGGGGGGATGGGTGGTGGTACACACGACACACCTGCGCATATTATATCGATCTGATGGAATGTCAATTATTACCTTTTCGGATAAACGTCGTGTACGCGTTCATATATATGTGTGGGCGGGTGAACGGACTGTTATAATATGGTATAATATAATATGTTATAATATATTTGGTCATATACGATGTGTATAAATTATACTATACAGTTATTATAATAGTTATGATAATGTTATTAGTTTTTCGTGTAAAATGTACCTATGTACACATTGTTTGTTTTTTTTATCTCACATATACTTACGGAATTGTTATTATAGGACCGTTAAAATAATAATATAAATGTTTTAAAATGTGTAACACGTGACTAATCCTATCACTTTAATATTTTTACGTGCAAAACGATTCAATTCAAAACTATTGTTGAATGTGTGTGGATGTGCGCGTGAAAAAATACGATATTCGTTGGCCCGTGATTTGAGTGTAAGCTCTATAATTTGTTTACCTCCTCTATCATTGATTTGGATACCGTTAAAGAAACATTTGCGTGCGAGGCGCTTTAAGTGTTGTTCATTGTTTTTCGATCGTGATCGCGGGAAACAATTTGATCTCGTCCGTAGTCAATTAAGCAAACCGAGGTAACACTATTGACGAACTCTTTAAAGCTCAATATTGATATAAAAACGTGTTTTTCGTACGAAGATAAAGAGAATTTCTGAGATTCTATAGTTTTATTGCGCGTGGTGCCGTGGTCGTCTTTAATTTTTCTTTTAATTCGTTTTTCTTAATTAATTCACCTATAATTTTAAGCCATTTGTAACACCTTCAGTAACAGATCACTTTTCTCATAAATTCTTTGATTAATTCAGTTTTTTTTAGTCTTTTCGATTTGTTACTATTATATTTTTAAGAAAATAATATTTAAAAATATTTTCTTCTGATTTAGAACACCATTTTTAGTGCTCCAATCATATTTAAAATGTAATTGTTTTCGAGGTTTTCATGTATTTACGTGTTCAAATCTTCATAGTTTTCTAGTATTATTAAACTTATCTTATAGCAAAGTATTTTAGGCCACAGTAGTTTATTTTAATATTTTTTTAAAGGGAGTATAATATTATATCTAATATTACTTACCGACAAGAAAATTCTCTTTCGCCTAGACACAGTTCCAAGCAGTCTTGCCTCGACGTTGCGGCTAGCTTCTTCTTGCCAAACCCTTTGAGCTTGTAACCCTGCACTCGGTCGAAACACCAGGCTCGTTCACATGGTTTTATACCCAAACATGTCTTTTGTGCGTATATCGTAAACACCGGAAACTGTGACTTGCTCAACGCTCCTATGAAAAAAGTATAAATGAGTAAATAAGAAAATCGTGCGCGTTAAATATAATAATATGGGTACAGTGTTTATATTATATAGCTTGTCGCCGCGCCGTGCGTATCTGAACGCGCATCTCCGGGGCTCATAAACGTGACGCGTATTTTAATGTAAAATATCGGTTGTTCGGAAAGTCCTGCGAGGTATCTACCCATTATTACAATATTATGTATATAATATAGTTACGAGGAACGGTGTATTGTATAAATGTGTTGTGTGGATTAGCCGAGAAAACTCGACGGAGCACATACAGGGCTTAGATTTATTCTATATGCAGTACTATACAATTATATGTTTAATATAATGTGCTGCGATATCGTTTTACGGTTTCTCATAATTATAGCGTTTATTTGTCTCTAATGGATTTTAATAATAGAAATAAGTATTATGATCGCGCGGCGTTTTAGATAGGCTATTCAGGTACACCACTGTTCCGGATCCATTTTTTTCGATACGTATTTAATTATTATGAATTATGATATTTATTCGTGAAATTCTACTACAGAATTAATTACGATACGTGTGAAAACTCTGGTTCAGCCTGAAGCTATATAGCCATATAGGTGGACCCGAAACCTAATTGTACCCAGGTTAGTCTATAGGTACCTATTGTTAAAACTTGGATTAATTTTTGTATTAAGCGTAAATAATAATATGATGAAATGTCGCTACACAGTACACACGATCCCGCATTCGTTTTTCGACGAAAAAAATTGAACCGTTTGTCGTTTTCGTTGATCTGTGTGATGGACGGGGAGGCACCGTTTATCGCGCGGTTAATCGGCTGCGCCTTAGGTACACCGCGGCGGCGTTTAGGTAATAATCAATGATTGGGCTAAGGACACGTACAATTGATAAAGAAAATCCGCGCCTGAACACACTGAGGCGTGTATAAATATACGTATATATATATAATAATAATAATAATAATAACAACAACAAAATATCGTGATAGTAATAATAATAATAATAATCGCTTCGGTTTAAACCGTGTCCGAACATGACCGTCGGCCGATTATCGCGTTATCCCGTTTTTCGCGCATCTCGCGGTCGTCGACATCCGACAAAAATAACGAAATTTTATCGACGAAGTGAAAAAAAACCCCTTGGCGGCCAACGTCATAAATTGTTTGTTCCGGGCAAATGCATAAACGGCCGAATACCGCTCCGCCCACTGTTGCAGTTACTCTTTGGTCGCGCATTTATCATCATCTAATACACAATTTTGAAGACTTTGTAAATCATTACTCTAGGAGGTTGCTGTATCGTAATGTAGCCTCGGGTCGAATTCAAATTCGAACGTTCATGTGACATTCACAATAATTGAACTGTTCATTGACGTCAAGAATAATGTAGAATAAACGCGCTTTGTTTACCCGCAGGTTGGTATCTACGCTATAAAATATTTGAACGTTTTCCTATAAGTATTTTAATATAGTTAGGTATTCGTCGTACCGCGATCATGAATCAATGATTTGTACGATGGAAATTGAGTCGTTTTCCGTGACGCTCGATATCGGAGAAACGCGTGTACCACTCGAAACGCCAATTTGGTTTATTTAAATCACGACCGGCGATGATGGTCCCGCCACACCACTTCGTCGGTTTGAGTTCGCGCTGGAGAGCCGTTTACCGGCTGGTCGAGGACGCGAAAATATTATATATAAAGTATGTATTATACGTTTAACCATCCATATAGTGTATAGGTATAATATATGACCCGACAGTTGATAACCAGGTTATAGTCGTATACCTATATTATATATACAGCTTTCTGATGTTTACAGAGACTGCGCGTTTAGCGAGTGTGCAATATTCGAATTGATTATTGGAACCGATAGAGGTCGACCTCCGCTGAGAAAACGCGCATAATATAATAGGCATATATGCATTTGTATATTTTGTACATAAAGCTCGAGGGGGTTAAGACGACTTTGGTGCATCACGACGACACGGAATTATCTATCCATGTATAGTATGTATAATATATACATATAATATATAATATATGTGGCGTGTGTTCGTGCTACCGACCTATAACCGGATAGAAGCAGCGTCGACACTCCCACGATATCCACGCCCGCGCACCTTTTATCTTCCCTCCTAACCCTGGTCATGCCAACTCACAAGATATCATCCCAGACACGCACCGTGCAGTGTTCGCGTGTATTCCATATATATATGCATCATGTGTGTGATATCGTGTTGTTATTATTATATGCGCGTAATTATCGTATACGCGCATATATATTATTATAAGCCTAATGTAATAATTTAATATTTTACAGGCCGATTCTCTTAACACGGAACACTCGTCGTCCCGGTAAAATTTTTCGTGTGTGTTCTCTGCGCGGGCTCGTAACACTCTCTATATTATATACTAAAATACTAGGTTTATCCCTTGCGGCCTTGCAGAACAATCTAATTTTTAAAATCGTGACTATTTATTAGGGTTTTTTTTTCAACGACAACGGACCCGTTATTTTAATATCCTATGTTGGAGCTATATTTTTGTTACCTATATTATAAATATTGAACTAAAATTGTATTTTTATTTAAAGTTATGACTTGGCATAGCGGTATTAAAAGTGTTATAGTTTCATATTATACTAACTTTATAGGTATAGGTACAATAGCTTATCTAAAACTGTAAATGTTCAGCGTACTTATTAATTATTTATATTAATTATATTTATGTAAATATCGATATATTCTGATTTGGGTTATAAAGTGAAACCTTTATTAATCTTCGATAAAAAAAAATTGACGAAGGAATAATAAAAAATTTTTTTCGCGAAAATATGCGCCCAGTGTTATTTGAAATAATATAAAATGTATGGTATCAAATTTTAATTTTTAAAGTTTTTCCTAAACCGTCTATCATGTGTATATTATCTTACCTGGATATGCGTCGGCGTTCGACGAGAACATCACGCACAGACCGGTCTCGTAATTGACCGATTCGCATGTGTCGTTGGTTTGGCATGCCTCCAGGCAGTCGGTCAACATCAGCGTGCCGGGTATGCTGTCCAGCAAGTCATCGGGTGCCGTGAACACGTACCCGGTAACCAGCTCGAACCCCGTCATGTCAGCCTCGCAGTCTTGCAAAGAAGTGGCTGACGCCATCGTCAGCATCATGAAGCACGCGCACAGCGCGCTCATGCTGGCCTTGTCTGAAATGGAAAGGAAAAAAAAAATTTAAAAAAAGATGATTTTGTAAAAACTTTTAAATCGGCAGCACCGGCGTATACTCGGCAGCACCGGCGTATACTCATTAAACCACGATAACCGCCGGCGGCCCACACACGTCGGTATATTAAAATCCCATCCCGGTATAATAATAATAGTATCTATCACGCGCCGTGTATGCGGGTGGAGAGAAAAAAATTTCTCGAACGCAAATTGGTGCCGCACGAAAATATGATACACGAGCGCAAGCTTAAGCCGTGTCTACCTACATATTATTATAAAATGTGATAATAATATAATATATTATAATATGCGTTTCGTTTTTCTGCGTGTGACCTGAGCGAGAGCATATTTTATGATATGTCTGCATATTTACAATGCAGCTGCACGCCGCACTGCACCTGCGCGATTTACGTATTATTATAATATAATAAAATAATAAATATATAAAAATAAATATGGATTTTAGAGAAAGAACGAAAATTGCAGAATAATTTATGAATATTATAACCAGTAAAACTACAACCCCTTGCGACCCTTGCTATCGTCGCGTCGTCTCGTTTATCTTCTTAACACACTGTTGTAGTGGAATGGAAAAATAATATATTAAGAAAATGTTTGAAAACAACGGTATTATATCCGTAATAATGTTACTGTTACTGTCATTCTAATATTAAATTGAATACACTGGGATCCCCGTAATAGGGTCTGTAAAAAATATTTTTACCTTTAAATTTGATTATAAGCCAAATTATTCTACTTGATAATTAAAACAAAATTGTAAAATTAATTGTTCTGAAAATACAATTTTCCGTATATTATTCGTTAGTTATAAGTGGTTATAGATTGAGACAACTGCACATAGGGTCCTCTTAAGAGTTTAATACGGACAGACAATTTTAACTCCATTTTTGAACAAAAAAATTGAATATACATATTTTATTAAAATTTAACTTATTGTTAGTAATCAGAGTGCACTATTATAATGCATTTCATACTTATTATAAATTATCATAATATATAGAATTTTATTTATATTATTGTAAAACTGAAACAGTGCAATTAGTAATTACTGACGAATTAACCATATAAAAAACAAAGACATTTTTTAAAAAGCTGCAATGTTTGGGATGTGACTTCGCTCTTTATACGCTCTCCTCCTCCACGAAGGCGTCCCTGACCGCACTGGCTATGGTTGCAGCTTATTATTTTTAGCGGGTATGAAGGTATAATAATTTATATCATGTCCTATGATTGTTTCGTCGATTTGCAGCAGTACATATTATAATGGTACTACAGCAGTGGGCGTTTTGGCTCTAGAAAATCGCTTTCCGCGATCGTTGCTGATCGCCGTGAACTCATTTTCGTCGCGTGTCCACCTCCGCGTGTCGCTTCTTGCGCGAAAAACGCCGTTTTAGCGTGATGTATATACTTGGTCATCGCGCTATCATCGGTAACTGTCGACGTAACTCGTGCGGATCGACTTATCTCTGTCTTTCACTCCGTCGTCTTGGTACACACATACTAATAATAATAATAAGGTGGGTATTCGTGGTATACGGACACGCGGGTTTAGGTTGTACATACCATGCTCATTATGATATTATATACCTGAAGCCGCCGTCTGAAGAAACGGTCGATTAACACGTGTGCGCCGCCTCTGTCGCTTAAGCCCTTCGACCGTGCACCGGTGCATAACTCTATATCGTAAGGTAATCGTTGCGGTTGGACCATGTGACACATATTTTGTACACACATATATACGAATATAATAAATAAATATATGCGAATAACGGTGATTATTCTTGCAATAATAACAATAATGTACTGAAGATGCCTCGTTGTGTTTAACGGCCCGTTTTAATATATTCGCGTCTACGTTAATACAAACACTAACACACTGGCTGAACGTCGAATATGATATTATCTGCACACAAAACGATGTATCACATTATATAATATTATTATATGGTTCGGTCCACGAAAAACTGCAATTATATTATTGTAGTTTACCTGCGGGAATTGACTGCCGCTGATCGACTGTTTTAATAATAATTATTATTAGGACTCCTAAGTTCTTGTATTAAAAACGCATAAAGAAGTATGCATTTATAATAAGACAAAAAAAAAAATTCTTATTTAAATGTATATGAAATAATATGAGCTAATAACTCCAATAATCTACTATATGCCAAAAATACCAAACCACCCAAAATATGATAGATATATGCACTATTAAACTTTATATTTTTATTAATATTTTTGTATGAAATGTATTTGTACTTCACTTAGTACTTTTTCCAGTTTGTACAAAAAAAATCATGCAAAAACATGAACTTACGAGCCTGAATACATAATAATACTCTGTGTGTGTGCGTGGATATGAAATCCGGCGTATACGTTTTACCGTTAATAAAACGCGAAGAAAAAAATATTGTAATAACACGAAATAAATAGCGTACGACTTCTTAACGTACGATACTTCAGCTGCAGTTGCCGTATAATCGAAGAGAGGTTTTTAATGATTTTTTTTGTTGTTTCGTGTTACCGGAGTTTTAAAAAAAAAAACGCGTTATTCAATTTTACCGACGGCGTCCTATCGTATATACAACTTTTTATTACATACATCATCATTATTATTATTATTATTAATGTCGTATAATAACAATATATATTATATTATTATAGTATATAAAGATTACGTGGAGACGTGGAGGAAATATGGTAAAAACATTGTTAAAAAAAACCGAATTCAATTGTAATTTATAATTCTCTACAGATATATCTATACGTAATAGTAAAACCGCGCGCGGTAAAAATATTACTCGCTATACTTACCTACCTTTTCTGTTATAATTTATATTTAATATCATTAATTGCATATCGGAGATCTATAAGTAAAAATATATCTACTTGCGTCATAAATGCATTTCTTAGGTTTACAGTAAGTATTTCAATGTTTGTAAATGTTAAAAAAAAAAAAACGGAATTACTTAGGAACACAAATCAATTATAATTTTAGTGAGGTCTGCAGTATAATATTCTATGGTTTGGCACCTATGACGATACGTCAAGATCCTTTCAATGAAAACGATTCAGCTCCCGAAAATATAACGGTAATCAGTTATTTTTGATAACATGAGCATGAGCAACTGCTGTTAATCGTGTATTTCGATTTCAAGTATTCAAATTATATGCAAAACGTTTCTAATCAGCATTCCCCTTATTATTTCCATTTTTTTTAACTGTGCGGTGATTTTTTTTCATAAACATTATATACATATTACATACCTAATAATTTCGTACGGATTTTTTTTGAAATCGGACTTTATCCGAGAGTACAATATTATATTGGCACGGTACAACGGTGCTTTCGTATGACAAATATTATGCTCATTACGTTCGTTAAAAAACAACTGCTGGTTAATACGCATGTGGCATGGGGGAAGGGGGGATGTTGAGAAACGCTGTAAAAAGATAATAAAAAAAAATTAAACCAATTTAAACTAAATTTAACCGTTTATACGAATTCGTAGACATTAGTGTATAATTTGTAATAGTTTACGGTTTAATATATTATTATGTTAGTAAAACCGAATGCGTTTTCGTTCGGTTTGAAATATTGTAATATTACAGTCGTTCGCGGTCCACCAGGTACCGGGTCTACCGGATCTACCGGGGTAATCCGACGAGATTGATTACATTTTTGTATTTTTAGTACATGATGTATTATTATATTGCACTAAAGTCTAGAATATTACGGTACTGCAGATAATCGCTCGTCTTGATAAGTAACGTATACTAGTATACACATTAATGGACAGTCGACGCATATTTAACGAATGTTTTTAGGAAATTTTTTTTCATTTTTATCCTTCTTCCTATTATATGGAGTTGTTCTGCCAACACGGGCACCGAATTATACATCTTCCACCGATCGATTTGGTAATTTTCTTCGATGGCTTTTCCGGACAATTTCATATAATAATGCAAGAAATTCTATTCGAATATTGAATCGTTTGATGTGGGATCGTGTTAACGTTATGGACTAAAACTAAAATATCCGTGTGTTATAATACAATTCTTTTTTTATTATAATTTACAATTTCATATTATATTATATGAATGCATACGACAGTTTAATATTGGGTGATCGCGAATTTTTAATCACAAAATGAACTGAATTGAAACTCGTTTTTGGCGAAGTCTGTGTAAGTACTTAGTTTTTCCGCGCTGATTTTTATTCGCCCACCGGACTCACCATAAATATTAAATTATTAGTCATCTCCACTTCGGGAGTGCACGTCTATATATATATTATTTATACCATAAACGATCTATCTATAACGAGAACGCGGCATAATATTATGTTATAAAATAATATTTTTATACCGCGTAACGGCGAGTTTGTGCCGGAGGCGTACGCCACGTCTGAAACAGTGTATTTATAATATTATTATCGTGCGTGTGTACACGAAACCAGTTTTTCGTCGGATTTTTTCTATTCCGAATTTGTTTTTCATTTCATATACATATATATACTATATATCTATATAATATTATATTCCGATTTTAATGAGACGCGCACTTCTCGCGGACGGCGGCGACCAGGTCGTGTCCAACACGGCCCACTATATAAAATATACACCATAGGTGGATACCTTGCGACCGCTGCGGGTTGGCGGAAACGGATGCGATTCGGGAGTCGACGGCGGCGGTGGTGGTGTGCCGTACGGCCGTTCCTGACCTACATTATTGTATTCGTGTGCTGCAGTATACGGACCCGCTGCATAGGACGATTGTTAATCGAATGATGTGTTTCTGTGCCCGAAGTAAAGCGTAATAATTGAAAAAAATAATAATAATAAAACGTGAAACAATCCGTTGCTCTTCTCGTCGCAGCGCAAATAATAATGGACGGGATAAAAAAAAATATATATATATATAAAAAACGGCTGCCTTCGACACATATATTGTGTCCCGGCCAATATATATATATATATATATATATATTATATTACATGTAATAACGAAAATGCAATTAAATAAATCGTCGTCGTCGTCGTGGTCATTCTCTGTCTTCGCGCGCGATGTGTTTTCGTGCGCACCCTCCGCCGCCGTTGTATTATTATTATTGTTGTTGACTTTTTATATAATATAATGTATTTTCTATACGTTTTTTTCGGAATTTTATTTAAGATCTCAGATGCCTGGCCCGCTTTCCTATAATTATATATTCTGGAAGGATGCCATTGTTGCGGACCGAGACGTTCGTGCATTATATTATATTATATCTCCGCGACCGCGATCGCTGCAACAATATAATATATTATAATAATAATGAGATGATCTCGCTTCGGTTGAGGAGACGGCGCGAATTGTGTCCAGGGAAACGTCGTTTTTCGTTTTTTTTACTCTGAAGACACGACGTCACTGTTGTGTTATGACAAAAGTATGTATATTGTATGCAATATGGTAATATGATATATATATTATTATATATCATGTTTATACGTTTCCATATCGTTATTGACGCGTCCGAATATCGTACAAATATTGTTAAATGTCATCGAAACGTTTCGTCGTGTCGATATTGGTCACCTATTTTGTCCTTCTAAGATGATGCCGTAGGTATAAATAAACACTATATTTCTAAGTAGGTTTGTGATAATACACTCGGCTCGTGAATTGTTTAATAAGTACACGTGTGTTTCCGTCGTACGAGAGACGCGAAGCGTACGCAAGACATCGCAGGATTCAGATACGTATCCACTCTTGTAGTACCTACTGTACATAATGTGTATCATCAATCTCCGGTACATTGAGTACACAAATTGTTGCGGATCGTTGATAATGTTTAATATTCATCGAAAATTCGTTTGCATCAATTATAGACATAGACGACACGAATAAACCTATGGTAATGACTAATGGATTATACTGTTTCGGCGGACGCCCGACTTGCTCGTCCGTTATTATTTGGCAAAAAGTCGTTGTGATAAAATATTCTATTATAATATTGTATTATATTCACAACGACGCTGATAATTATTTTATGACGGTTCTCCCGTGACCGTCCGCGCGGCGTTCGTGGGAAACGCGCATTACTCGGATTACACCTTATAATAATAACTGTGAAATAGTTATAATAATAATTAATAACAAACGGCTAGCCGTCGACCGGTTAATTCACCCGAAAGCGACAGAATTTTGAAGTTGAACTGTGGCATGCGCAGATATTTATTCTTTTCGTTTATGCGTGTGCACAACATTATAACTTACAGATTTAATAATCATTATGAAGAAAAAAATCATACACTGACGAAAACAATACGACGGCTTCCAATAATAATAATAATAATAATAATAATAATAATAATAATAATAATAATAATAGTGTGTTTTCTGACCGGAAATATTTCGTTTTTCCACAACCCAATCAAAACGGCATTCCATTAAAGAAGGGAGATTTCTCTGGTGCACTAGTACGTGTTCGATTCGTTCCGAGAAGAGAAACAAAAACGGTGCGGAAACAAAAACGGGCGCGCGAAAAATAAATAAGAAATGCTTCTTTTTACATTATTATCGGGCAACAAAAAGAAAATTGGCGCGCGATGAACACAATGAGTCGCCGCCACCGTAAGTGTAAAAAAAAAAAACAAAACGTACGTAACTCTCGAACTTCTGCAACACACACGTCGTGTACTGCACAGGTATAGGTAAGCTGCATAATATAATAATATTAAAAAAAAAAAACTATAATATCAATATGCAGATGCGTTGTACATCTGACGACAGTTTATAATATACACGTTAGAAAATGCTGAAAAATGTCGACACGTGTGCCGAAAAAAGCTATTTCTACTGCCTGCCTGTTGAAATTCATTTTCTAAGCTTCCGATTTTCTAATGTCACATCGTCTTAATACCTAATATGTCACGTCATCGGAAATTGTTAGACGTAATATAATATTTGAAGCTGCGTCCATGTAATTCATATGCAGCCGCGGATGCTGCAGTTAGTTGTCGGATCGACGAAAACTAAATCGTAAATGTCAATAATTGATGGTAATATAATAAATTATGGTTTCAAGTTGACTTCGTCGTATAACTGCTCATTGATTATTATTTAGAGTATAATATATTTTTTATACCTGTCGTAATCTCCATTATCTCCACGCTCGGTTGACTACTTGCCGCCGTATAGTGTTGAATGTTGAATGTACATTGTTGAATGTACAGGGTAAAAATGATTTATTGGAATTTTCAAACAATTTTTTGTTATATATTTAAAGTTTTTAGTTTTAGAGTGATAAATGATACATAAAATAAAATAATGATATTTGATATGTAGTTGCCGGTACTTATAAAATATAGTGAAACTTCCATATAACGTACTTCTATTTATCGAATTCTCTATAATACGAATTTTTTTATGGACGTTGCACTGTATGTTCTATAATATGATATCTATATATTGGTTACACGAATAACATCTATAATCGATAGTCAAATTCGTCCCATACTTGCTCTAGATTTAAGCTGTAATTGATTCCGTGGTTTATGATAACACTCATTATATAACGGTACATATATCTCCAAAAGAAGTAATCGCATGGATATCAGGTAGGTATATCCAATGAATCATTTTGAATAATTTTGTATACATTACTCAGATACCCCTGTCGTCCGCTAATGGGCCTATAAATTATAATAATTTATACCCGCTTCGTGTTTAACACGAATTGGCGAAAATTGATTTGGACTTAAATCCCCAAAACTATCCCCCAAATCAAGCCATAGTCAAATATGCTAAGTAAATATATATTTTATGCATTTTTGAAAATATACTCAATAACAATATTTAAAGTTGTGTTTTAGTGGTTCACTATTTCTGATAGGTGAGATAGCAACGCAGCTGATAGGTATTACCTATTGTTTATTTTTTTTTTTTCCGTAGAAAATGTGGTTAGAGCCAATACCATGTAATATTTTACCACATATGTGTTTGTCTGCTATTCTCTTTGCTTTGTAGATCTACAATTGAATGCATGTAAATTAAACAATTTACCTTAAAATGTTTTGTATATTTGTATTGTGTATTGTGATGAATGATGACTATAATAGTTGGTCTGAGGGGCCTTAGTATTTTTAAAATCAATATTAGGGGGATTTAATAAGACCTCCTAAAAAGTTAGGGTATAGGCGCCTATGAATTAACATGGTACTCTATGATAGGTACCTATCATAACGACAATCATGAATATTATATTTTATTATAATATCGACCTAGAATATCTGTATTTTCGCATTAAATCGTAAAATATGGTTCGTCCGCTGCGACTGTTCTTGTACACTCGGTGTATAAAATCGCGCGATCGCGACCGGAAAACACAGATCGCGGCGGACATGACGTCGCACAAAATATGGGTCATTATTGCGTTATTATTACCTTTTTGTTATTATTATTATTATGTATATTTTCGACGTCTGTGAAGGAGGCTCGCAGCGGCAATGTCGGCGGGCGCGTCGTGCTCCGGCGCGGTCGTGACAGCGGCGGCGCGCGCACAACGTCCTATTGTACACGCCAACGGCAAACAATGACGACGACGATGATATTATCGTACAGCCGTTCCAAACTAGACGTCTCACTATAATATATCGTATTATTGTATACTTTGGCGGTGGCGGTTCAGTGATGATGTCGGGCAGACGATCGCTGTCGCCGCCATAGCAGCTGAATAGATTCGTCGCCGTCTTTGACCGTTCGGGTAGGTATAAAAATAGTAAAGTACACGCAACACACACTGTCTTGTCCACGAGGGCGGGTCGTAAGACGTCATCGGTCGTCGTCGTGAGAGATTGGAGTAGATCCCGTGGCAGAGTCCCGGCGTCCATCGTGAACGATATATCGATTTGGCGGATTAATCGGGGGAAATTTCAAATATCGCAGATCGCAGATGAATCAAATGTATAGGTACATCCAAGCAATTATAATATGCAACATTATCGAATCTATACGTACTCTTCACGAAAAACAATTCGCCTCTTGCACTTGTGATGTGGCGCTCATTTCGTCAATTGTTGTAATAATATAATATACCGTTACAACAACACTATGATGTCCTATATTATATTGTCACCTTTATAATATATCCATAAAACATATATACAGAGTTTGAATTGAGGAGGGATGAGAGGGGGCGTAAGGGGACAGAACTTCACTGAAATTATTTTTATCTTTTGAAAGAGTCCCCACCAATTATTTATATGGGACGTTTTGTTTTCCGATTTCTTTTTTTAGTATAAATTATTTTTGTTATTTTTATTCTGCTAAATTGTATTCAATAATGAGATATTATTTAAATTTAATGCGATGAATTATAGGTAGGTATAACGTATTATTATCATAAATACTGCTATTAAATAAAGACAATAAGCATTATTATTCGTATATTGTGATAATTTTCTGATGATTTATGTTTGACGGTGCGTAGGGCTATTCACTATGTAGGCGTTGTGTTCAATGATTTAAAGATACGTTGAGTTGTTTCAAGTCCAGAAGCCCCTCTTCTTTTATGATGATTTCCAATACGAGCACTGCACAACATATGAATATATAAGCATATTATATGCAACATGCATACAATGCACCGCGGTGACGCGTATAATACAAATAACGTGTAACCTGTTATTATGATAATACAATATTGTCTTTGGCCGAATATCGTCGTTACCGCAGACGTGTGTGATGATCCGACGCGTCGGCGATTCACGGCGGCGTATCGACCTACCGTCGCCGATCTACAGTTATGCGCTCTCTGCTCCTCCTCCTCCTCCTCCTCCATACGCTCTTCCAGCAGGCCGATCGGTCGATACGTGACGATATGTACGAAACGTTTTTCACGTGCGTGTGTGTGAACGTGTGTGTGTGTGTGTGTGTGTGTGTGTGTGTGTGTGTATGTGTGCGCGCGCGCGTAAAAACGTCCAACATCTTCGTCGTACAGAACACGGGAAAAAAATCACACAGATCGATGAAAAGAAAGAAAAGAAAGACAGAAAAAAAACGCTTCGTGTCATGTATAGGTACATCATATTTACGCGCGTGTGTGTGTATTTTGTTTATCTTCTCAAAGGTTTCGACTGTGAGAACCGTATATACCACCACTGTTGTATATATACATACCACTATTACCACTATATTACCACTATGAATACACTGTTACGACAATACCGTCTCTGCTGCGCGGATACATGTATTATACCATCTATATGTCTCGACTTCAAAGGGAGATGTAATATATTGCATCGTTAAACGTTTTCTGTGTGGGCAAACGGCGGGTCTGGTCGTCGGCCGCCCACGGTAATTCGCACGGTGCGTGAGGAGCACGCTCACAGGCAGGCCATGCCACTATGCATTATGATGCACTAAATATATGTATTATGTGTATATATTATGGTAATATATTATGGCTCGTCGCAACAGCATATAATATAATACATATAATCTAATATACACATTGTATTTACTCGTAAAATACTGTCGATAATGAAAACACACTCGGCGAGAAGTACATTATATAATATGTATATATTTGGTAGGTCTATACGCCTTGTACGCGGAAAGACGACGATCCGCGTGCTCGCGGTTTTCGTAATTTTTTTTCTGTATTCGCGTCTGTCATCACTCAATATTTTACACGTCATGCATAACACGCGCGTATCATATGGTCTATGTGCGATTGTAGGTATACCATCGTATAATATGTGTACGGAGGCTGTTTTTTTCCGCGATCGAACACCACGCACAAACCGGTCGCGTATACATATATAAAGCGATATGAGCTGCTGCGGATGATGCAACTGGTTTTTCGTGTACGGTTTGCTCCAAATCGCGATTATCTGTAACCGTCGGTAATACGCCTATCCCGCACTGCAATAAATGCACTATCGTATTCGTATATTCGTAATAATAATAATATATTATTGTGTGTCGTAAAACGTTACGATCGTATCGTATGCGTATGCGTGTGTGTGTGTGTGTGTGTGTGTGTGTGTGTGTGTGTGTGCAGTGTGTATCCATTATATTATACGTATGTATATACGAAATTCGGTTAATCGCCCGTGAGAACGCACAACGATATTGTACGCGACACTACCATCGAGCAGTATTATAACAATCATAATAATAATAATAATAATATATAATTGAACGGCGGCGGCGGCGGTGGAGTGTTCGCGACGAAAGGAATTCTCGACTAGGTTCTGTCCGATTCACACATATACATATACACGTGTGTGTGCGCGCGCGACCACTATACCGACCGTACTGCATATACACCGTTATTATATTATGTACTCTCGCGGTCCGACCTTCCGAGGACTTCGTTATTTCCCGTATTCACAACAGATGGTTTTCCTGTTTATTTTTCCCGTATATGTGTATATCGTCCGTCTATTATTACTATCATTATATATTGACGTATCCTCCCCCCCCCGCACAGTCATATGTCACAGTGTTCGACAACGAGTTGCAGCGCCGTGGAATGTAGCGAGATAGCGGTGGCGGTTATCTCCCCCCGCGACGGTTTCGAGAGGACCTACCGATTGTTATTAAAAAACATTATAAGGTATATTGGATAGTATTATAATATTATATACGCTACCGACACGATATTTTCCGGTAGGTACCTCCTATACCCGTTTTCAAATATACTATTTTAAAAACAATTTAAAACCATTTATCCTATTCTCGTATCATCATTTAGTGGTTGGTCCGATCCACTATCAGAAATCGGCCCGCACGATAATCTTAAACAGATTAAGCGGTGCGGTGCGCACACACTCGTTGAGTCTTTGAGTCATATGTTGTGTCTGTATATGCCGGTGGGAGGGGGAAGGGGGCTGCCTAGGCCGAGTCCTCATCCAGTTTACGTATTATCGTAGTTGGTATATAATGTATACGGACCTGGTAGAAAAATGCCATCATGTGAACCGATCTGCGGCGCGTACACGCGTTTAAACTCGTGTATTAAAACTACGCGTGTAAGCGCGAGATAATTATAGGTGTAATGGATTATTCTTATTTAATTTATTACGAAACGCGTATACATATATATTATATTTATATATAGAACATGAACGTAATACTAAAATATATTATAGTTATTATCATAATATCGCGAGAAACGGACGCCCGAGAATGTCTGTAATGGTCAAATTGAATGTACCGAACGTACGTAATACGGTAATCAATATACTATTAGTATCATCAAGGTACTAATATATAATATTATACGATGGATGGACTGGTTCTCATCGTGCAGATGCGCGTGTATAAAATAATACGTACGATGGCACCGCGACAATTACCTATCCGAAACCGGTGTGTCCACGGTAAAATAATTATAATATCTTAATGATTTTTTTTCTGCCAAAAACACTTTTACCAATTCAGTAGAATGTAGGAAGTTATTACGAATCTTCGTGGTGAACTGGACGAAATACATCTACATGTATCGTTGAGTCGAAAACGGAAAAAAATGTGACATTAATTTACCAGACGAAAATTTGGTGCTCACTGTGCACATTTTAATCAACTTATATAGTGTAGGCATATATTATAAATTATATAAATGGAGTTTTCGGAAGAAATCGTGGACAGCAGAAAAAAAATTATACATTGGTACAAATTAATATATTAAAATATATTATTATGTCAATGGAATAACGCTCTAATAAAATATATAATTTCGTTGTTTGAGCAAGTTTGAAAATTCTATGCCGCCTCAGCCCGCCACGCCGCTGCCGCCAGTATCTTGCACCTGTAGTAGTGCACACGCCGAGGTGTTAATATGACGTTGATTAATAGTTGCGACTGAGTCTCCGACAAACGATCGTCGTCAGCCGGTATACACACATATACACACACCCACGGTAATGATGATAGTAATAATAATAATGTATACGCTAATTATTGTTTACCGATCATTAATCATAGCGCGTGAAACCGAGTAGGTACCTATAGTATAGTGGCTATATATTGTGAGTATAGCACGCGTTGTCGACGAGTACCTTCCTATATAAATGTATATTATACCCATGCATACCCCCGTGTGCGATGTCGTGTTTACGGATCTCACTCGGAAATACGATCATAATATATAGTTGCAAGATGAT
Source organism: Acyrthosiphon pisum (assembly GCF_005508785.2). Lineage (NCBI taxonomy): Eukaryota > Metazoa > Arthropoda > Insecta > Hemiptera > Aphididae > Acyrthosiphon > Acyrthosiphon pisum. The sequence continues at coordinate 64,851,290 of NC_042495.1, forward strand.
TACGGTCTATCGCTGGTTTGATTTTGATCGGTGGAGTGTGAAATACAACCTGCACGAGATGGTTTTGTAATGAGTCCAATAATAATATGATGAATGGCGCATTCGCGACGTAAAAACAACAGTAGTGTGTAATATTATCATCTGTTCGGTCGTAGGTATTATATTCGCACGATGTATGGAATAGCGAGTGGAATAAAAAATTAAAACCATAGTGCGACCGAGTGAATTCGTGCGGTGTGCTCGCATAGTTCTGAAACGTTCGTGTATATATTAATAAACATAATAATGATATTGGAAAGATTAAATTAATTCAATCAACCGAGATTCTTTCTACCCTACCGTTAAAAATGTCGTATGGGGTATATCGTTCCAGGTGAGCGTGCGTACGATAAAATATAAGGTACTACTGTTTTTTAAAAAAAATCTACTCGGGGTTCCCCTTAACTACCAAAACCTAAAGTATATAATATAAAGTATACTACAATAAATTCATTTTACATAAAAATAAATGTTCGACAAACATAAAAAACTGATCGAATATTGTATAGTTTTCATATTATTATTATACGACATTATTAGTTTGATTATTACATACGCATCGTATAGTGCAGTGCTATATATTATTAATTACGATGGTCGACCTGTCTATTTCAGATGGTAGGAAATAAATTGGTATTTTACCACGAGGTACTTACAACTGCAGCTCGTGTGTTCACCGTTATCGCGCGATGATCGTTATACTGTTTTTTTTTTTTTTTTAAATTTTCTTACCACTGAAACGTTTTGGAAATGTCGTTATTTAACGCCATAACGGAGTTGCGTACGCGCGAGTGAAGTGCACATCATAATAATATATATGTATATATTATTATTATTCACGACATAGCTAGCCACGCGACCGCGGTCGTCGATTGACTGTGGGTCAATACGGAATTGGGTATTGTTTGACGCACTAGCCGTACGGTAAATCGTTAATGTAAAAAAAAAAAAAAAATTGAAAAAAATAAAATAAAGTCTTAAAGAACGAAATTCAATTTCCATACCACCGCACATTGCGCGCTCGTACACACACATATTATAACGTGTTGCAGAGTCGAAATAAATTGCCAGCACGTGCATCGGAGGAGACACGGTGAATATATCGTTATTATATCGAGTAGCGTCGAAGACAATTATTAACGTTGTCGTCATTTTTTTTTCATTCTTATTTTTTTCCCCGCAAAACATTCACAAAGAGCAACGGGACTCGCGGACAGCGCGGAATTCATTCCACCTATATACGTGTATATATAATAATAATATATTATACAGAGTGCGCAGCGGCGAAGTGGAGACTCTGGATGGCCAAATTAGTATCACGTATATAAGTAGGTACCTACCTACTACCTATACTACGCGGCCGGTGGTGCGTAAACATTTTTAATTGTCGGTCCGTTATGTGCGGGTACTTTTGCACTCTGTATAATATACCTATAACTGTGTTATCGTAGATTCCATCCGAACGTGTAGTCATTATTACGTCGTGTAGTGCAATATTCATGTGTTATTATATGCGTAAGTGTTAAGCTATAGCTTTTGGGGAAAATAAAGAAAATACATGGAACATTTCTCCATATACGAAACGAGACGAGTGCCGCGTATACTAAATTGTATTATGCGAACGATCGTTAATGTACGAAATGGTAATAACGTGCGTGGGCGTATAATATTTTATCGTCTATTAATAAGTCATCACGGCCGTTGTATCGGTACGTTTGGATAGCCCAGCGTTGAAGTCACCGGCGACTCTTCGCGCCGACGACGGACGTCCGCTAAGATCTACCGTGAGACCAATGCGGGGCGAGCTGATGAACATTTAACAGACTCTCGCATGATTTTTCTCACGCGAGTTTGACCTCGCGTCTGCGTATAAACTAGGTATATATTATAGTATTTAGGCGTTTGGATGTATCGTCAGGATCGGTGTTATAGAAATTGAATCTGTGGCCATAATTGAAAACGTCCATTATACACTATAGCCGCGTGCGTTCAAAGTGACCGACCGATGCTCGTATGTTTTGTGTGCGTACGGGAACCTTTCGAAAACAAATGACGAAGAAGTAATTGGTGAAATGATTACCGCAGGGAAGAAATCGAACGTTTACACTCCCTCGTCGATTTTCGCCATGCAGTCTATATCGATTTTTCTTCCATTTCACGCGGTGACCGGTCACGCCATATATAACATAATCACATACATAATTATAATATTATAAAGGTACAGCACAAATCTCGGCCAGCGTAGCATGCAAGTTTCCCGTCGTCAACACACATATAACTGCCATATAATAATAATAATAATAATGGATACGTGCACGCGACGAGGATGAAAACGAAAATCGGCGGCGGTGACGGAGGACGAGTTTATTTCTGCCCGGATCTACATAGTAAAATAAGAATAATATTCCGCTGCGAATTCCACGGTTTTGTTTTCGATTGGCCGACCATGGGTCATTATATATTACAAGATAATATCATCTCTGCAGGAAACCGGGATCCGAACGTTCGCGAATCCTACTAAAACAGTTTACATCCGCTTTTCGTCGTATGCACCGCATAACGCGTACCTATATAATATAACGGATACAACTATTTTATGGACCGTGCAAAAATAAATGAATATACCAAAGACATATAAGATTGCTTATTATAGCTGATATATTATATGTGATTTTCCCACTTCTAGAAATGTATTAACGTATAAAATACTCATATATTATATTATGTGGAAAAGGCGGCCTCCGCGTGAACATAACATAATTATTTTCTTGTCTTTTCCTTATACGCATCATTATCAACACTACGAATTTTAACATTATGGCATGGTCCGTGTACATCTTCTTACTGTGGTGTCGAGGCCAAAACTGCACGAGCTCGCGGTAAAATTAACAATATTATAATATTAATATCCTGCGATTTCGACGGTACAATCACAGAATAGATTATTCGACGGTACAATCAAATCCACATTGCGGAGGTGCTAGTAGCTATGGTCTTCGGTGTTCGGTATAAACGCATTGTGTGAATAACTATATGTATTATGATCAGCAATAATATTTAATAATATTATATATTATGCAAACCACTGTATCGATTTGGTACGTGAAGGTCGGTTCAAGGAATTTTCCGCCCGGTGAAAAATTAATACTCGCCGCCTTTTAAGTACTGTGTATCATTATAAATTGAATGTATATTTATGTGGGCATGCAAACGTTTAGAGGACAATGGCCGGTGCACCTTCTTTAATAACTCTAATTTTAATCGAAAAATCATCGTTTAGACCATGCAAACGATAATGTCGTATTTATAGGTATTATTATGTTTATTATATTTTGCAATAAAATGAGAACACCTTGTAAAATGCCTTGTACTGTGTATATTATTTTTGTTTTGTTCCGATGAGGGTGACGCGTTTTATTGTACAAGTGCCTAGCGAACATAGTCAGATCACTTGATCGATTGAATAGATATTATTGTATCTTATAAAAGTATATTATTAGGTATCTGGTAAATACATTAAGTACCTACAAGAACAGTTTATGCAATAATTATATATCATTTATATACCACCAGAGGAATTTTTTTTAAGAAAACCGGGAAACGGGTCTCCTCGATTTTTTGATAACATAAATATTTTATCGCCGAAGATATCCAGCGAAATCGTATTTATTTTTCGCAACATACATATCAAAGTTTCTATAGCGTAGTAGAGGCGTGTGTGTGATGCCCCAATACGCGATGGATCACTCTCATCATCGTACCCCGCGGTCGTAGGTCAGTCACGCGATCACTGTTATTATTATTATTTATTACTATCGTCATTATTATTGTTTAATCATGTATTATTTCGGAAAGCGACGTGCGTGTACAGTCAAGTGGACGAGAGTGACCGTGTGAGAATCGGATCAGTTGACGACCACGACGAGCCTCGTTGACACACATATTATCTGCGTGCGTTTGGCCTTGACGACGATCTGTTTGCCATTACATTTTTTTTTTCGTTATTATTATTATCATCGGAGTATTATTGTTATTATTATTATTATATTTCGGTCGGACGTGCAGTCGTCATGTGATACATTCGTTAATGGAACGTAATGACACTCATTATACGCCGTACCGCCGATCTCGTTCAATTGTCTCCATCGGGTCGTCCCTCGACGATATATTTTTATTATATCAGGTAGACGTATCAATTACAAACCGGCTCCATTTCTCCGGTCTACTCGGTTTTTTTCTTGATTTTTTTCGAATGGTTTCAGTCAAAAAGTTACTCGTTGACGCGTCCGCCGTTTCGCATCGCGATATCGTAACGACTATTTATGTGTTCAAATTAGATAATTTTCTATATTATAATCTGTTTACCTATATATATTATGTACATTATTATGCATATTTTCATCCCGATATATAATTAAAAATACAGTTTTATGGGATGTCAATCGATACACAGATCCATCTTATTCTGGCCGATAATACGCATTTCCAATATCAAATTATAAAGGCTAAAACGTTTAACATTTTTCAACACTAATTTAAAAATCAAATTTATCATAACTACAAATTATAGGTATTTTGTATGTATTTCTAAATCCAAGAAATAATTTTATATCATACCAATTTTTGGGTAATTTTTTACATGTCCCATTGATCAAAATAACTTTTGTGAATAGCATGACTTATTAGCACAGCGTTACCGCAAATTGTGTTCACCGATAAAGATTATAAGGTATATTAAGGTACTTACGTGATTTTTTGGTCACGTTTTGTGTGTCATCAAATTCGGAAAAAAATCTAATAACCAATTAACGATTATAACTAAAATTTCTTCTTTAAATGCGTCGTGATCAATGGGAATTGAATATCCCAACTTAAACATCATTAAACATTTCAATGTATTATTTAACCTTGCAGTGGCTTATAAATTAATAGTAGAAATATTTTCATGATCCGTTCAAACCAAATAGTTTACTGACCCATTATTTTTATAGACCAAGCCAGGAGACTTTATAGTCCCTTTGAAGCCATCACCTAAATGGTGCACTTATAACACACTTGCCGTACAAGTTCACAATATTATATTATTATTTTTTAATAGTTAAGTTTTATATTATTTTGTATAGTTATATGACCATTTTTACTTGCAGATCGTATTATGGCTATAACGGTAGATCTAGTCGCGTATTTTAATCGTCGTCAATAGTTATTGGTTTATGTGTGCGCGCACATGATATTGTACCTACACTGTGACGTCGGCTTGTCGTTATAAGTATATTATATTATGCGCACTACCTACCAACGTGTAATAATAATTATATTAGATATTATATTTATTATATTTATAGGAGCGTATAAAAATGTAAAATACAACGATGGCCTTAAACTGTGTTTATAGTTATTTCGACGTGACCCGGTAACTGGTTTTTTTCAGCGTATGAGACAAAATATAATATTATCGATATGAAAACATTAAACCAACGTAGGACGTACCTGCCTCAGGTCTGTCGTTGTTACATAGACAATAAACCCAATTTGTAACGACATTAACCCCCTTATAATATTTTACTATAGAATTTAAGCGTTTCCCTTTAGTTTTGGAGGACTATATTTAAAGCAATTTAGTAGGTAGATGTACACTGTACAGTTATATGATTTAATTATAATTGATAAATGATAAATTCAAAATTAAATGTGATGAATGGATAAAAATATAATGTTGTTAAAGGTAAAATAATAAGGTAAATTATCGTATCATTTTTTACAGGTTAAACGCAAATTTAAAACCATATGTTCCACGTTACAAGATACACTTTAATAATGTTCTGTAATCTATAGTAATGTTTATGTTGAATATCGTTAGTTTTCGTTACTATAACTGTATTAATACATTTCTTAAATCCCTATCCAAAAAAATAAACGCTAGTGTTGATTGCATGCAGTCACAAAACGATAATTATATAATTAAGGTGAAGTCGAAGTTGGGATAAAAAAATTCGATGGTTAGAGAAATAGTGGCTATATTAATCCATTATTCCTATTTTATTAACTACTGAACGGTATAGGCATATCATATTTACAATTTCTAATATTATGGATATGTATGATTATAATTTGCACGTTTATGGGAGAGGGTTCAAACACTCTTCCAGCTTCTGCGACATTTCGGTGCCGTGTTAAATCAGTGATAACACTACAAGTGACATTTAATTAATTATTGTTAATAGCTATCAATATAATAATATTGATATAATAATAATAATAATAATATATAATAATATATAATAATATTATCCCGAGTACGTACTGCAATAATATCATACCGTGAATGGTTTGTGTAGCTATATATGTACTCACGGGAGAATAACGATTATTATTGACGGTGATAAAGTCTAACAATTTATCCCCGCGAAAACGTCACCCACCGCCATCCCGCTGTACCTACTTTTATGTATATTATATATGCACACCGCGCAGCAGTGAAACACAACTCCCGTTATCGGGAAGAGACGAGTAAAAATAATAATAATTGATTATGAATATTCATGTCGTTTTATTTTCACATGTATTACCTGTACTTGTAAATATATATATATATATATATATTGTGTCTTATAATGCGCTTATTCGCCATCGCTGTAATAATATTATTATAATATAATAATAATACGTACGCGGGCAATTAAACAACGTTACGCGTGGCATTTTAAACGCCTATTGTTATTATGACATCGCCGACGGATTACGGTTTGAAAAAATATTGAAGCGCGGTCGAACCTATCTAAACAAAATAATATTATAATATTATATCCGCGAGAAACACTTAGATTTATTATAATTCTTCGGTGTGTGTATATGTTTATGTGTGTGATGTGTATATTATAGGTAATACAAATTATAATACCTATAGTATATAATGTGCGACTTGTGCGTTGTCTTGTGGTTAAAACCAGTCCCGCGTGTCGGATAACTTATAAACATACACACATACGTATATATAATATATATCCTGTAAGGCTGGCCATTTTATATTATGCATTTTTTTTTGTTTTGTATTTTAGATTAATGCCTTGCAAAAAATCAGTCTGAAACAAAACGGTATTAGCCAGGGGGAAATTAAGTGAGCGAACATATTTTCTCGGTATAACGGCGCGGTCGTTTGGCACATGACGTATAACTAATGCCACGCGAAAAAAACTCATGAGGATTATAATCAAAACATAAACACTGTGATGAATTGATCAGTCGGCGGAAGAATAAATCCGCGCCCGACACCGATGATACACCTGCAGGTTATTATTTTCGTAACCACCTATATATATATACATATATATATTATATATTATTTAAATATAATTTAGACGATGCATTTAAGAGTATACGATCGATATAGAGCCGCGTTGTCGCTTTCGCCGGGCGTGAAGTCTTCTAGGAAACGAGCCCGCGTGAAAAAATTGCGTGATTTTCACCGTCTTCTTCATTTGCCGGCTGCGATACAATTATAACCACGTTTTTTTTTTTTTAATCTCATCCTATAGCCGCTATAGGCGCCGTATATTATAAGTAGAATGCGTATTATTGAGTACCACCTATACCTGTACATATACTTATATATTTTATTGTAATATTCATTATGTTGCAAATTATATTGTGGTGCAGTGCAGCTGCAGCAGTTCGTTTATCGGCCGTCGTTGTACGTCCGCTCAATTACTATCCATACACGTCTCACTGATCCATATTTATGTGTGTGTGTGTGTGTGTGTGTGTGTGTATCTATACCTACAATAATGATAATTTATCGTCCGAAATTCCGCCGCTGAAATCTATACCGCGCGTGAGTCGTCCGAGGTAGCCCACGTCGGTCGAAGCTGAAAACGTTCGCCGATATCACTGCTATTATACTTGTACTATAGAATTGCCACACGTTTTTGAACCCGAGTGTTACACCGCACGTCTCGTCGCATACCTCCCATATACGACGAGCATATCGCAGACGGACCGACGGACGGGTCACGTATATTATTATGACGTGTTCGATTGTTGTCCGCGACGCGCGCGCAGACTGCAGCTGCACCGGCATCAGCGACGCCCGTGTATCGTGTGTGCATAATATTATACTATTCCACATTATTGTTCTAGGTATATATTATTATGCTGTTGTATATTATGCGATGGCCGTCCTCGTCAAAGCGGTCAGTTCGAGTAGGCTTTTTTCTCTCTATATATATGCAGAACAACGCCGCCGCCGCGAGAGGCCGAAATACGGAGACTTAATTTGACGCGGACTATATAATTATTAACACACGAATAGCGGTAGCGTGTATACTTATAGGTTTTTTGAGTATTATAAAGCCGTGCTGCCGTGGATAATACGAAATTTCGGACCGATACGTTTATATATGTATATATATCATATTTTCGACAACGCTGCAGTGGGGCACACATACGTGTGCAGCTCTACATTTTAGTATACATAGGTATAGTGTTTTACGTGCGATTTGAACAATATAGTAATACGGCGTGTATCTTTCTTAGATTCCGAGTGAAGCAAGGACCCGTTGACAATCGTGGTTACTTTTCGAAGAGGTTATCAAAACTATATTATATCGGTCAAAAGTCGAGCAATATACTGCAGTTACACGTACTTCTAAGTATTAATTTTATGATTTTATCGGTTCATGAGTGCAATGAAAAATTACAGAATATCGAAGTAACTGCTGCAGTTCTTAACTAAGCTTAGAATAGTTTTTATTAATTCAATATCACACTAAATATCTTGTACCGAGGTTAGTAAACTAAACTAGCGTCATCAACACCGGTTCTCATCTGTACGGCTTTATTTTTTTTCGAAACATAATATTTGCCGCTGTTGAAATATGAAATTTTTTATTGCAAAAATAACATAATATATATATACACATTCAATATAACGACGGAATGATCTCGGAGTAGAGAGAAAGATAGAGAGTGAGAAATATTGTTGTTATTATGCTACGTGTAGGTATATTGACTGTTTCTGTAATAATATATTTGACCGATCGAAAACCGCAAAATAACGCGTATAGATGAGCGTAGCAGTGAAATAGAGATTTGCAAATTCGCAAACCAATATAAAAAAAAAAATGCGTTCTCCAAGACCGAGGTCAAACACCTGACAACAAATTCTTACCCATTTGAAGCGGCGGAAATCTTCGTGATATGATGGCGGAAGACGGTGCTTCCGTATAGGCGGTGTGGATGGCGCGGCGGACTGGACCGCTTGGCGGCTGGATGCAAAAACGGCGCACAACAAAAACGATCAAAATGCAAATTTCGGTTTAAATTTAATATAATAATTTTTGTTCGCGAAAAACTGCACTGGCGTGAATGAGGTGTGCAAGGCAAATAGGAGACGACGGCGGAGAAATGTGAACAATTTTTAAAAACTGTCGGATAAAATGTTATAGTTGAGTTTCGTCGGGAATATAAAATATAGGAAATGATATATTTTATATACGGTGTGCAAATGTACGAAAGAAAATATCAGACCTTGGCCTTCGCCAGTCCACTGGCAACGGACTATTGAAGAACCGATCGTAGACACCGTTGGCCGGCGGTCCATCCGGAGCCCCGGTGCCCCCTTCCACGCGACCGCGGTGGCCACTTCCGACGGCTGTGGTGGCGGCGGCGGCGTTGTGACGTCACGCTGCGAGAAACGCTTCCGCGTGGAATGGAGTGGTATGGCAGCAGCAATCGCCGACGACTTCTTCTTTCCCCGCCACAACTGCGTCCTATATACACATCATAGGCGATGGCACACGACACGACGACCGTCTCCCATAGTTTAATACTTTAATAGTGTATAAAATATACCTATATTTTTTTTCCAACCACCGTAAAGGCATAATATTTTATTAAAGCGACCCCGACGGGCTATATCGGATACGATTCACGAACATAAAATATATTGTAACATATTATAACAACAATACTTTATAAACATAAATCCTATACATTTCATAATATATATGATACGCCCGTTTTCAGTATTGCCGTGCAGTAAAAAGTCCGACGAACTGTCTCCGGGCTTGATGTTAAGACTATAAATGATCACATAATATATATTGTACTAAATCAAAGGGCTTCAGTGATTTGAGACATCGGAATTATCTCCTTTGTATTATCATGTTTCTTTATTATTTATTAGATATTAAAAAAATATGGTAGTTGTAAAATTCATGTAATTTACAATTTACAATAATCATAATAATATGTTAACAATTTTATTTAACAAAGAATTATAAAAGATATTTAAAATGTAGATCAAAATATTTTACACAATGGGTGATAAAAATGTAGGTATTTAATACAATATAATAATATGAATTTTAATTATAGGAAATTGATAATTTGTGCATGTCTATTCCTGCTTCATCTAAGATGTTTGTTATAGCCATTATAGGTTAGGTATAGGAAGTACATACAGTATTGGGAAAATTCCTAAATTCTTATTACTTGGCATAATATGTTTCAAATGGCTCATTAGAAATTAACGTGCAGTTAGGTGTAATTGTGTAAGCGTGTCTAGTTCTGCCCCTGCATGTAATTGTGATAACTTACAGGCGTCGATTAACTAATCGCATTTGTACATTTTTAATAATAAAAAATTACAACGGTGCTTATTTTCGTGTGAGACAATGTTGATAACGGCAGTGCAGGACGACGACTGCGGAGTTTACACGGTACGATGAGACTACCGCAGTGATCCGACCATCTGCCGGTTGTAGGCGATGACTTCGATGACTTAGTTTTCTGCATTATAAAACTTAGATCCCGTCGAATTGTTTCGTTGTAAGTGTAACTATCGCAAGGACAAGGCAGGCGACAAATACGACGACGGAGACAGTATAATGTTAGGTTAGGTTATGTAATGTATACTATAAAGTATAATATATATTATGTACTTACACGATTATATTGTGTACGCAGTTTCGGCTGTCGCCTCCTCTTTTTGTATTGTTTGTAAGGTGTGTGTAGGATGCATGTGAGTGTGTTCTAGTCGAGACCGACTCCGAGCCCGTCAAAATAAACGAAAACATGAATGATCGGCGGCAGCGCCGCGCGCCTGGAGGTATCCCCAGAGGTCGTGACCAAAACGGATGATCCTATAGTCGGGGCCCGCCTTAATATATATTTCGATCTACATATTTTTCACGTGTAACTACTAAGATAATATGATATTATAATATTACCATAATATTATTGTTATTATTATGTCTGCGACGGCTGAGTATATGCGATTACATTTGCGCAATAGACACCACGCCGAACGGTCCAAAGCGTGCACCGGTGAGTGAATTTTTTTTCGTTCATTTTTAAAAAATTAAAAACACGATTTGTCTTACGCGTCTTACACCACCGTATGTAATATATAACTAAACCAAGTTTGTGCTCTTAATTTTGAATGCATAGACATATTTTGAGGTGGGTGGTCGCTCCGAATGGCACTTTTTGTTTGGCATAATATTTACGTTTTTAGTTATTATAATCATAATAATTAGTGATATTAACAAATTCTAACTATTATTTAACCTTTATTGTGGTTTTATTATGATTGTTGGTATTCTATCTTGTTTTATAATATTGAAGAATTACATTTTATTACTGTACTGGCTATACTAGGTATACACAATACATTTAAAGTTTTTTTTTTGAACATTGAATTGAATTATATTTAAAAGGACGTGGTACCTGCATGTGTTGTCTCCGTCTTACAATTGCGTAACATAACTAATTGTATGCTCAGCAGTACACGTGTAGCTCCATTAATTTAAACATTAGAGTGAATTGACCTTTTATAAAATCTAAAAGTAAGATTTTTATCTAGGTAATCTCATGGGCATTTTATTACATTTTAATTTTAAAGCGATTTATGAGAATTTTCAGATGTACAAACAATTAACAATTTTAAAATACACTGAATTCGTATTAAAATTAAAATATAGTAAAAAAACCCATGAGTTTGCCTAGATAATAATCTTACCTTTAGATTTAATAAGAGGTGATTTCACTCTAATTTTTAAACTAACGGTTATGCCTAGCGTACAATATTTACCATGTCACGCACTTGTAAGATGGAGACAGCACATGCCGCTATCACGTCCTCTTAATAATTTCTGTATACTTTTTAAGTAATATATGTCTATATTATATTGATTACTATTGCATGGTAAAATTTAGAAAAAAAGGCTAATCTTTCTCTGTCGTTATTTTTTTTTCTATATGATATGTAATAGAACATATAAATATTATAATCAAAATTAGTTTTTTACAATAAAAAGTTACGTTTTAAAGGAAGGGCAAAAAAATTAGCACCAGGATGCGAAAATTCTAAATAAGTCTCTGTTCGTTTTCAGAGATGCGAGCACGCGTTTTTTCTCTCCATATCTCCAAGGCGGTCTGACATTGAGTTTTTGACTTTGAAGAGTTTTACGGCGGCGTGCGATCGCATTTCTTGCGTGGGAAGTTGTTACATTTTAAACCTCGCCCAGAGATTTTGCTCATGCACACACGTATATATATATATATATATATATATATAATTTATATATATAAGTACTGTATATACCTTGATATTCCGCCGCCACCGCTGCGTTGTATTGTTCTACAACAATGCGCAGGTGTTTTGCTTTGTGCTGATATTAAGTTTTCGGAACCATAATGGAACTTCCTATATAAACGACCGACAATATCAAGGATATCGATCGGATCTCGTCAAGAGGTACGCCAGTTGTCTACGTAGTTTTACAGTGGTTTGTCATTTTAGACGTTTTCGATGGAAATCAATTTGACATCAACATTTTTCCCATGCCTATGTATAGTGCAGTTGAATGGAGTTTCAAAGCAATATACATTGCTCGACTGAGTGGGTGTAATGTCTTCTGACGAATTATTTTAGTTGTTAAAAAAACAAGTAGCTTACTAAAAATCATTGCATGGCTGTAATAATTTTGCTGTCTTACTGCGGTAAGTTGTAACATTATATCTAATTTACGAAAATAATTATCGAACGAAATTATCTTATAGGTACCTACCTATTATATTATAGGTACTGTTCGTTTATGAAATTGTTTTTTGTTAAAAATCTTATACATATCATGCCTTTAAGTTAACTATTTCCTACATACGTATAGTCAATATAGTCACTATATAGATGATAATTATTTTATAACGATAATAATAATCAATTATTTTCGTTAAGAACTATAATTATTTTCAAAAAAGAGGCGGATACTATAGCAGGTACCTATGTTTAGAGATCGCGTGTTACAAAAAAAAAAAAAATGGAATATATTCATAATTTGGATAGGCGTGTATTTTTTTTTTTGAAGAAGAAAAAGTACAAGAAGAATGGATTGAAAATACCGAAAACCTGAAATTTGAATACTTATTAGTTATTACTATCGATGATTGCTTTTAAAAACAGAAAGTGGGCATAATTATGATTATTAATACCTGTATTTTTATGCTATTATTATACTCGTGGGTACAGAATAGATTATCGAGGGTAGGTACCTACTAACCTACCTATAGTGTACACGTATAACAATTATGGCATCTATACAAGTATACTACATAGTGTTTAATGACTGGAATCTAAATTAACTTTTAAAGCAGTTAAAAATTCAAACGATTGGGGTATAAACGCTTACATCAACATGATTGGCCGTAACACATTGAAAGTAATAGAACATTACGAACGACTACAACTTACCAAAACTTACCTACAATAGTATCTATATATAGCTACTATGCGCCACCTGCAAGTACACGTTATTTATTCGTATATATACACCAATATAGTATACCAGCTGCACAATCAACATCGGATTTCCGCGTGTTTTTATATTGTTTCGTGTCAAGTGTTCGTCCGCAATGTGATTGCGGATCGGAGGGGTCAAGTGTTATTATTATTTTTTTATTTCCCTCCGAAAATGGGGTATTACTTATATAGGTCTGTCGTGATTTCTGGACGATGGATATACATAATGTATAACGCGGCCGCGGTGTCATTACACGAGTGGGATATTTGTTTTGTTTTCTTCGAGTTGACCAACATTCGGCTCGCGGGCGGCCATATTCGCCGCGTTCGTCCACTTGCAGCTGCGAAATTTCCGGGCGCATCAATATGGAGTAGGCAAATAATCCCAAACGAATTAGAACAAAAACGTGTGTATCATGCACTTAAACGCACGAAAAACACCGTTCCGCCTGCACATCCACTGCGGCGTGTGATCGGGCACAAAAGAGCTGCGGCCACTATACATTACATAGTACGTAATAATATAACATATTATACGCGTAGGCACACATACACACACACATATATATATTGGTATTCGCTTCCCGGACGTAACTATATATATATATATATATTTAACATGCACGGGCCGAAGTCCGTTATACTCATATAATGTACCTAACAGCGACACAGACGCATTGTCTTAAAGGGCTTTCGAGTATATCTCTAAGCATGTGATATATATATATTTTATTGCGTGGCGCACATATATACATACTATATATCGTTATACATGTATATACTGTCAGCGAGTATTGTAATTATTGTTGTTTCGACACATTTTAATTGTAAATCGGAATTTAATATATATGTACACGCCACACATATATATTAGACGCATGTGTCGTGCACCGTTAACCGATTGTGTACTTAAACGAGTATGTGTGTGTGTGTGTGTGTCCGCCGAAGAAACACTTAACGTAAATCGTGTTGCCCACCCCCGTTCGTTGTATACCTCAAAATACACGGCGTTTATGTGGCGTATTCAATTGAGACCTCGCGCGACCGACACACAACCGTCTCGGTATTATAGGCACATGTAATAATATATTATATGATCCATAAGCAAACACTGCGTCAGTACGATATATCTACATCAATATAATACATTCGTAGTCCTCTTAAAGATAATTCGCAGTGACGACTGCAGTATATTAAATATATAGAGATCATTTTGAAGTAAGGCGTTCAAGCCCATCTACAACGGTGGCTGATTTTCCCAGCAGCGGTTTAAATTAATTAAAACCGTGGTAAAATGTCTTATCTTATTGCCTTTGTCGTTTGATACACTATATAATATGTGTTATATAGAAAATAACGTATTGTGGATGTATCACACACTTGTTGATATTTAAGTTAAGCGAATATAATATAGATGTACGTAATATCGTCGTTAACCTAATCATCCAACCTCTACTACGGTATTTACTATCGATAATCTAATCACGCATAATTTATCGAGCATGATGGCAAAATGTTGTTCAGTATATTATATAAATAATTGCTTGATACCTTTTCAAAAAGTCAAAAAATGACATGGTATAGAAAATCACCAGACTTAGATCATTACTCATCAGTTATTTCACTAGGATTCACCGGAAAATGGCAAATACATCTATTTGGTCTTGACGTGTGGAATTTGCGTCCCAGTTTTTGACGATTTCATTTACGAAAAATGAAAAAAAAGTTTGACAAGTATCGAGAGGTAAAAGATTAGCGATCGATCTCACGTCGCCAAAATCGGACTGACTCATCTTTCTATCACATATATACATTCGTCATATTATTTATCGTATAATTATAATCGTATTCGTGATGACTACGCGACAACAAGTTTATTTATGGTATACATTGATATATAATATTATATTATTTACGTGTACTCATCTTGTATGCTACCTACCGCATAGCCGTTAGTGCAGTGTGTGCTACGAACCAACAAATTATCTACCGTAACTTATAATTCTAACAAGGCAATACCCAACCTAACCGTCAGTTATTAAATCATCAAAAGAAAAGAATTTGTTGGACGTTTTCTGGAACGACTTAAAAACAATATAATATACTTAAGCAAATAGAAATTACAATATAATTAGAGAACAACATGTATATAGGTATTATCAGCAATAAAAAAAGTTTGTTAATTACCTAAAAAATTCGATTTATGTTGGTAGCATACATGACATGCCACAAATTTCGATTAGCTTACAATTCTAAAAGTATATCTCTGTACGCCTTCCTGCAATATATACTTGCGTACACTGCGGCGGCCTTTGAACTGATTTGTTCTTCTTTGTAGTTCGTACGATGAAATAATAATAATAATGATACTCGTGCTCACAATAACGTTTCATACATAATATATTATTATTATGTTTCTCGTGTCTTACACCCTCCGACACGTGACCAACCCCGTCCTTCGATGCGTATATACCAATATACCATAATATATAATAATATACTTTCCCGCCGATAACTGTCGCCACATGTATTATAAATGATGATATGCGCCGTTAATTGCGATTAATAATTTTCACGACCGACCCGGTTTTCAGTTGTATACGACCGTCCTCTACCCTCTGCTGCACAAACTCTGCAGTCACTATCCCCGGGCACGTCTGCGGCACGTCCGTCGTGGCGTTTGATATTTATTTTTTTCTGTTTTCCCGCGATACATCGACAAAAGTCGCGTCGACACGCGCGCGGGACTATTCCTTCGTCGCATACGCACGGGGAACAACACGCGTTCCCGCGGCGGCCATGGAAGAAAATAATATAATATTATAATGTTTATAAGAATCAGCCGCACGAACGGGCGAGAGTATATGGTGGTTTAGCGGTGGGCACAGCAGCTCGTATTCACGTAGTGTATTTACAAGCATATAATATATCAGCCATCGTGTATATATATATGCGTATTTATATATTTTATTGACAAGGAAATCGTTTGTGTACAAGTACGCAGTGTGTGAGTGCGTGTAACGACGACAATATGTCCGCGAGGCCTATGGGATCTAGGACGTGCTTAATAATCCGTTCGTATGGTAATTACGTTCGTACACACACACACACACACACACACTCGCTGCAGACTGGCGTGCGCGTACACTACTGACCCATAATATTGTATACCGACCGTATTACAGATAATATTATATTATGTGCAATACATGTATTATTATTATCATCGTATGCATATAATATACATTATTATATATATTGTATGTAGGTATTATATCGGATGTGCGGTGAAGAATGCGTCGTCGCGGGTGCGCGCCGCACAATGAGATCCTATTACGTATTCGCGTTCGGGTTTAGGCGCGGGAATAACCGCGGTCGGGTTACCGGTGCAGGCTGCGAGGTATTAATATGACGATATAAAATTGCCGATTTTCGTATGCCGTATGATATACGGCATGCGTTCTACGCGGATAATTATATACATTTTATTCCTCGCCAATTAGCGTACGTGATGTATATAATATTATATAATGTAATTTAATATATTATTATAATATCGCATTTCGAGACGCCGCGCACCGGTAAACCGACGACCGATTGTGTTGGCGACAAAAATACGACGCGTTTACAGCTAGAATACAGATCACGATGGCAGGCGGTGACTTTAACGGTCTTATATACATATATACAATAACATACCCCATGCACCCGTGATAAAATCTCCACTTCCACCTCTCGCCGCCCGCCCACGAATGTCGTCTCAACGCGGACTTTTCCGGCCCTTTTTTTTACGCCGCTCGCGCGAACGCGCCATATGGCTCGTTGAAGACTCTACCGTATTATATTGTATAGATATCATATTATTATTATTTTTATTATTGTTGTTGTTGTCATTGTCTCCGCCGCGAATAGCGGACGCAAACGTTCGATAATGGTCGCGGTCACTATATTATTGTTATCGCCGTCGTCATCGCGGTATAGTCTTTCGCGGTCGGTCGGACGCCTCGTATATGGGGTTTTATGTGCCTGTACACCATATGACTAGGATGTACGACATATATATGTATATGCTTTTAGCGATCTATCGCGTTTCGCACGACAGCGACTGTAGCAAAATCGCGATCGCCGACGTCGGGGACGATGTAAATATATTATCCATACAAGCCGCGTTTTTAGATTTTACCGCAACAAATAACTACAGAAACGGTTCTGTCGCATAACGGACAGCTGCAGTATACCTATACACAGCATCAGACGCCGCTCGAATGCGTCCCGTAATCGAAATTGTATAAGTGCATTTTTAAAAATATATACGTGGCCATAAAGTGCAGCGTTTGCTGTTTTATTAATCATAAATTTTGTGTCAAGATAAGATAACTCTTCACCTCGCGGATCACACGGACATAAACAACACCCTTCATACGTCGTTCGTAGAATTCACATTGAATCATGATCTTCGTCCCTCACACGAGGACAATTTTTCAGTACGTTGTGAAGATGAACTGTCCCTGTTTTCCATTACTTAAAACTGGATGACCCGCATATATAGCAGTATTCTATATTCTTCTACTTTATATACTACTTATTATATATTAATCTTTGATATTCCTCACTCAGGCAAAACAGTTATTCCTACTTTCGCTTTGATCGATACTGATTACTGATACGATCTCAACCATATACCGCCTACCTAATTTGAGCCTCCGGGCTTGCTTAAAACTTCAAACCCAAAAAGTTGGGCAAAAAAAAATTTGGAGTATAAAAATAATCGAGTAAGTATGGCTGAATACAGCAGAAACGTATCTATAATAAAGCGAGAGATGAACCGCGTAGTTATAGTCAAGATTTCGAAAGCTGAGTGTAGTACTATATTCTACAGTTAATTATATATTTGTTCAATGTAAAGCATGTCTTCATCGAATAATACGAACATGATCAGTATTGACACGATTAGGGAATTTAAACTCGGTTTTCCTCCTCTCGACATACCACTATGGCTAACGCAAAGTGAATCGGGATGAACTTGGACCTACGTCTTAAACATTAAACAAAAAAAGGGTCGGAGATTCCAAATACTGCACGCACGCACGTCACATGAGCCGACGAACGTTTCGGCTCCCGCGGGGGGGTAAACACTCGCGTATTATATTGTATACTGTGTATACAGGCCGGACATGATAAGCTATACACGCGTTTATATGGTACCTATATAGGTGTCTCGGAGCACGAAACCGTTTTTAATAGCGCGCCGTTTAATGTTCACAAAAACGATTATATTGTATAATTCATATTACATGCGCGCACGTCGCCCGTGGCTTGTGGTATAATATAATATATATATAAACGACTGTTTATGTACTTACCTATTATATATTTTATAAAGTGACGATGATTATTTTACTCTGTGTTTGTGTGTGTTTGTATACTACGCTCGGCCGAGACGAGTTGCACTCCGTGTGATAATTCGTGAGTATTTATACAAAAGTCTCTGGCAATTATCGCGTCCGGTGCTAATTCAATATATTATGCGCAATACGTCCCGTTATAATATCCTACAGTATACTTAAGTTCACTTAGTATATGCCAGTACAGGTCAGGGGGGAGAGGAGGATCGCGGACCCCAGTCGGGGCGGGATTTTAAGTTTTTAAAAGCTTGAAAAAACCTTCGTGTTCCAGAAGGAGGAGGAGGAGGAGGTGTGTTGCTCGCGCACGGTGTGCTCGCGACCTGCACTTTACTCGGAGACACGTTTAAAATATTATATATAAAAGGCGATACGTACGACGGTATTAATATAATAGCGTGATATTATTTCATAGCTGGTTGAATAAACAATATTATACAGACATTCGTGAAGATGATAAGGCGGCGGCGGCGGCGGTTGAGTCGTGTAGTGTTTATTCGTATATGGTTTTTAGTTTCCTCGGTGCGCTGCTCATCGCCGGAGACACCGAGAAACGGTCCGAAAATCGGTCGGAATTGGGTCAGTACACTTTGACAACAACAATGACTAAGACGACGACGAAAAAGGGAAAAAAATAGCGGTCAGCTCGCCGAACAATGACCGGAAGAAGACACACTCGGCCGGCAGCGGCGGCGGCGGACGCGTATTCGTTGTTAACGTGCGCCCGACAGACACGAGCTCTACATATATATAAATACACGCGGAATCCGTTGACTACCCCCCGACCCGCACCGCGGATACGACTCTCGCCACTGATTTATCGGTTTGTTGGTCGCAATTATTAAACGGTAATATGTACGAACGTACATAAATATACATCGCAGCTAAGTGTATTTTTTTTATTTTTTTTTATTTATAATACAGTCATTGCCTGCTGCAGCACTTGCCGCGACGTGTATTATATACGTTTCGCCAAGAACGGCGGAGAGACGAAAAAAAAAATGCCGTCCGTTTATAGGTAGGTATACCTATGAACTATAGGTACACATATGTATTGATATGTACGCGAATAGCAATGTGTCCTCGCGTTGAACGACACACGAGAAAATATCTGTTACGTTAATCTCAAAACGTAAATTATTTGCGTGTTTTTATTTTCAAAAAGTGTTGTACGCGTGCATATATTATATATATAGCCATATGGGTTACATGTATTTATAATATATAATTTTAAGTCGTCGCAGGTGAAATCTATCGGTGATTATTTTGAATATTTTTCTGGGTATTAATATTCGTTTTTTGTGTTCTACCGCGTTGACTTATTAACGATAGGTTGGCGATATTTAGTACCTAATCGTTATGGCTGTGCGTGCGATGTCGTTTTGGAATAACTTGTCGAAAACTTTACTCATTTCGCATAAATTATTTCCACCCCATTCCATTTCAGAAGGGAGGAGTCTCACGCTGCTCAACTTAACGGATCACATACATTTGACTTTCTTCATCAAACCCATATACTTACCACATGAAGAGCATTAAATTTCCATAAAAATTAATATTATTATAACATTACAAAATGATAAGTTTTTTTTTAAAAAATTGACGCAAAATTTTAAAACTTAGAATAGTGATCATGTTCGAGTAAAATGTTTATATTATGTATAGAATGTGTACATATTGTCAACTGTCCAGTCTTGCTTCCAACCATTTGCTCCAGACTTGATTCCAGAAATAATACGTATATTTTCTTATTTTTGGTGGACTATTATAATAAGTGACGATATTGGATTTTGAATTTTTGATAGTGAAATATCACAGTTAGTATTCGCATTATAATATGTCATCTATATAATCTGTAATATTTATGGTAATTGAACATATCTGACTCAATATAATTAACTAATTTTTTTATAATATTCAAACACTTCGTTTGATTTTGATAACAAGGCAACGCTGGAGTTTGATTTGTACCTAATTTTTACTACGTGATTTGCGCCTTAATAAGTTCACTAGGAATCTGTATGGAACGTTTACGTGTTGTTTGGCATATAATATTATTATAAAATTATGAAATTCCTCTTAGATTTGTTTCTAAAATTAAATTTAACATTGCTCTTGTGCGGTCATCTACATATCACAGGAACGTCAATGCGCTAGGTTCGGTTACAAACAGTACTTTTTTTTTTTTATTAGTGCCACAATTCGCGAGCCCCGGAGCGAATAACGTATTTCACATCACGATCAGGTATTTAAATAATTATACAACTCTTATTATTATATTATATTATAATACCCAAGTAGAACAACACTATTAATACGTGCACTTACATATTATATTATATACGTATTAAGTACTACGGCGTTTGGTGCGAAACGCTTTTATAATATAATAAATATATATATATATATATATGAGTATACGACGCTCAACAGCGCTAACTCAACAGTCGTACACAGCAACATATACAACTTAAACGCACGCGGGTTGTCCGGGTGATAATTTAATTTCGACATGTGTCTTTGTGCGATAAACACTGGACGTGTGCGTGTATCTGCGGACACGGCAGCAGTAGCACACACACACTCACACGTCATGGTAAATATGTATATATATATATATATTTATTTATATTATATTCATGCTTCATGGGTTCGTTTAATGCCATTATTATCGTCTCGTGCAGTAGGTATATAAATGTGCGTATATTTATGTATATTCTATATAGGTATACCTGTATACGACTGTTGAACGACGCGATCCGTTATACTTTAGCGTGCGTATTTTTGTTGAACTATTGAATGGAATTATCTGTTATGTTAAAAAAATCGATATAATAATAATATATTATGCTTGTGCTGAGTGTGCAGTGCAGCGCTGCCCCGTCGACGTCGGACGTGCCGATTCCATATAGGCGACCGCGATATATGCGTAATCTGTTATAGGAAGTGCTAAAATAATTTATTATTTTAACGGACCCGCAGGAGTCCTTCCCTCACATTGCCTCACATACTCTACGCAAGTACCTACACACATTTCATTAAAAACAAATGATTTTATTGTGTAATTAAAAACAGATACCTGCATAGTTATTGTACTACATACCAACGTTTTTATAATAATGTAAAACAATTCTATACACTATTAACTTTTGGATTTAATAACGCTGGTTATTGTTATGTAAATATTTAAGATTTTAAGCTGCGAATTTTACCTAATAAAACAGATTTTTAATTAAAACTTTGATATCCAAACCAGGAGCAGTTCTTATTTAAAACCTATTTTATGCGTCTATATTATGGTCAAGTCAATCTCTTGAACATTTCACCCAAACCCTTTCTCCTGTCCAATCGGTCATTTTTTATTTTTGCAATACCACTATTTAGTGTGAATTTCTGTGGCATATACATTTTCTGTATGCACATTATATACCTTTGTAATATAATTGCCACTGCTACTTTTTGTTTGTATACAATTTTGAAAAATCGTTTCTGTATCCGGTAGATTTATAATTATTACGATTTATTGTACTGTTTTTTCTTGTAAGTTTATCTGAACTCAAAATAAAAAAAGTATATTGTTTTCGTGTTTTTTAATTAACTGAGATTTTTATTATAGTATGCATTCTCAGTTACCAAATACCAATTGCATAATTATTGATAACAATATTAAATACTACTGTTACTGTAAATTAGATGTCTGTGTTTTGTTATAGAGAACTATACAGTAGTCATGATAATTAGTTGAAAGAATAACGCACGATTACATCACCATATAGTAGGTACACATCGGTAGTTCACAAAAGAAAACAGTACCTACCTATTCATAATAAGTGTAATACGCTTGCCTAGGTTCCACGCAAGTCAAAAAATTCAAAATAAAAATTGTATTAAAATTCGTATCCCATAATGCTGCAGCACGTTCTCGGTTCGTAGCTAGAAAACTAAAAAAGTGAAAAAGTCGTCATTGTCATCAGTCGTCAGAGCTCTGTCAACAATGTATAGGTAAAGCCGCGCACAGCATTTAAAATCCATCGTATGAGAGGTATCATCATTTTACTCGGTACTTATATATAATAATAATCTATAGACAGTTGTACACGTATAATATTTTGTATTTATAACATTCCGCGATGCAGCAGAGGACACCGCCGGAACGCTAAATTTCTATATTAATTATATATCGGCACGGACTGTTTGTTTTGTAACCATACCGTGGCTATTATATCTACCTATATAATAATATATGATCGAATACGCGCGTATATAATAGAGACGTATTTGTATTTTAGAAGGAGGAAAAAATTAATAAGTCTTAACGACGCGGATGATAATAATAATAATAAAAAAAAACGGCTGCGGTAAGAATGAAGAATCATTAACTCGGTCGACGCGGACGAGTCGATAATTGATAATAATAATACACAACTATGGTACAGTGTGTGGGGTGAGGTAGCGAAAAAAAATAATATGAAAAAACGTATCACGACGGTGCAGTTGTTTGTAAAATATCGTTTCGAGACTCGCGCGCTCATTAACGGTATTTATCATATATTATTATTATTATGTATATAATATTCATGCATATACGTATAATATTGAAGCGAGGAAGATTTATTCGTCGACCGTGCGTCGCGGCGATTAGTGCAACGGAGAAAAAGTATTTTCATTTAAATTGACAGCTAGCGTTAAATTCGCGCCATATTATTCATCGGCTGGGCACTTGGGCAATACACTGCAGCACACGTATGTCGTATATGCCTATTATACATATTATATTATTATTATTACTGTATATTGTAGGCATTGCATTCGGCGGAGGCTCGAGGTCTGCGTGCAAACGTGAGCTCGGGGCGCGGGTTAACGGACTCATCGGAAACGGAACGGGCGCGCTTATGATATTATATACGCGGATCTGTATGTGTGTGTGTGTGTGTGCCGAGGACAGTGAAACAGCAACAATTCGAAAACCATATATAAAGGTGTATTCCTACGTAATATTATTATTATTATTATTGTTATTGTTGTTGTCTCGTTGTTATCATTTCCGATGAATCGAATATTATTATAATATATAAAATTTGGTAAAAAAAAATAATCGATAAACAAAAAAAATCTTCATGCGTCCGATGCGAATATGGCGTACCTACCACCTCCGCGTAATATCGTACAAGCTATAGTATAGTATACTATGTACAGTTTGGGTTTAACAATTATACTATAATATATAATAATATTCTCAGCTCACGCCATTTGTCAGTCTATATTACATTTTTAGATTTATTTATACATGCATATTGTAGGTATCTATGTAATATGTATATATATTAGTACACTCGTGTACATTGTATATATTATATGTTTTTGCGCGCGTGTACACGGTATTGACTTGCCGTGACTGTATGTATTGTTGTCGGGTTTCTTTTCGAGTCATTCCAGAAAATTAAAATCGAATTTCCTTCGATTATCACTGCAACGTTTTTTTTTTTTCATTTTCATTCGATTTTCATAATATATCCTATACCATATCATTACATTTGTGGAATCGCCGCAAGTTTAATTTATCTTCCTGTGTTTTTTTTCTCCTTCTTTTGTCCCTATGCATATAATCTCTACTGATGTTGCAGTCAATTTTTGTTTGTTTAATTTTTTTCGTATTTTGTTGATTTTCTATACGTATATAATGAAAAACCGGTGGCCCGCACCTCTGGTTTTTTTCTCATCCTCTCGGACATTATGGATTAGTTAGGTAACGCATATTTCGCTGCAGCGTCATCCTAGGTTTTTGTTTTCCTCTTCGTTTTTATATCTTCGTTTTTATCTTTGTCGTCGTCTCTATCATCCTCTCTCTGTCTGTCTCTGTCTCTTTCCACGGTTCCGATATCAGTGTAAGCTGTAAAGCGCAAATCTCGCGGCGTTCGTCAAAATGTTTCTAAAACTTTTATTATATCAGCTCATTACCGACAGTTCGGTGGAAACAGAGAGGGACGCAAAGCACATATATAGGTAAAAATTATATTATAAAGTGCCTGATAAAGTTTGGCGTTGGTCCTCGTTTTTTGTCCCCCCACTCTGCAGCATTGGCGTAGACCGGCAAAGCGCCGTTCTTGGGATTAAAGTCGGTGTCGAGATATTCAATATATATATATCATATTATTCTAAATATGTGTCATTATATTATAGCTGCAGCGGTGAATTTTTTTTGCGATTGTTCCGTTTTCGCCACGATAAATTCGTGTCGCATTGTTTGAATGCGCTCGTTGACATTGTTACGAGATTTAGACGAGAATTTTTGGATGTCGCCCTGGCTGCGGCTATAGTTGGTTATTAGCTTGCTAGGTTTTGATATTAACTATAGTTAAATCTGTAATTTTTTTTGTTTCGGATTTTTTTCCTCCAACGCCGGAAAAACTCGTGGCATAAATAATAGGTAATATTATATTATATCCTCATGTTAGCTGCAGTATAAAAAGTATAGTGTGCATAACCTCTCCGTCGTTTTCGATGACCTGTAATTCGATTTTCTATCGTCCTTAAGATGTTCACTCAGCCGCGGTTTTGCGAGCATTTATTATGTATATTATTATATTATCGTCCGCGCGCGTTTCTGTTTTCGAGTCATGGTCATTAAAATGTTTATGCATTATTGTGACGGCGGCGGATGTGATGCTGCAGTGTGGCGGCAATACGTTTGTGAGCTAATCCTCACTCTTCATCCGTCACAATATATCAGCGTCAGTTTTGCTCCGTCTAAACATGCGTATTTATAGGTACACACAACTATTTGTAAATATGTGTCATCGTATAGGCCATTTGGAAAATTGGTCTTTTTGGTAACCTGAACGGCGTGGAGTTTATTCAACTCGTTCTACTCGCGTATATGGTACTTATATGGCGCTGCTATTAGTACAATGTGTTGCCGAAAAAAGTTTAAATTCAAGTTAATGATGGAACTCAAAAGTTACTTATACTTACTCGGTGTTAAATAATTGCGTAGCTAGTATATATATGTTTAAGCCAAATGTATAGGTATAGTATTAAAAAGAAACAACAAAGTTTTGTGCGGATTCCGCATTAAGAAGAAAAACTATAAACTAGTACAGCGATGAGACTATATAGCGAAGGACAGAGCGGAAAGCTTCTAAGAAAATTAAGGATATCATTAACATATGTTATAACTTATAAACTATTACTTATATCTATTATATATAGTATATATATAAATATAAATATTTTAAAAAGTTACAACGGTCGTAATTATATAAAGAAGATCCTGTAATTGCAATTATTATAGACCGATGCAGTATATCATGACTATGTTACAGTATTATGTGCTTGGCTATCCGAACAAATCGAAGAGCTTATTTATATACATAAAAGCCGCTTTTATATAAACGTTTCGATGTCGGGTGAAACGGGATTTGATGCCTCAGAATTACTACTGCTAGATGAATGCAATTGTTCCTCCGACCTGTAGATTATACCTATGCGGGGAAATGGACTTCTCTCGCTACGACTTTATTACATTATATTATATATTATACGCTCCAATGGTTAATTTGTAAGACATTGTGTAAATCGTAGAATGATAATAATATTATGTATGTATTATATATAGTTATTGAATAACGACGTTAAAAGTGGATTTTAATTATTCGTTCATTGAATCGTCTCGACGGAGCCGGTTTACGAGCACATCGTCGTCGTCTTCAGCCGGCTTACATATTATATAGAGGTACACGACGTTATATATTGTCTTCTACGATAATTGTACCTATACGATATTATATTCTTGAGCTGTGTTTTGCGTATACTACATTATATTTTGTGATGCGTTCGATCGCTATATATATGTATTGACTTCATGATTACCATGTCATATCGTATTAATTAATATTTGTAGGTTATAAATTATATCTAAACGTACACTTTAATTAATGCAAAACTGTATATTATGCATCGTTGGAATTTCTAACGCTTTTTATCGAGCATTTGCAGCCTCTGATATTACGACGGTTTTATCGTGCGCGCGCGCGCTATATTGGCTTCACGTATATTATATAGTTTATTATTCGCTACTATTAATCATACGAAATAACTAACTTTGAAACAAGTCCTTATACTATTCCACACACACACACAATTATTTAAATCTTTGAGCGTAACGATTTTAAAGTTACTCGAACGTAGAAGTATATAAGGTTCGAATAAAATATATATAATATATATATATAGTGTATTTGTGGGGGGGAGGTTGTAGCTTATCACGTCGCAAGGCGGTAAAAGTTTTCCCATACAGTGTCTCTGCCGTCGACAAGCTCGTGTTGTAGTCACTCGCGTTTATAATCGCGTTGCAAAACTTTTCCCGGGCTTGGCCGATTCTAGCGCGAACGTGCGGTATGATAAACGCACGACTAAAACAATGTGACTGCCGACGTGGTTTGTACATAAGCTCGCGACGGGTTGATGACGATTGGAGTTTAATTAAAAATAAAATTCAGACTATAAATATATACTTATATATTATTTATAAATGTGTATCATGTGAGTGAAGCGATCGGCGGATCTTCGCCGCCGTCGCAATATTTTTACTTACAAGATTAATTATTCGCGTACGAGATAAAATACACATATATTATTATATGTATCATGTGCGTTGTATATATAAGACGCATTTCGCCGGCGGTGATTTTTTTCCCTTATTTTTTTTCGCGTCGTCGTGTCGGCCAACGGTTCCTCGGTACGGGTCGTGGTCGTCACCACAACGTATAACAATATACGTATAATATATATATATATAATATACCTATATACACGGGTATACGCCGCAAGTCGAAATCGCGTGTCCTACTTGTGTGCGCACGTCCCAAATGCCGCCACTGCAGCCTCCTCCACAGCCACCGCCGCCGCCGCCGCATTGTTGTGTTGTAATTACCGTTTATATATTTTATATACACTCGATGGTTGTCGTAGTCGTCGCCGGTATGGAACCATCGTCGTATAATATACCGTCACGACCGTGACCCTTTGCCGCCGCCGAAGAGTGTGTGTAGTACGCGCGTGTATGTAGGTTTTCTCAAAACGAAAGAATGGTATAAAACTAAATAAATAAAAGCAGCCGTCGTGCTACAAACTCTTCCGGGGGCAAACCCCTCAACCACCCCCCAGTATTATTATTCGTGTATATGTGCGCCTATTTATGCGTATAATATATATCTATTATAATATAAATACGCGTCTGCCCTCGTGTGAGTATGCGCGCGTGTGGTTGCGTGTGTGTGTGTGTGTGTCCCAGCTATACATATTCTCTATAAATTATTTGATCTCCGTATTGTATGTAATGTCCAATGTACATGCGATTGAACGCATATATAATAATAATAATAGCATATTTGTACATAATGCATATATTATATTTTATACATATACCTAGAAACGGGATGGCTGTACATGCGGAGACTTAAACGAATCTCAGCTCGACGATCGCGCGCGTGGAATACGATGAGTACACAGCGAGAGAGCATTGCTGCAGCTACTATATGTTGTCGTTTTCAGACCCTCGTCTCGCCTAGGTACCGAATTCACTCATCGAAACACATCTCGCTGCAGGAGGACGGAGGTTCATAAAACTACGTCATTATATCCAAAGTGCTCGAAGAAATC
Source organism: Acyrthosiphon pisum (assembly GCF_005508785.2). NCBI lineage: Eukaryota > Metazoa > Arthropoda > Insecta > Hemiptera > Aphididae > Acyrthosiphon > Acyrthosiphon pisum. The sequence continues at coordinate 64,880,189 of NC_042495.1, forward strand.
CGATCGCAAAAATGTCTGTCCTCAGGCATGCGTATAAGAATGAAAAAAAATTCACAATTTCAGTTTCTCGCCGTCATTTATACGGATTTATATGTATATAATTATCGTGTCCGGACGCGACTCTCGGTTATCCTACTCTCGCATATTATAGTCCTGCCATATACGTGCATAGAAACTGCATGCGCCCGCGGTGCAGTGTCTCTTAAGACCAGTGAGGTATACATTATTGTTATTATTAATACCTATAGGTTTGTTTCTATTTTTTTTTCGTCCATATATAAATATTCTGTAACAGCGTGCGTGATGTACATTGTTGCGTTGTCGTTTCTGGCCGCCTTTCGTATTAGGTATATATAATATAGGTACACCGCGCGTTTATCATATATATGTATAGTATATACTAAACGCGTATATGATGTACCTACCGATGATACATGACGTATATTATTATTATTATTTATATTCTTTCCGTTGTTTTTCTTTTTTTCATCCCGTCTAATAATACCCCCTCCCACACGCGAGAACCGCGTGATGTGGTACAGATACACGCCGCGGTGTACACATTACAGGCATATACTGTCTATATTCTGTGTAATATATAAAAGAAAAAAATCGATTTCCACCGGCGACGGCACCGGAGAGCTGTCATCGCCATATTTGATCTAAACGGCGGCGGTGCGCGTAAACTCATGTGGGAACTCTGTTGCAGCAGAAGCAGCGCACAACTACGACGACCATAAACACGCCTTTAATTGCGCTTACGTGTTTAATGCGTTCCGATCTGATATTGAGCGGATCGCGCGCGAGCGTATATTGCATAGAGAGAGGATAAGCCTAGCGGAGAAAGAAAAAAAAAAATATATATAATAAACGTCGCGTACCTATGTAGGTATAAGAGTCGGCCGGGAATGAAAAAAAAACCTACATAATACCGTATAGTGCTGCGTTTTAGCGAACGACGACTATTATATTCGTATATACACGACGACGAGAGAGGCCGTGTCGTCGTCTTCGTATGGTATTTATGCGAATTTTCGATATCGTCCGAGTTCGTGCTCCCGTATAAAACAATATATCTTCAGCCTGCACATGTACACTGCAGCGCGTTTGAGTAATCGCGAAACGAGCGATAGAAACGGTACTTAAAGATCGGTGGTGGCGGCGATGTGGTGTACTTACTTTAATCTCTCTCATATTATAATATTATGGCCGGAGCAGACACTTGCACAGCACCTTTGGCCGTGGCGCAAATGTATAATAATAATGATAATATATGTATAGGTAGTAGGTACGGTCATCTGCGACGTGCGTATTATAATATAGTCGCGTACGATATATAGGAAACCAGCAGCAGCAAGATAGAAACGGCTTGCAGGAAAGGAGGATGGAGTTTCATGACCACCGGCGGCGGCGTCGTAATATATAATATTATTATACAAATATGGTAGTGGTATATTGGTCGCCCGGTATAAACCATGTATATAGATATGCGTACGTGGCGTGTGTACTTTACCCTTTCGCGCTTCCTCCACGTGTACTCCGGTCGTGTGTTGTACCTATACCTATCTATATTTATACAATATACATAATATAAAACGTACCTTACGTGTGAAATGTACCGCGTGTTATAATACTTATCTCGGTCTGGGGTTTTATTTCCCGGACGTTTTTCGCCCAGTTTTTATTCGTCGCGATCGTATAAATTATGCAAATCGATTGCCGCCCAGGCCCCTCGAGCCATCCGAACGCGCACGACCGGTCAACCCCTTGGCGAAGTGGTTGCAGCGTGCACTTACTTTGCGTACCTGCATACCTAGCTACTATAATATGTAGGCCTATATATACTCTAGTGCAGCTCGACCCGGAGAAGAAAATATATAGTCTCTAAAGAGAATAGCGTCTGTGAGTTTGACCAAAACAATCACCTTATCCGCTACATAAACCCATTGGTTTTCGAGTCTGCCACACTGCGATGTGTTCAAATACTTATTATAAAATGTTTGTTTAATAGTGAGCTATTGGTCACAAATTATTAACACAAATTAACTCCCGGTTGCGGCGGAAGTGAACCTTCTTTCTTTCTCATATCCCGATTAAGGCTCTCACAAATTCGAGGCAGGAATTACTATTTTTGGTGGTTTATAAATTATCATATTTAAACTATATATATATATATATATATAGACATGCCGATCGCGTCTTACATATTTTCATGTAATATATGTTGCATATTCACACAAGCTATAACAACGTATTCGTATATGACTTAAGTACTCTTTTCCAAGCGAAAAACGACAACATTTTATCCAAATTCCAATTGAAAAACTTAATAGCAAAAAACATAGCTTTAATTTTGAATTCATGAAAATATTGGTAAGATATTATAAGATTATTTCGTACAATTTATGCCTTACTTTTATATATAGGTATTTTGACTATATAGACATATTAGTAGGTATATGATGAGTTATTAATTGTAAATCTTTTACACTTTGCTCCATAAAAATGCATTTTAAAACTTTCTAAAATTATTGACCATTCAATTTTTATATTAGATCGCTGTAATACATTTATCTATAATAAAGACTGACTAATATTTAGGAATTTATGTTTTGTATAATGGGCACAATTAAGTTACATTACCCATATTTTATTTATTCGTTATTCATTGAACCGATTCGGCGGCATTCTTGTGTTCTGGTTAGAATCGGAAATCTATCCGGTGTCGCATATTATTATACTAGCGCATCCATGTATAAACGTCGGCGTTTGTACACACGCACACACACACACACATATATATATTATTTATGCATACCTATACGTTTTTATTATTATTGTTGTATATCGTAATATTGTAGTCACTCTGCCGAGCGGGTTTAAGAAAATTGAATATTTTTGAAGAAAAAAAAAAATCACATTTCATGGTTATTTTAAACTCTGCCACCGAGTCGTCGCAGTCGCGTACGTATATTATTATACCTATCTTTAGGTCTGGTCATATCGCAGCTGCAGCAGCTACCTGCGATGATTGGCCGTGACGGTCAGGCGCGCGTTTTTAACAGTAAATGTATAATTTGATTTGCCCGTGAACACCGACACCGCGGCGGCGGCGGCAACAGATGCACGCGTTTCGGGCAAATAAGAAGAATCCTATCCGTACACACAATATAATATTTCGCTCTGCTCGCACTGCATCGTCGACGTGAGAAACACTCGCAAAGTGAGCACTCCGTATAATATAATGTATAATGTATAATATAATAGTCGGCCGGCATAATAATAATATTGTGCCATTCGGCGACCACCGCGGGAAGTCGCCCATATCGGGATATGTACCGCGAGCGCGCGCGATTTATAATACATCACGACGACGACGACGAATAGATATATTTTATGCGCGTCGCTTTGAATTATATACACAACGCATACGTATTATGTATATGATATACTGTACGGTACTGCACTTATTTCAAATATTATATGGGTATATAATGTGTAGGTATGTAAACGGAGCTTACCTACGTCGTCGTTATATTATAGTTTTGACATCGCGAACATGTTCGATCGCGTACCTATATTCGCGTGGTCCAATAATCCGGATACGTAACTTAAACTATATATAATGCATAGGTACTTTATACCGCCTATATGCCTCAGAGGACTTTAGAAATAAGTACGATGGATCAATGGACAATGAGTGGCCATTGTTAAAATCAACATGCGCGTTGCACTGTTAACTGTGGATCACAGGATGATTACGAGATCAAAATATAATAAACAGGAGAGCTGTAGTGAGATATGTACCAGCTACATGCGCGTGGCAGTCGATCGCGTGGCCAAAACAGAGTTTTACAAATAATGACGAAAAATAATCTCAAACTATGTAAGCTTAACGCGGATCGTTCTCTTCCTGGTAAGTATACAGAAAAACCGATAGTAAAAGTTTTCACATCGTTTCGATATCTGAAGGATATAGATACCGCGAGTATAGTATACGAGTTACGTATTATACTTCCAACACTTCAACCAATCGTTTACGTCAACGGAATAGTTTTACGAATGAGATTACAAAATCGCGACATATTTCTGTTATATTTTTTTTATGTATAGTCAACTTTAAATCGCAAACCACATAATAATAATATCACTAATGTGTTTTACTGAGTAGATGGACGATTAAAATAGTGAACCAACATTTTTCGGTATACCTACTCCCGCGATGGCACTCCACTCACGCATAAATGCATAATCCAAACTTAAAATACTTATAACTAAGTAATTATTATAATAGCTAATCGTCTGAATTTTGATTTTGATTTTCTGAAATAATGTTCTGCTTTGGGGTAAGGATTTAAAATGCATTTTCATAAAAAAAAAAATGTTTTTTTTTTTTTTCATAAACATTAAGTGCCCGTATTACAATCGTTAAACTATTAGATTAAACCGCTGAATTCGGCCGGTAAAATCAGTGGGTCAAGCGTAACCGAGGTTTAAACTATGATTGTAAAACGGCCCCTAAAAGATTTTTAAATAATAATAGTGTCTGTTTCAATTTTCAAAAGTGTTAATAAAAAAGTCACCCGGTAGGTATATATAAATGTACCTATACAAGTTATCCCTGACCAGACAGCTCTTTTCTTACTGTACGATCTTTTTTATTTGAAAACGTACACATAAAGTATCTCGTAAAAAAATAGTTACTTTTTATATTACTATTATGAATATAATATACATATTACTTAGTATTTATTCACGCAAGATTTGGCTCAATAGCCAAGTGATGGGTACGTCGAACCCATGAAATCTATTCAACAGTTTTGAAGGATTTTCTAATTGGTCGACGTCGAGTTGATTTCCGATAAAACCGTTTTACACGAACCAAATTATTATGTTAGTGACCAATAAAATAACCGATGGTTGCTTCAATACTTTTTGTCCCCTTTCCTTTTTTTTCCAAACATAATTTTCACCTGACCACCCCTGAAAACTGATATAAATGTACCTGCAGTTTAAAGCCTTCGTGATGGCAATTTTTATTTCATTACCAACATATTATCTGTTTTATTTTGCCATAAAATTAATAAATTAAATTGTAAATACTACCAATCGACATCGGTGATGTATACCTATGTACCCGCCTTTTCGAGTTATTAGAAAAGTCAACCTAAAATGAATGGCGTCTGCTATAGGATAGTTGTGAAATAATTCATCGACAGAGATTATATTATAATAGGTATACATTATACATTTATAAAACATAATTTTATCGGGGAAAAAAGTAGAAAATTGTGAACATCATCGGTATTGTTCTAGAAGTACATAAATCAGCTTGTGGCCCACAGCAGATTACAGCAGTCCCGTAGGGACTTGGCGGAACTAAATAATATTCGGCGGCCATTCTTAATACACCTTGCCGCAGTGTTTAAGGTATATGGATGGTCGGAAATGGTATAAATTCCTTTTGTAAAATGTAAGTTAACTCTGCCAACTATTATGTATATATTATATAGGTATCCCACAAAAAAATATCATCAGGTACCTACCGCTTCGAGGACTACCTATCAGATATTACATGTTATATTTTAATATTCATAGTCCATATAAGCGATAATATCTGGCAATATGCAAATCGTTACTGTACTCATATACTCTTACAACGCAACATTACACTTGTTGAGTTTTATCGTAATACATCGATTACAATAGTAGTCCATGATGGTCTTGCCGAACTATATATTTTCATTACAGATTTACATTTTTTTTTTTGTTTTTGTTTATATCAGTTCACGACTGTCAGATTATAATACGTCCATATTGATGCATGTCTACAAATCGCTAACGTGTTATAGTTATTGTGATGTAATATAAGATTATACGCCGCAGTAAATCGTTTATAATGACGTTGTTCAAGGGATCTGGGAAAATATATTCATAATAACTGATAGTCATATGGCAACAGTGAAGAAAAAGTTATCACAACACAATAGGTATAAGGCTTTATACCAACCTTAATTGTATTAATAGCCCATATAGTCTTACACTGATCGTTTAATATATATATATATATATATATATATATATATATATTGCATTAGGAATCTTAAAATGTATTCGTGTTATAAACCGTCGATGATATGACCCCTAACTTACGTGCAAGTCTCGTTATAGACAAAATATGTATCTAAATTCATCAAAACTAAACCCCATTACATTCGTGTGGTCAACAACAGATAGAAATTAGCATATTATATAACATACGACCGAGACCATATACTATGTCATTAAACCCGGAACGTCATTACTTCCGATGTCGTTATAAAAGATTTATAACTGAATACCTACTATGGTGTTAAACCTATATTTATATTATATGTGTTATACATAATACAATCATTTTCATTAAGTACTTAAATTAATAATCATACCTATAAACTAAACTAATATCGTAACGGTTTAACAAACCAAAAGCAACAAGATATACTCTGGAATTTGAGTGCTATTCAAACAAAATGTCAAGTAAAATACCTCACAGTTGGGTAAGTGATATAATTTTCTCGTAATCTACAAAAAAGCAAAATGTTGTATGATTTTTTAAACTTTTTTTTGTTATCTAGAAATTGTTTGGAATACTATATACCTATTAGGCTATAATAGGAGGTATCCATTACATTTTATTTGTTATCAAGATTCTCTTCATAATATCATATTTTATATATTCAAGATTTTATATTATTTTGCATTCGTACTGTGTAAAAATATAATTTTTTTTTAAAACTATTTTGCAATTTGAAATTATTTAGTTTTTGTCGTAATCAGCAATAATTAGAGGTACATAATATGTAGGTACCTACTCACTCGCATAAATCTGTCATTAAGTAATTTTTTTTAACTATTTATAATAATTAATTCCTCGATAGATATCTTATTCTGTACCTATAGTCGTGTCCGTATCTGCTTTACCTTAATCAGTTTTTTTTCACCACTGTCACGACAACAGTATTCAATATTATTATATATAGTAGGTATTTAATATTGTGATTATTATATTCTTATAATTGCCGTAATTGTTGTTTTCAGTATTTTTATAAGACCTTCAAACGTCAATCATCATTTGTCAGTGAGCCTTTATTTTTTGCAAATTGTGTAATTTTTATCGCTTATTGCACAACGATTAATAAGATCTATAGGTAATACTTATTTCAGATAGTTTTTTTACGTGCTATAAATCATTCACGTATTTCTGGTTACTATTTATGAGAAAAATCATGTCTTATTCTGGAAGTAACAATAATTCGACGGTATCAATAGAAACCGCCGGCGAAAGGCGAAGGTTCGATACGATAGCTTAATAATTAAAACTCTCTGGGATATCCTGCAATGTCCGCGGAGACGGCAGAAAAAGAAAGATGGAAAAAAAAACTTCTCCTAGAAAATTTCCTAGAAGCTTGTATAATAGTACTATGCAGATATTATAGTATTGCTGTTGTTAATTGCCGGATCGGTCAGTGAGGTTTAATTGTTTATCGAACCGACGGACGAGTAACAATGCATACAACTCGTAGTTATTATAGTTTTGACGACAACGAAACGAAAATAATACACAGAAAACCGCAGTGCGTATAATACCTATGCTGCACGTGCATGCTGTACACCGGGAACCATGCAAGTATATATAATATATTATATGTGTGTGAGTGTGATTGACGTATCTACCTATAGGATTTTCGTCTGTCGAAAGGTATAAAATTTGAAGACATTTAATGTAGAATTTTGTTTTCTTTTGTTGAAAACGGTACGCGAACGATGTGGAACAATCGTAAAAAGTAACACGCGCGTCACATACCTATATGTATATAGGTACACTTACATTTATATACGTCCGTCCCATTTTACTGTTTATTGTATATATGATATTATATACCTATATATATATTATAGCTATCCGTATTTCTCTATACGCATTGAAAACACGTGGAAAAAAAATATCGCGAACGCGGTGAAATGCTCATATAATAATATTATAGAAGAAGATATTACTGTATGTTTATATATTATATTTTACACAAAGGTCGCTTGTTTTTCTGCGTGAGTGTGTGATTGACAATTTCGCGCCTGACATTTAAATGACACGCAATAGAGTTTCGTTTTTAAAATGTTTTTTTTTTTTTTTTCATTAGCCTTGTTTCGAAAATAAAACAAACGAGCCAACATGATAAAAATATTAGTTACGTATTTTAATATACCTACTGTTGCAGTCGAAGTGCTGAGACGTAAATTATTTATCGTTTCTCTGAAACTATATTGCCTATTAAACGCGCACGGAAACTGGAATTATGTGCGTTTGCGTGTGTTCATATAAGTATACTTATACTTATAGGTACCTATATACCTAGTCCCTAACAATAGTTCATTATACATACACAATCGTGTCGACGTTTCAAATCGATCTGCGCGATACGAATAACCAAATTTTTTGCAGGCTCGTTTTGTCTTCAGCGCATCATTAAATCGAATTGGTTAATTTGTTATATTCATTCACGATTTTTAAATCTTAATAATTTATAATGAGAATGCTGCGGCGATGTAAACCATATTATTCGATGCGTCTAAAGTGTCTTTAAAACTGTCTACAAATATTGTACTATCATCATTGGTATAATGTCTGTTACAGCGTTATAAATCGATTTAATAATAATTTTTAATTATGAAATCGGCGTAGTATAATATGCAACAAGATTATATAAAAAAAATATTGTTATTGGATTAGAACACAAACATAATAATGTTTATTAATTGTTATTTTTTTATTGTTGCGCATACTTTGCTATTTTTGGCTTGGGCATTTACATCATATCACGTTTTTAGTACATACGCATAACTCTGGTGCCCATATACGCAATGAGAAACGGATTTACGAGCTGTTGCGCTGCACATATCGTGGTTATAATAGTTATAATAAATGACACAATATTGTGTCGGCTGAAAAGTCGCGGTCGCGTTGGATTCGCGCCAGAAAACCGTACAATAATAGAGTAGATTTTTCGTAGGCGTTCGCGTGAGTGTTCGATTAAGGTCCGAGATGATATTATTATTATTATATCAACCCGGTGCGTATCATACGTTATATAATGTTATTGTATGTAATATGTAACTATCCAGTCGATTATCGATAGCTGAAATGTTTTTATTGCCCCTGAGAATGTTTTTAAGTCGTGTTTGAGATATACAACTCGAAAATTACAATAAGTCGAATTTATGTTTAATCCCATTGAGATCCGAGTTATCGAGACTACTGTATTACGCGTTTTTGTACCTATATTGATTGTGGTTACCAGGTACACACTCCATGTGATACTGTACACGATAGTGTGTTTCACGCGGACTTGTTAATATCGCCAAATATTTCAGCTGGATGGCATTTGATTGCATTTTCGAGGAAGATAGAGGGAATTCTAAAATACTTCGCACATTTTGGAATAACTTTCAATACTTTTACCCTGTCGGCTTATACATGCGTTCAATTAAACTTATTAAAATTATATTGTTATTAGATTTATTATTATTATTATTTTTTTTTTAATAGCAGGACATATTATTATTATTACTATCGAAATTCGTTCCTGTTATTGCCCTATATTGTTTTCCAAAAACCGTACGGATATTACATAGCGTATATCACTGCATATTGTCGCGTACATTATACCTACCCCCGTCGCAATAATATTTAAACTCGGAATATGTATTTCGTTTTATTTTCGCGCTGCAGCCGAGTACACATTTGACATTGTCGGGTACTCGCGGTATACTAGTTGTACCTATATTATTATTATTATTATTATTATTATTATATTCGTTTTGTATATTATAGTTCGTGACATTATTCGCACACATAAATATAATATATATTGGACGAGAAAGGAAACGTTGCATCGGTGCAGAGATATGTTTAGGAATGTCGAGCGGAACAATAGTATATATACGCGGGTACGTCGTCGAAGTACAGCCGCATGTGTGTGTACATATTATTGTAGGTACTTCGTGTATAGTAATATAAATTACACGATACATAATAATTAAGAAACGCGAGAAAAACGGAAAGACAAAATTGTGTCAAACTCGCGACGGATGAGAATTACAGTGAAAACGCGAGAAAAAACTATACGTACGAAGAGCGGACTACAACAACAATATTATTATTACACATACATATATATATATATTATATATACACTTCTACGACGGGTACCAGTAGCAAATTACTTTTTTCCCAACACAGAATATGTATATATTATACCACGAGGATACGACGACGACATTAGTGTATAATATAGTACGTACCTACGCGTATAGTTATAATTGACGTGGAACTACATATCGCGTATAATATAATAATACACATAATAATGTTAGGTACACTGCACGTTTATATTATTATTATTGTGTTTAGCGTGCATTTCAATGGTCGCCCGCGAATATCGAAGAACAATGTAATTGAACATTTTTAATAGTTTTTCGCTTCTTCGTCGTCGTCGGGAATTCGCCGTCACTAATATTATTATTATCATTGTCATTTGTCACCTGCATATTTGTTGCAGCGCGTCATCTGCAAAAAGATAGACTCGTCGTCGTCATCGATTCAACGGAGTGATGGAATAGTTAATTTATTACAATATAATCGTTTTATTTATTTTTTAAATCCATCGTTGACTCGACCACGACCATCGATCGCGGCTACTGTCATATTATTATATAAGATGTAGCGAGTGGATATAAACAAAAATCACGTCGTACGGGAAAACGAAGTACCCATTTACCTATATACGACGTGTAATTTATTGTCTTGTCGATAAAAATGAAAAAAAAAAACGAAATAAGCGTATTCAACATGATATTTATCTATTAACAGGTTTAAATTTTATTACGTAGTTATAGGTATATAGAATCCTTTGAATAATATATTACATTATAGAGTAGGTTACTGGACACCGTAGAGTATATTATATATTTATTATAACGGAATCAGCAAACGATTATTCTATTGTTCGTTTTGAAAAAAAAAAATTATGTATAATCGGTTTTTAACTATTTTTGGGGGTTTAATTAAAAGAGCACTAAATATTGTGATATGGTGTAGTCTTATACCTCGTATATAGTGTGTATACCTGTACAGTGTAACGTACCTACGTGTCGTTTGAAAAAGAACGGTCTATATCAATTAATAATGTTCATCTCGTTTAATTGCCATTATTTTTTTTCCCGTAACAGCCTATAGCTTATAATATTATATATTATTTAAATACGTATGCGCTTACGCCGCGCAGGCCTATAATGTGTAGCTGATACCGTTATTGGAATCAGCGGTGAACCATCGATCAAAACTTTCGAATCAAAAGATCTGGTTGAAAAAATTCAAAATTTTAATCTTATATCCCTGTATAAAACACGTGGTTCGTCTACTACTTTTAATTGTGATTAGCAAAAAAAAAAAAAAAACGATTATTCCAATGGAAATGCGCGGTTCCAGCTGATCCCGTTGTAGAATCATAATAATATACGGATTTCGTGCGTCAGGTGCGACAGCACATCAACACAATAATTATAATATACCTCCACTACAAGCTATACCTATAGGTAAACGCGTATAATGTTTGGTGTGTTCGCTCCCGTGACCTTTTTACACGACGGGTGCGGGCGATCGTGTGCTCGACGACGTCGCGTTGATGCGGCCATCCACGAGGCCGAAATCGTAGCGTCTTCGTCGTCTTCGGCGGTCAGCGGTATATACCTAATTACGTTTCCGAAACACGCGCGCTGTGGCGGCCTCGTCAACGACCTTAACGATGAGCGCGCGCGCGAGAGTTCGCGGCTAATGGACCACCGCCACGACGATGACCGCGACTACCGGGTATTTACCAACACCAGTCCCGAGTCTGAGACGCCCGCGGCGCGAGACGGTTCTTTTTTCCGTGTACATATGCTTACCTATAGCTGCACTATGAAATCGCTAGACGTGTCAATATTTATAAACGAAATTCCGTCCAAACCTGCAGTTGTGCGCCGTGGCGGGATTGCAGATCTGGCAGACAACCGATCATATACGCCGAACGTTGTATATAGACAAGTCGATGGATCACGTTCAAATTTCGAAAAAACGCGACTTGCGTCATTGAAATTGGGTTTTTCGACAGTATGCCTGAATTATAGGTACATGTGCTCAATATCAATCGTCGCAGAGCTGCATTTTTTTTTCATTCCGTTTCTCGTTGCGTACGGCCACTGCCGCTGCTGGACGTTCTGCGCATTGTAATAGTATCGGTATTTATACCGTTGTCGTTGGAAGTAAAAAAAAAAACGAAATCTAATGAAAAAAACGACCGGACCCCGGATACTGCAGCTGGACGGTCGCGCGCACAACGGGAGGCGAGAAAACAATTAAAACTATTTCGTCAATTATTACGTTTCCGCGGCGGTGGTGGGGTACGTGCTCGAGATCTTATCAACGAACGGCATTCGGTGTCTTTATGAAAAAAAAAATCGTAATTAAAAACGAAAAATACCTAGAACTGCTCGGCAGTGTTGTATAGTATATACGTGTTGTAGCCAACGCGCCGTTATATAATTGACCGACAGAATGAGATGTAACTTTTTTCTTGACAACAGTCAACGGAGACTTTAACGCCTTTTTCAAATTTTTTTATTTTGGTATCTCGTGAGCCGCTGTCGTCCACTGCGCCACACTATCCGTGTACACTTAAACGGTCTACGTGGATAAGTTCTGAGGTTTTTCGTAGCGCATTAGCTCAATATTTATGCTAACTTATATATTACGCAAAGGTTCTGCGATCTACGACAACTAGGTGGAAGAATCGTTTCATGAAACTTACCGAAAATGTTTGTGCACTGCGCTAGCGGCAACCATTAAACAATTTTGAAATTTCAAAATGTAGCACGCAACTGCCATGAATTCGCACGACTAAATTTAGAATTCGCACGGTATTATACTATCAAAAATTTACGTCTACGTGACTTTTTTGATTTTAGGTTACAAAAATAGTGCAGATTGCGTAAAGTTATCTTATCGGTTTCATCACACGAATACGTATCATGACGTTGTAAAGTGTAATTTCAATTTCGTTTATTCGACTGGGATTTTTTCAATGGACATTTCGACGGCGTGTAATTATATATACCGGCTTATTACGCAGCTATACCGAGCGTTTCGATTCTCGGAGACTCGATCAGCTATAACTTATACCAGTCGTCCTCTCGTTCGTCGCATCAAACAACCAGTGGCGGTAAATACCTCATCGATCGCGCTCGCGCCACCGGAATGCTGTTCAGCCATCTTCAGCTATAAGAATACCGGCAAAAAATAAAAACGTTAGGTACATCGCGGTTCTGCTGGCGTGTAAATGTACATCATATATTGTATATAAAAAAAAGAATAATTATAAAAATGGCAATAAAACGTGGACGAACAAATACGCGAACAACTCCTCACCGTGCGCACGCGCATAATATTTTTTTTTCATCCCGAGTTGATATATTCATGCGTCTTTCGGGCGATCGATGCGATCGATGATCGATCGTTCGGCTCGCGGCCATTACCGCTATAACAATTTGTTCGTGTCACCGTCGCGCGCGTCGTCGTCGGACAAGACGCATAAGAAGAAATTATTATATATTATATTAGGTATATCTATATATTATATACATGTGGGTACCTATATACGTCTTTATACCGATGACGATAATAAATGTGATGATAAACAAGGATTATACTAAAATAATCGTCGTCGTCTCTTTTCCTTTTCGTTTCTCTCATTCTTGATTTTTTTTCATAGCATGCCGAACGTCCGTTGTATTAAATGTACTCCTCCGTCACGGCTTGCGTGTGTATGAATTAGGTACACTGCATAATAATAGCTGATAATAAAGTTTGTTATTAATTCCTGTTTTGACGACGCTGCCGCCTTTTCACCGCGGACATTCGAAGTCTGAACACATGCGTACGCACGTATATATTATATAGTACGCATATGCCTGTATATAATATATTTGCGGGTTATTAGTATTATCGCGGTTTGTCGGTCGAAAGTGAAAAAAATCGATGGTCGTAATAATATAACATATATGTACTAGATAGTTGGTACATATACACATTTATACTTATCGCCTAGCGCATCGCACAGGTTGCTGTGCACTTTCCACTGAATAATATAATAATAATATAATAGTAGATACCTATAATAATATTTTTTCGTTCACGTCCAGCACTATAGAATAACACAATCTCGCGCTGCGTGGCGTGCCGTCTTCTCGTTTTCGTATTATTATTGTCGTCGTGGCCGTGGTGCGCTTATCGTCTTTAAATTTTTATCATCTCGGACGTGGAAATTGTTTTGTTTTCGCACGCTCTAAGACAAAAAATAAAGTACCTTTCTATATAACTTGAACCGCAGCACGATCGTCCTGTGCCGACGGCTTGCTATTGTGCATGGTATACCGTTATACCGCGCCGCCCGCTATATACCTAGGTATATACTGCTGCTGCGACGATAACCGCCGCCCATTATTTTATTTGCTTTTTATTGCGTTTAAGTGTTATTAAATTTCCACGCCGATAATCGTACGCGCGGCTTGGGTTTACCTGCAGGACCGCGGTACATCCAGGTTATTGTTATTATTTTTTGTTATTTTATTTTTATTATATATGATACGCACCTCTTGCGACTGCTATCGGTCGACATAATCTCTCGGATTCGTGTGCGCTATCCGATATGCGATCGCCGCGCCGGCCGTGGTTGTTCGTTTCGGCCGAAGGGTGTAAAAATTAAAACCGAAATCATCGAAGAAACCCTCGCGGTCTGTAATTTATCATTAGACGTGTATTCATTCGTGAGATGTATAAGCACCTAACTGCAATGGCCTATACGATAACATATTATTATACTATATGTACCAGCTGTATCTATTTTATACTATATAATATATTATTATGCCACGTTGCATGTAGACAATCACTAAGCGCATTCAATGATTATTAACAGTGCACTGATAATGGTCCCTAAAACATGATTTAGTGACCCACGCACGTCTTTTACGGAATCTGCCAATAAAATTATCGTAAAATTTTAATTTCATAATTTTAGTTTTTTTTTTTTTTTTTTGGTATATTGCTAAAAAATTAAGGTATATAAATACATATTTTACTATGTTATTATTGTTGTAATTGTTACCATTGCGGGGCTAACCACAGGTTAGTGGTGGGTACCAAATTATATTATAATACAATATAGTACACGTCATATAGATAGGTACTCAAACTATCGTACGTAATACATATATTGGAATTGAATTAGTTCAATGTCTTGTTTACGTGCATTCGTTTGTATATACATAATATATAATATTGTACAGGCCGTAGTTTCAAGACCATTCAAATACAGTCGTAGGTATGTATACGTGAATTATGCGATGAAAACGTTCCGGTTTTCTCTTAGTCTACATATGTGTAAGAAAAACGAAATCTAACACAGCAGCAACAATAATAACACAACACACCCATGTATATTATATATTATATTATCGATATGTGTTATTGTTCGTCACACTTATTAGCATACGACTTTTCAATTATATATTATTCACCGCGTACACAATCCTTTCGTTGTGCACTGGTTGTGTGCAAACAAAAATGTATTTTCTACGGGTCACCCCCGTACGGCGTGCACTATATATTATTATTTTATTATAACAAACACCTATCTGCATGTACATATACATACAAACACGAATACAGACGTCGCCGCCGTCGCACATTGCCGGACGTCGATATATATATTATATATATAACTATTATATACATACAGTTTGTCGATATATACCGGGCCCGAGGCCATGCCGTGATATACATTTGCGTACACGCTCATTAGTGTGAGTACATAGATTTCGATTTTCATTGGACGTAAAAAAAAAAAAACAATAAGCGACGTGACACCGTGTGTGTGTGTGTATAATATTATTATAACGACAATCGCCTCGACAGCAGTCGCAGTCCGGCGGCAGCCAGCAGTCGGCGCCTGCTTCCATGATAATATATTATTATTACTTATGTTATTTATGCACTGTCCTCGCCGTTGTTATAATATTATGATATTATATATAAATGGTGTACCTATATACGTCATATAATATACCGAGTGATTCTTTAGTCGACAGTAAATACTCTCTCATACCCGGAGCGGTATTAACGATTTTGAAATTAATATTTAATTTTTTCTCTCAAGTAACAACGTGTTTTACTTCCAACGCATTTTGTTTCATATTATTAATTTTTATATTCGTAACGTATATTATATGCAATTTGAATTATATGTTCTGAAAAACTGATTTCGAACGTAGGTACTCGTAGTTAGTTTGTTTTGAGTATTTTAAGTTTTGACGAGTAGCGATCCACCTGCACCCCGCCACACCACTCCTCCGCTCATCTAACCGTTGAATATAGATTTACTATAATAAATAATAACTAATAAATTAATTGTTTTATTTTAAAAAATATAATTTTTCAGAAATAATACTCTGCTTCGGGATATGAAATTAAAAATGTATGCCGTCAAAAAAGTACAAGTTCCAAAATATTAGATACGAATAACGCAAAAAAATATACATTTTTTTTTTCAAAAATGTTGTTTTGAAGGTTCTGTGCTGCGGTCCGACCGAATACCAGCGTTATATTGCCACACGTGTACAATATTACCCTATTATACTTTATTACATAATTAACGGGCAACGGATAATGTATGTATAATATTATAATGGTAAGGCAAAAAACAAATCATTCCGACTGTTGAAATTATTTTTCAGCTTCGCCGCGCTGTAGGTATACCATGAAAAAAAACGAAACGAAACTTATAATAATATATATTATTATTACTTTACCACGCGGCTATCGTGATTACTGCAGTTGAAGATTTGTGCGCGCACGCGTAAACGGCTAATCCCGATTCGTTAATTACACACACATACCTTAACCTAGGTGGCACCTGTATACCTACCTTCGTATATAGGCTGACCGAGAACGATAAAAAAGTTTTTTGACATTGTCGTATGTTATATGTTATTATGTTAATAATATGTGCACTTAAATATTATGTTGGACGAGTAGTTTCTGTTATATTTTCTACTTTATAATATAGTTTATACAGTTTATGTTTTCCTAGACAGGGTGATACCAGTTTCCGATGGAATATAATTTGGAAACGCGTGCAATGCTTTGAAATTTTTTTAAATATTCACGAGGACCAATTCATTTGCCGAAAAAAACAATAATTTTTGTTGTACGACTTTTTATGAAATGCAACTATTTATACCATACTGCCTACATAATATAATTATATTATTATATACCTATATATAGGTTATAGATGACACTATAATAATAATTATTATTTATATACAGTTAACTAATACTTTGCTGTAATATCTAGGTATACAGGTATAATAGGTACTCTGCATTTTGTTTTTTTTTAATCCGACCATTATTTTTATTTTAATTAAATTATTTCTGTTAATTATGATATGCAATTATACTATTAATAAAATCGTTTTTTTTTTGTTATGTACACGATATTATTACATTTTTGTACTATTTCATAGTTTTTATTTTTAGCGGAAACAATTACCATATTATGTGTGATTTATTCTGGGAACTGGATATTTTGCGGAAAAGGGCCGTGGACTATCAGCTATAGCTAATACTGTATATTATATTAAATTTATTCTCGTCATTACGTATTCATATATTTGCGCATCTTCGATCCCGAAATGATAAAACGGTCTCCAATCATTGGCACGCTAATTTTTTGTTCCTTTTCCGCGTGCTCGGCCGTCTGACTGAATTTTTGCTTTGAAAAAAAAAACAAAAAAAAAAAAACCGACGTCGAAAAAACTACTACTCATTGTTCCATTTGCTCGGTGCGGTATTTATATTATTGTACGTATGTAGGTAAGTTATATGTGTACTCGAGTGTGTTGACTGCTGCAGCGTGTGCAGTGCGTGTGTGTGTGTCTACTTCTCATGCATCCGCCGCCGTGTAAACGACTACTGCGGGTAAAGAATATAATATATATACATATATATAGTATTATACCATTATAGTGCTTGTATTATGCGTATACCTACAATTGCGCGGAGACTTTGAATATTATATACCTTGGCGTAGATTTCGAGGATAAAGAGTTAACCGTATATACGCGCATATTATATATCCAACGACGACGTCAGAATATAACGAGCGGTGACTGAACATAATATTCTGACGGGGGCAAAAAAAAAATAAAAAATAATAATAGTAAATAAAAAGTAGGTAGGCACCGAGTGTGTGCCATATGTGACGGCGGCGGCGTGTGTGTCTGGGATCGTAAAATATATAAAATAGCAAACCGTTCAGCGCGCGGAAAAACGGATATCTGCCGCGGAAATCGTGCGCCGCGCTTTTCGTAAATCTCCCGGAGAGGTAGTATATAGGTATAATATTACTTTGTAGGAATATCCAAATCTGTAGTAGCTGATACGAAACACTAAAACCAGCGTAAGGTAATATTTTCAGATAATGAAGAAATCCTGATCTCACTTTTACTCGATTTATCTACATACTTAAACGATTAAACTATCTACAGAACTTCACCGACTAATAACTCATTGCGTTGACTGGACATTCTCCATTTTCGATGACGTCTACAATGTAGAAATGTTACACCCACACTGACAAGAACCATTGAAAAAACCGCAGACAAACGACTGATCCACAAAATCTGCAGACTGGCCAAATTGTCTAATCTCTTTTTTCTGGCCCTATAGTATATACAAGTGTACAAGCTGGTAGCAGTACAACACGTAGCCGCAAACTCACAAAATATAACTCAAACTCACAAATTTGTACAAACATATTTTTTTAATAATAATTATAATACGTAAATTCTTAAGTTTATTGTACCCCTATGATCCATGTTGCCGAAAAGACTTTTAAAAAATATATGTTACGGGTACATAGTAATATAACAATAATAATATTTCATAATATTATGCTTTAATCCATTGCGAGTGGCACAATTCTTAGTACGCAGCATCGTTTGACCAGAGAAGTCCCGCGGAGGTTAAGCTGTTGTTTTCTTCGTCGGTGTTTGGAGTATATTTTATAACTTAAGTGCCATCAGGACTTTACACTTCTATCTTTCAATATTACATCATAATATTCTTTTCATCCGGACGGCCGATGACGATGCGGCGTTACGAACCTATCTATATAATCGTACCGCAGAATGTCGTTTATAGTGACGATCTATACACGCGTAGATGTTTATAATAATAATAATCCAGTGAAACTTTCATATCATAACGAACTTTTATTTATCGACATTTTCTGTTTGACGAAACACATATGAGAATCAAACCTAATTGGAACCAAACTGTTTTAATTCTATGTAGTTTCTCTACACAATATGAATTTTTTTTGTCGCCCATACGAGGCCTTGTGACGTGGACGATTCTCCGTCGAGATAAGCGCGTATTTGGTCGCCATCATGTTCTTCGTTGGAGATCCAAATCCCGAGTCCGGATTTTCGTTTCGTAATCGCGTAGTTTTTATTTCGTCGGCGCGTATATGATTACGAAATCCAGAACGAAAACAAGAGGCGGCTGCGGTCGTCTAGTTGATTGATAATACGAGCCGCGTAGACCCTCCGCTTGTCGACGAGTGGCATACAACGAATCTCGCTCGTCAGTATGTAATATATAATATAAATATATGTAGAAGTGCAGTATACCAAATATGGAGTAAATAATAATAATAAAAATGGTATATTATCGTCCAGGTACCGCCGAAAGTTATTTTTATTCTGTTGCCCGAAGCTTGAGTTCACAGTGGTATTATTATGTGTACGCGTGTAGTAGTAGTAGTAGTACTTTATTGCAGATCGGAGCTGTGTTTGTTTTCTTTAACAGGACCGATGGCGGCGGCAGAATCCGGTACGCTCTTTGACCCCTCCCCCCCCTCTCGGAGCCTTCGTCGTTCCATCACACCCGTCGTTGACCGACGCTGCCGATCTCATCCATCATCTGCGACTGCGGCGGCGGCAGAAGAACGACGTCGGCCTCGTCATATGTATATTATATATTTATATATAAGGAGGAACTCTTCTCCGCATAATAATATAATATAATTATATATTATGTCCGGCGGCGGCGCCCGACCGCAGAACGCCTTTAAAACCACGACCATCGTCGGTAGCCCGCGAATCGCGCAATTACGTCCTTCCTAATGACGTGATTCCGTCTAATTATAGCCCACACGTCACACACTCACACACGCGCGCACATTGCAGATATGTCAGCTACAGCAGAGTGCAGCTCCGTGATCGACCGTGTGCTCGGCCGCGACCTTGAACGAGCGTAGGGGCGAGGTTGTGAAGAGCAGAATAAAATATGATAATATTCCGCTACTACCGAGATTCCCCTCTCTCGGACTTTCTCACTCGGGCGCACTCGTCGGTAATAACCGTCGTACAGGACCGTATAACATCATCATCATCATCATTATAATTTAACAATATTATACATAATATTGCGATTCACTTGCATGCAGCTGGGCGGCGCACTCGGTTGAATCTTTTGCGACGGTCCCCGCGGGCGGTGCGAAGGTCGTGGTCCATTTCCCGCCGATCTACATAATAATATATTATTATTATATCGATATACCGGTTTTCGTGTCTGTCGTCGTCTTGTGTGTACGGTTCGTCTGGTCGCTGCCGTATCCGCGGGTGCGTTGCACGGGGTCATCTAATTTAGGTGTTATAATATTATTATAATAGAAATATAGTGCACGTGTACGATTGATATAATACGACGACTGTTGCCGCTGATACCCACCTATATACCCAGTCTATATTATGTTATAATATTTACCGGCGTCGTAATGTGCGTTCGTAAACCTACCGACTGCCGACGTCGTGTACCCGCATGCCTGAGCGATGGTTATTATAATATAGAACGATTATAAAAATAATAATCGTCGTCGTCACTCTGTAAAATGCGTATTCGGTACAAACGTCTCGGTGGGATTAAGCTCAGCCCTCCATATATACTTACCAGCCGTACCACGGACGTCGTGTCAAATCGCTCAACTCGTTTCGACGACGGCGAATGTGCAGCGGTATTATAGATGTTAATCCGCCGCCGCCCAGCCACAGAATAAGGTGTACTATTTATGTACTCGTGTTTGTGTACATGCTCGTATACGTGTATATATAGTTATATGTGAGAATATGTGTACATGAATATGCGTATATATAATAATATAATCGCATTCCTCGGCCACCGCGCGTAAGACCCGCGCTGAGCAGGATGCAACGATGTAGGTCCCCGCGTGTCCGGACGTGATTGATTTCGCCCCGTTCTCATATACGTCACATTCGTGTACCTAGGTAGGTAGGTACATGTGGTAGGCACGACGGTTTATGATGATAAACGCATTGCGATAACGACAACAACTGTCGGGAAATTATGTCCACTGTCGCGATGAATTATTACATATCATATATACCTACTCGTAGCGGTACATTATCTTGCGTCCCGGCGGTTGTCCCGCGACTCGACAAAAAGACCGCTTTTTGAAATTCGCTATGTTCATCATCGTGTCTACAGCAGTGTTTGCGTGGGTCCTAAGTGGGTAAACGCATTTACAACAATTTAATAATAGGAGTAATGGTCGTGGTGTCGCCCAGTCAAGCCGCCGAGGTAAATCGCAGACGGTGGTTTGTGTTTTTATCGCACGACAATCGCACGTGCATCATGATGGATGCACAGCGCCCGAACTGCAGCCGATCGCCTGCCATGATTTGAGGAAACATTGTCCTGTGCGCTAATCGACTGCTGTGGGTACACCGAAATCGGTTTTTTTTTTTCAAAACAGTTCACACGTTTTTCAGATGGTCGGTCCGATTCCGGTTTTAAAGTGTACCATATATTATGCATATTGAAATATTATTATTGATATCGTCCTATATTTTATTTGGTTTTCGACCGGTAATGCTGGTTAGGGTACTATATAATAATAATAAAAATAATATATAATATTATATATACCATTATGATAGTCGGGTATTACAACAGCTATATAAATAGTATACGTTTTCTCGCAACTATACGGGAGAGTTGCAGGATTTCTAAAGATGCATAATACACTGATGACAGACTGATGCATGTCTAGACAGAGTCATATCTGAACGAATCGTGTCAAAAGTGGCATCTGCGACACACCGCCGTCGTATCATGATAACGTAACACGTAGGTATTTGCGATTGGCGAATTCTAAAACTTTTTTTTCGGCTCGCTGCGACCGCGTCCGAATCGGCCGGCGATACGCGCATGCGCGTTTAATTCATAGCTTATGCTTGCATTATATACATAGGCACACGAATAAGAAGAGACTTTTCGCGGACGAGTGGCACAGTTGTAGCCCAGTCGCATTGTGTGTGTCCGAGCAGCGCGCGCGCGTCACACAGTTGTCCAGACAATTACCCGGAGAACGCATTAAGGGCACGCTGCAGATGAGATTATCCCAGAAACCGTTTCTAGTGTCGAATACGATTATTTGTATACATACGATATTATATATATTTAGGTACGTGTATTGTATATACACACCAAACTCGCGCGCGTGTACACACTGCACTGGTTTTTCACAATAGACTCGCGCGAGCGTTAGCCCGTTCGATTAATCCTTTCTCGCCGCGGCCGACAATGACGACGACGGCGATGATGATAATTATTATTACTATTATTATTATTATTATTTTTATTATTATTATCGTGTCCGTCTGCGGTTGACGCGCAGGAGACGTTTCGTCTCGTGTCTGTCTGCGCAAAGAATAATACTCGCGACTATGGAGAGTGGAGGACTCAAATATATAACACAATAATTGTTTTGAGGTCGCGCTGGGGCTTCAAATTTTCCGTTTCGTGGATTTTTGTGCACTCGCGGACGGCATTGTACGACTTAAAATAATATATATATATAGCCGTTTGGCGTTAGTTATAATAATATAAATAAATAAATAAATAAATATTGTATAATATGTGCGGAGTGTGTGTGTTGCTTGTAAATGCACTTAATAGTGTAGCAGCAAGTTATTGTGTGTGTAAAATACTTATGATATTACACAATATAACTTTGCAATGGTTTTCAAAAATCAAGAATCGTTCTTACACAATGGTAATTATAAGTTTTTAGAAGATTCTACGAGTGAATCAAAGGATGTACCCAATACGCCCATCATTCAGAACGAAAGGAAATCATTTCAAATTTGTCTTGGAGGGCGACATGTCACTTGGATGTACCTATCGATTTTACTATATTTGTGTATTTTTTGATTTATTTTTTAATTTAGGTGTCTCTAGATACTTTTTTAGTAGAAAAATGCTCTGATTTATTATCATCATTATCATCTTAAGCTAGGAGTTAGTACTTTTGGGAGGTAAAAGTTCAAAATTCTCATTAATTTTTAAATCAATTGGGGGGAAATATAAAGAAAATAATACGAACAATTGGTAAAGTTTTTATTATATTATTAAAATACTTGTTTCATAACCTTGGTTGAAGATATTCCTCAACTATTATAGTACCTACCCGTCTTTTCAACACGATTTTGTTTTTCCATCATCCGAAATACACCGTTTCGGCATTCGACGGTATACATAATACCATTTCAGGATTTGGATGTTAGACGTATATATTACATATTATTATTTTTACTATCATTATCTCCGTCATATAATATGATTGCTATAGTTGTAATAATATTATTATATAGTCTCATGTGACCGCCTGGGCCTGCAGACGACCGCAAGACAATAATATATTGCAAGTTCACATGATACGATGATGATGATATATGCAATCAAATAATTATTTATAGGTATATTATGCATCGCGTCAAATCGCATTTCTGCGGTCGGTCGTGTATGTTATTTATATTATACCACGATATAAGTACATTGATACTATTGAAATAAGTAAACTTCTGGTATACGCGTATACATTTTGCTGATACCGTTTATTCGTGGTAAAAATATTAATAAAATTCTATGAAGTAATTTCAGCAATAAGACTGTCTCTCATCGGATACTTTCCTAGATGATAATTAGGGGGTTTGGGAGAGGGGGATGTTGTCAATCTCTCTCCCGGGTCCATATTTCGAATTTACGACACTGTACAGTTTGTTGTTTGAATGTCAAAAGTTTTTTTTTAATGGATTCGACGACAAACCACTTCGTCCCACAAAAAAGTTAATACTTTTTTCGCAATAATGAGTGAATAATACAAATTTACCGTTAAAATAATCACTGCCTCGTAAACATTTTTTATTACGCGAGTTTCCCAGGTCTGTAAATTAACGTTGTTGGTACCCACCTGAACAAATACGGTTTCGGATACGTTTGTATTCGGACCAAATTTCTTTGGCATACATATACATAGATACATAATATATATATATATTGTATAATAATATAACACGTTTATGGTATATACCGGCTGCTGCTGGAGTACCCATATAAGTACTTACAACGGTCGCGTGGGCTTGGCGTCGGCGAAATTGTTTATAAAAGCATTAAAAATAAGATATCAATTTTGATAACGATAATTACGCTTGTCGTTAGCCGACTTATATCATGTATTAGATTATATTTACGACAACTGCCTATATACACGTCATATTATATATAGGTATTACACATATATATAAAATCTCGTTACGCACATCTATGGATAAGTATTATTATGTAGTGCACATCCGAATAGGATCGTCCGCCTAGACGCAATATAAACTTTCGACGGTGGGCTTGCGCTAATAACCGAGTGAATTATATACTCTTCCTCAAAACTATATCTAATCGGACGGGATGGTCTTTGTGTACAAAGTAATATTGAACTACGCCATTTAGCGCCATTTTTGTTTTTGGAAATATATCACCGCGAATTCCGCGTCCCGGACACCACGCATAATAATACTATATATTATAATACCCATTAAGAACTGTGTTGAGAAATTCACTTTACTTTTATCCCTGTGCTAATATTATTATAAATAAGTACATAAATTACGTTATAGGTCAGTCTGATAATAATAACCTCATGTGGGGTACGGGTACCACATATCAGCGTCAAACGCATCGTATTTTCTCCAACTGGTGCACACATCATACGCACAGGACCGACGATTTAATGGACCCGGAATCGTTTGCCCAATCTCTCTATCTCCAGTATCCAGTTCCGTCTCCATCGAATTCATTGTCGCCGACAGTCTAAAAAAACAGGATATTTATAGACTGTCGCTCTTATCTGATTGTACGATATTAAGTAGGTAGTTCGTATCATATGTTCATGATATTATGTATATATTTTGTAAACGGCGTGTATTATAATATTATTATGTATAATCCATTTGTGTACATAAATATCTGTGAAATACTTCAAATGGCCATATCAGGCCACTACTGCCGAGGGTAATTCTAAATAATAATAAACAATATTATAGGATGGGCGTGGGTCACAGAGATGTTTATAGTGTAATAATGTCCAAAAACAATAACGACTGCAAAACGCGCTTTCTTTCGAATGTTATTTCAATTGCTTTCGTCTACAAAACTATATAATATTATACACACGGGGTATTAGGCGCGTACTTACTGTACTAAAAACGTTGAAAAAAAATTCATATTAAAATCGTATTAGGGTCGCCTCCTCCGCTGCGGCGACCGGTACCTATATATACTGCGGCACATTCCTATTGTAACGGTACCTATATAATAATAATATTAAATATATTATATATCGCCGCCGCCCCGGAGTCGTTTCGGACTTGAAGTATTATTATACCGGCGGGCGTTTTATATACATATATGCACGTTCGCTAAATTATTGTTTTATAACCACCGCGGTATCCGATTACCACATATCTGGTATGCACACATGCACTGCATACACGTCAACCGGTTGCAAGGAGATACTCCGCTGCACGAAATCACGGCATCGACGTCTAAGTTTCCGTTTGGCGGATAGACTTCCGAGAGGGTACGCCTCGCAGCTATAAAATGTGTATGATACCCCCAACGGACGGTACCCGAAATATGCGTGCTTTGGCGTCCAACGGTACCTACATAATATTGTATTTATATATTATATATAGGTCAACGAGTTGTGCGTTGGAGGTAAACTGGTAATCTCTAGGTAATCCGGCAGCAGTGCGATATAATAATATATAGTCCGAAACGTCCTGTAATCCGGCACGCTTTTTAAAATACGAAAATATATTACCTACACACAATAGATTACATATGCCGGTGGTTTGTTGGACGTGCCATATTTGCACGCATTACAATTTTAAGAATAGTATTATATATGATTTAGATAATAATGGAGTAAAAACGGGCAAAAGTCATCTTTTAAAAATCTGAAAATTGCCATTGTGATAATGTGTAGACTTAAATGTCTGAATATGTATATTCGGCGGTAGATCTCACACGTTCACAATTGCTGGTAGTTAACGTGTGCAACACGTCATACATTTGACTCTCGATAACTCGAATTTTTTTCTCGCCCCTTGAAGTGTTTTTAAGTTGTGTTTGATGTATACAATTTAAAAAACACATGAGTCGAATTTATTTTTATTCCCCTTGAGTTACCAATACTAGCTAGACTCTATTATATGATACCATATTATTCTCGCGTAAACTGCTTTAAATATTTTGAAAAGTGCATTCGATGGCTACCCCCCTCCCTTCTATTTTTATGATGTTAGGTGGATTGTATATATATTATATAAAGAATATAGGTATGTAGGTACAGTCGGGTCTCAATAACTCGAATCTCGAAAGGAATGCAAATAAATCCTACTTGTCTATTTGTCGAGTTAAACAGGTACCACGTACCTCAAACAAAACTTAAAAACCCTTCTAAGTTCGAGTGACCGACACTTGACCGATATTGGGTGAATCGATTTCCATCGTACTTAACAATGATATACAATAATTACCTCCGTCTTAATCGAATCGCATTCAAAGGCATTTGTCTCTTTCTCTCTATATAAATATGTGTGTGTATATAATATATTATTTTCTTTTCATCATAAACAGGTTAGCGTACTTATGTATAGGTGCGCAAATACACGTGCTCGTGCACTCGTCGTCGTCGGCGTCGCGTCGTCGTCGATCGTATTTAATATACAATACGATGACGGTTGGTCGACATGGCCGTCGCCGTCTCTCTGGACGAATGATAATGCATAAAACGTGCGTTTTATAATTTAATGCGGTCAATAATAATAATATAATTATTTCTCGACGCGATAAAAAAAAATAAAAAATAAAAAAACAAAACACAACGAGTACCTATCCCGATTTACGCGTCATGTAATGAGATCGCCTACAGAGCTGTTGGTCAGTTCGATTTAATTATATTTCAGAACATGCATGTACGCGCCGATGACTTACACATATTATATATTCTAACTGTTTGCAATATATAATTATAACTTTATAATTATGTATAATAATATGTTTTCGATCGCTCAAACGGCGAAATCGAACACCGCCAGCATAGCGATGATGAGCCTTTTTTCCTCTTCTATAATTTTATGTTTTTCTCTTATAATATATTATAATAGTACGCATAGGATGATGTGACAAATCATTATATATAATATTAATACATAAATATACATTCAGTCGGGTCTTGATAACTAAAATCTCGATGGGAATAAAAATAAATTCTAACTTCAAACACAACTTAGAACCATTTCGACGAGGAAGAGCGATATTCGAGCTTCTGTATATAATATAGGTATAGCTAGGTACTCTGCATTGGCGTAATAGCGTATTAAACCGATTTGTATGACGTAATGTCTCGAAGGAGGTTTGTAGAAACTAATTTTTTTTTCAGTCGACAGTACAATAATATTTTACCGGTCTACGCGTTGTACAAATAATGTTAGAACTCTGAGCGTCATCTCTATATTATAAAATATATTATTAGTTATACCAATTACGCCTCACGTTTGCGATTTGTGAAACTATACGACCGATTTATTCAATCATCGATATATTATTGAAGATTGATTGTTTTATATTACTTATTATACTATCATCATCAGGAAAATCAATTAAAAAATGACCTAATGGGTCCTTGAGGACCTGTTGGATGGGTGTGTTACCTACGACATACATTTAAAAGCGCTGTTTGTCCGGAAAACGATTCCGAACAATTGTTCGGTCTATATACCTACTTCAAAAACACGAAAAATGATTTATAATGATCTTTTTGAAATGTACAAAAAAAACCTGTAATCTGAGTATCTGATACACAATAACAAGGTTTTTTTTTCGACGAAAGTTCTTCACAACCGTCTAAATTACTACTTAGATGTAATGTATAGGTAATACTATTAGGTATGTATAGGTATAGTTTGAGCGAATTAAATTTCGCCGCGAATTACACGTGTTTGTTTTGGCCCAAAAATTACAGTATTTCATAAATTCATACAGCACATTACCAAAAATTACACATATAAATACAACGTTTTGTTTCGGGTCAAATTCAGTGCAAATCACCTGCGCCGGATCCGCCGTCATAATTATTACTAAAAAAAATGTGTATATACAAGGTGCTTAAGTTGTACCTATATAACCTATTCTGTTGGTGCACCATTTTTGTTTCGTGCAGTACAAGTATACCACTATATATACACCCACTCTCTGCAGGATATCTTATTTGAATACTCACAGTGATATCTCATCCAAACCTTTAACTGTCACACAAATACTATCATCTATATAAATTGTAATCAGGTCATCTCAGGTCTTAACCGAAAAAACAATAATTTTTTATTTTAATATTTCATCAGTTTACAAAATGCTTCGAAATGTGCGATGATGGTCTTGTGGCTCGTTGTACGATAATGTACGTATATTATATAGTGTTATTATTACCACTATATTGGTAATGATTTTTCAAAAATCGCACAGCTTCAAAAACATTATTGATCTGTACTATTAAATGCGTTATGGACGGGGACTAAACTTATCGATGAATATGAGACTGCACCCTGTATCGCAGATTCTGTCTTTGTATTATTATACGTTCGTGTTGCTACATTTGTCGCCATGCACAAACTTACCTATATACATATACAATACATATACATATACAATGGTCGCCATGTACATCGATACTACACACGCTGTATACCGTGATGTATACAAGTATACGGAGCGGAGGTAAATGGATAAATTGGCAAAAAAAAAAATGTACGCAACACGCGTCCTCGTACAGGTATATATATATAAGTACCTACACATATAAACACACATATAATATATATATACAATATACAATATCGAGCTTAATGCCGCAGGAGAGTCGCGTGAGAACGGCAGTGGCGACGACGGCGTTCGCGAGCGATACCGATCTCATTATTATTAGTTTTTCTTCTTTTTGTCGATCGATCGTTAATTAAAAAATTTCCCGTAACCACATGCGCGAAATAATACGCGTAAAAAAAACCCCATAGGTACCCGTGCGATAAATATCCGTTTTTTTTCATTCTCCTTTTCTTTTAGTCCGTCTTTGAGCGTGCACGTGCACACATACATATACACATAGCGAGTCGCCGCCGTTGCAAAGTCAGACTTTTTCACCGGTCACGCCCAAATATATATATATATATTAATACGTACAATGACCTAGTCTTGTTTATTATATTAGGTATATCTAGAAGTCACAAACGGTTGTTATTTTGCAAAAATATCGAACGTCAAACTAGTTTTTATAAATGGATCATAAAAGTGCGAGACAAATTCCGACAGGTGTATAATATAATTATTTATTGTACGGCGTATCGGCTAGTGCGGGTGTGAAGTTCAAATCTAAGACAAAACAACAACATTCTTTGCCGTTGTCACTGCCATCATAAGTTTTGAAAAACACGTGATTACATTATATTTTATATTTAAAATTCTATCTATACGAAAATGTATAGGACGCATAGATATCGACGATGTAAAAAGGCGTTGAGAAAACTACAAATAGAAAGAATTATCTAAATATATTATCATATTTATTGTTTTCCGTTCATCGGCGGCGTTCGTTTTACGAAAAATACCATAATAAATTTGACGTACCTACCGCCACGCCCTATTTTATTTCACTGGCAGCCCGATACCGTATTCTCATTATATTTATCACTATAATGTGATTAATAAATCATTTTTTTTTTTGTTTTTCAAAATAAATGGCCGACAAGTTTATGTGTGAGCTGCGAGCGATCCTAGTAAACCACAGCATTTAATAATTGCGGAAGGTATAATAATTATATTTAGTATATTATTCTTAATATTATTCTGAATATAAATTATCGATATATCCTTTTTTATGACTATTTATTAAGTATAGCAAAAGTTGTATAGATGAGTACAAGTTTACTAACGGGTAACGCGTCAGACTTGTTTAAAAATCAGGTTGAGCTTAAGCAGTCGAAGTAGCAAATATCAAATAATACAAAATGTACTCTTTTAAAAAAATGATATGTAGGTATCTTTATGATTATTATTTTATCGGGTCGAAACGAAATATTTTTTTTTCGAAAATTCGGTTTTCATATTATGTTTTTAACTTTTCGATTGAATCAGGTTCATCGCTGACATTTGTCAAAAGTAGAACAATTTTTGCTGTGATTTTTGTTTAATAACTATTTACGTATTGTATTAAGAGTAATTTTATATTTTTGTTAAAGCAGTAGTAAAGAGTTTTTATATTTTGAACGTAAAAACGATAAATGTCCATTCTCTTTATATTGTATTATAAAATTGTCGGACCCTCCCGAAATTTGTTTTCAGTTACGGTCTTGTCCCCCGCGAATCAAATAGGTACTTACTTTAGTCGTTTTAATCCCACCCTCCATTTAAACGTATAGACCAATCATTCTGTGAGTCCTTCGTTATATACCTATATATATTCTATACCCCGGTATAATAATAAGACCGCGGTGTTATAATATGCATATTATTATAGTGTTTCCGAAAACATATTTATAGCGCGCGTACACGTCATATATTATACCTTAACAGTCGGAAGTATGTTGACCGCTCGCACATTATATTATAATCGCATTACAATCGTGAACGACCACGATGTGAACTATTTAGTATTATATTACCGAGCGTCGTAAAGTGGTTATTACGGGCAATAAAATATATAAAACAAAGAATATAAATATATACGTACTGCATATTATGTGTATATACATATTATAATACCATTACACATAATGTTCGCTTTACTACCGTATATTTATACGTATGTAATATAGGTAGGTACGTGTATACGCACCAGTTTTCGTATTTTTATTGTCTTATCGAAAATTGAAAATTTCCATGGGAAATAACTTGCCGTAAACGAGATCACTGCGATTTATACACGCACTCATTATGCATATAATATTCGTTTTGCGTTATTATATATTATGTTCTCATATTGTATGTGGTTTTCGCAGCGGTTATTATTATATATATAATGTGCAGCGTCGTCCGAAATACTCCGAAATACATTATTCATTATGCATGATGTATCTGAAATCCTGAAATAGAAAATGGTAAAACGTAATCATAATTAACCTGTAATGAAATAACTTTTTCACTTATAAGATTTTTTTTAAAAATTATTTTCATTTACAGTTTATACATTATTGAGAATACAATACAATAAGTAAATTAATTGATCCGAGAAAATAACGAGACGAGGTTCACGTGGTAGTCAGAGAAGATTGATATATCATTCTATATGAATATCAGAATATAACATAGGGGACATGCCTAAAGACAATAATAACATTTTACTAAATTATCTATATTATCTATAGGAATCTAAGTTAAAGTTTAGGTTCTTATTTTTAATTACTTTAAAATGTTTCTGGACAATTTTCTTTTCAGTCGACGGATTGTATGTTGGGACCAGCTGGTATAAAGAGGATACATTCGATATGAGAGAATTTGAACGATGATGTGGTTTATGATAAGGGTTTGTTACTATAGTGGAGGGGTGTTCGATTACTGACATATTATGGAGCATTATTGGTTATTGTTCTGAGGGATATTGACTGTAAAGATTGTTTAGTTTTTATATTTGAGTTTTTGGATGCAGAATCAAATATACAGTAGAACTCGATTGAAGGGTTTGAAGTTGAAGTTGAAAAGACCGGCCAAAAAGTTCTAACTATCCTAGGATAATACAATTATAGGAAATTATATTCTAGGGACCGGGTTAGAAGTTCGAGGTATCGACGAATTCGAGTAAAAAAAAAGTTCGAATTAACCAAGTTCTACTGTATATTACCTAAATTTAAACAACATTTTTAAGAATAAAAGTCGTTACATATTATAGCTGAACACATCTGTCAGTTCTTTTCGCTACACCGTGCGCAGTAGACATAATGTATCGACGACGAACGGCATCCTGCATTTGCGATTGTAATATCGTCGCCGTTCTGACAGCCGATGGTGGGTCACTGCTGCAGCGTGTGTAACGTGTTATTATTATATATTATATCATATAGAAGCTGGGCGACGGCGCTTCGATCGGCTATGGCAACCCTGCAATTATTACCTACCGCAGCAGCAATAGTGCGACGAACGCGCTGAAGGTATATAATATATAATATATATATATATATATATATATTATATACCTACAGGTACTATTATACTGGTTATTATATTATGTATGTATATACATATAGCGTACAATGCTGTTGAACAATAATAAAATGCCTAAAAAACGACCGCGACGTCGCGCGTCGCGTACTCGCGCGTTGTCGTCGTCCGATATTAATAATATATTATTGAAAAAAAAAAAAAACACGAAATGATATTATTATTGTATATTATTATAATAATATATTATATAGGTACCTATACCTAAATCGATTTCGCCCATTGTCCGTTTTGGAGACATCGCATCCGCGCACACGCCACTCACACACACACAGAGCAATTTCGTACATATTATATTATTATAACGTGCGCGCATAATACGCCGAGACGTGGCGCACACTCTTCGTCGCAAATATAGGTATATATCATTATGTATATGCAGTACATATATAATATAATATTATCGTCAACGCTGCGCCGCCGCCGCCCATATTATATTATTATATTATTGTTCCGATTATTTTTACATGCGATTTTTTTTCTATCGTTTTCTCCATCCATTACCTTTTGATATGCGCACACGTATAATAATATTATATATGTACGCGTACTACTGCATGTAGACGTGTGCGAATCGCCGACACCACGTCGGAGACCGACGGTGCAGGAGATGAAGAAAAAGACACTCCGATCGGTTTATGTCACGCGCGCGTTCCAACACGCGCGTCCTCCGCGGACGACGACTGTTCGATATATTACATTGATATCTATTATATTGGCCGCCGCTACATGCAGAAATAAGTGATTTTCTGTTTTTTCGCACCGTCCGTTTCTATATGGTTCGTTTTTTTTTCACGTTTTACATCTCATCATCGCAACGTTCAAACGTTTCAACAGTTACGCATATATAATATTTATATTGGTTGTTCAAAGGTACGCGGATGCAGATTACACGCTATAGGTATATGACATGAGTATCATGTAGATAATAAATGCTCTATAGCCACTGCAGTTTGAAATGTGCAGAAAGATCGTGTTTACGCAGTGTGCGGTAACTGCGATACGATGGCGAAATAATGCAGTAGATTGATCGTGACGCGAGAATACACTAGTCCGAAGTTTGAAGAGACTTTAACGCCCGAAGACACGCGCGCCGCAGTCATCGAAACCTCTCATAGTTGGGAGTATAACCGCGTTGCTAATTATTAATATATCGACGAAACACTATTCGTATTTCGCGAGTATGTATATAATAATATAATGCATATTATTATAAATGACGACAGTCTCGTCACACTACGCGTACCTATAAGTATATGAGATCCAATTCGGAGTTATACGCACGTGAAATCAGTATAAGCGAAAATCGATATATGAGATAATCAAAATAATTAATTATTAATAATTATAATTCGCGTCCACCGCACCGAATATGCAGCTCATGAGATGAGTTAATTTCTCATGCGTTATTATAATATATACTATATGTAATTGTGCCGACACCGTCGTATAATTATATGACGTGTATATATATATATATATTATACATACACATATGCAGTGTATTTATTTATATATATATATATAATAGCCACTAAGAATTACGATGTCGGCCACATTATTCCCATTGTATAAAACATTAGGTATGAAATTATATACCACGATATATAACGAGCCACTAAATTTCGACCAATTATATTGTATTTAACAAATTCAGCTATGTATATGTGTATTATATAGTGTATGATATAGTGATATATATATGGTGTCCACGCGTCTTCTATACTCGACTCTATACCGCTTTTTGGATGTGATATATATATATTATTTTTAAGTGGTCAAATGTATTTGAGCAACGCACATTATTGCACGCCATTTACGAGCGTGTATATGTGTTACAGGTTCATTTATTTATTATATTTATTTGTTGGTACTTCAGCCGCCAAAACTCGTATATACTGTAATATGTATATATAGAAACGCCGTGGTTATTATATATTATCTCTTATTTTTAAACATATTGTACATACAAATACTATATCAGCTTCGCGCGTGCGCATATTGTGTGTGTAACCTCGGGGTCAAAATAAACCCATAAAATGAATATTTACCGACGCATATTATTGCTGTACCATATACCTACTTTTATAATATAATCGCAAATACCGCTCGGGGACTCGAATATAATACGTCGCCAATCGTGCAGATGCCGTCTCGACCAAGGAATTAGCAAGACAAAAAATAAAAACTCGAATGAAATCGCGCCCGGACAAAAAATATTATGTGTGACGATCAGATAAATCAACGGCGGGCTTCGTCGTCTCGCCAGTTATTTCTCGACATTATTTCCCGTTTACGCCGGCGCGATATTTGCATTATTGGAACGGAGATTTAACGTGCGGGCGTGCAGTGTCCGGCCATATAATATATTATAATAAACGAACGCGTATATAATATATTATAATATATTATTATGTTCTATGTGCATTAAGGTGCGAGATAGTGTGCTCGGCGACGGTATATATTATAACGTACTATATTATAATGAACGATGGCGATTTGTTAAAATTGTTCTCTTCCCAACGCGTTTAATAATAATATGCGTATACCGCACGAGACGCGACCGAAGTGTACAATATATTATTATTGTATGAGTACGTGACACATTCCAGTATAGGTATAGTATACTATATAACATACTAGGTAGTTATAATAAATGTCGCACGATTTTGTTAAAGTATATAATATCGCTTGTTTTTAACCGATCGAGCAGTGCGCGCAAATTGCATCGTATATATACAATATGTAAACATAATATAATATATACAATATTTATCATCGATATTCTGCAAATATTTACGTTCTACAATATAGATGCCTATATATATTATATATTATATAGGTAGTTGTTAATAGTTATTTACGGAGCTATTGCAATCGTCCTATATATCATTTATATGCGCCATCGGGTGATATACCTACGCGGTGTTAATATGCGCCATAACGAAACGAGAATATATCGAATGATAAATCGATCGATATTTTTCGCCGATCGTTTATCACTGGACGATCGATTCACACACACACACACACACACACACACTCATAACAAAAGTGTTGATCAGCCATCGAACGGTGCGATGACTCGCCTAAAAAATAGTATAGTATAATATTATCGGATATTGCAGCACGCACGTATATGTATAATGATAATAATATATATTATATTGCCGAGCGTGCCACGGAGTCGTCGATCGAATTCGCGGTCAGTTCAAAGGTCCTTTATACACATTCACCTATCGCCGTATAGTATATGCATTGTACGTATTTTATTATCGTGCTCTTGTCGTCCGATTTATATATTATTATTATAAACACCGGACACAGCCAATTATTGTGCGCGTCGCCCGACGACGATGACGATGATTTGGCAATAATATATATAATATCGACGCTCGTACAATGATGGGTTTTCTATATTATATTAAACGGTAGCGTCATATATATATTATAATTGTTGTTGTATATACGTGCAGCAGGTCCGTCGTAATAATAATAGATAGTTATTATTAATACTTAATAATGGACTTGAAGTCCAAGTAGTTTCGATCGGTCCAAATGCCAATATATACGCGCCTTAAATATATATAGAATTCATTTATATACCTACCTGTATTGTATTATTATATTATATTACACAAATATAGGTATATCATATTATATATTATATTTTTTCTGCTGCGATCCCGTATATTGCAGTGGACGACGAAATCTCGTCAATGATCTCTGAAACGGTTTTTTTTTCTAAAAATATTTTCTACGCCCGACGGCGGCCCAGAGCACTTGCAACACGGCTATTAAAATGTATTATAATAATATAATATATATTGTATTAATAAAATATTATCACATTATAATATATCGTTACAGTTATCGGGTGCTTTCGATCGGAAGCGCGGGAGGCATGGGATCTATATATATTATAATAAAACCGTATTCGGCGTTAGCGAGTTAAACTCGCGGGCTCGCGAGTGAAAATGGATATTAAAATAAAATTATTGTACCATATATTATATCTACCTATTACCATAATAAATATAGAAAACCGCGCGTTTATCGATGATGTGCTGGTATAGCGAACTCCACGATGTCGCCTCACGTTTGCCCGCAGTAAAATCGCAGTGATGGAGGTATTATACATATTTTATATACCTACCGATAGAGAGAGAGACGATTTTCGATAAACCTGAAGTAAAAATCCATACGTTGTCCGTCATAGATATTATATTGTATCCGTACATTTTATATACACTAAATATTTATATAGTATAAATACAGAATACTTGCTCGAATATTGGAAACTATTTTGTAATATGCGTACATATACTTAATATTGTAGACGTCGTCGTCGTTGTCGTCGTGAAACTCGGTCAGCTCTCTCACACACATACCCGTGCGTGGTTGATTATTGTCCGTTATTCGGCAAAAATCGCAAACGCATTCACGAATCGTATATACAGCTGCTATCTCCTATAATAATATGTAAAAGCGCATATACCTATACATATTATGGCGTCGTCGTCGTAGTTTTCCAGAAACGCAGTAAACGACTCGTAAAAAAAAAATCTCATTTCCAAAACTTCAGTCGTTTTGTTCCTGATTAACGACGAAACGTCCTCCGCGGGCGTATAATAAGTATATTTAAATACGGCTGAACAAATATACATAATACTCAAAACAAATACGCGTGTAACTATACGTATTATTATTGTATATAATATATAATATTATTATTATACTGCACGTGCATCATT
This sequence comes from Acyrthosiphon pisum, assembly GCF_005508785.2. Classification (NCBI taxonomy): domain Eukaryota; kingdom Metazoa; phylum Arthropoda; class Insecta; order Hemiptera; family Aphididae; genus Acyrthosiphon; species Acyrthosiphon pisum. Next base: position 64,917,767 of record NC_042495.1, read on the forward strand.
TGATATCTGTGTTAAACGGACTTGTACAATAATTTTTCGTTGCTCGTAAAAGCTACTTATTAGTGTGTGCGGATGTGCATTCGTGTGCATATTATATGTGTAATATATTATATAGTCGCATGTGGATATAATAACGCGCGTATATAGGTACACAATATATTTTAATAAAAAAAAGACATAAAAACGTGTCATGTGTACCGCCGCCGATACGATGACATCGGGTCTTTTCCCTCTTCTATATTATATGATCATGAACACATCATGACGACGGGCTTCGGACTTGAAATATATAGTGATAACACATTATATTTTATACAGTGTGCACGGGTATATAGGTACGCACTGCAGTCGAGTGCACCTCCATAATAATATTATACACTCATACCTGTACGTATATAACATAATAATAATAATACTCGGTCACGAAATTAGGTCTTCTACTCTGCCCACACGACGAGAGCAGTCGATCGACTTTGATGGGCCGCGATCCCGAAACCGTTCTAATACTACCTACACATGACACGCGTGTACATATTTTATAAATTTTTTTGTGTGGCGTGCGTCTTATATATATTATTAGTATTATTATTATTATTATTATTATTATTATTATTGTGATTTGTGATTATCATTATTGGCTGTCGCGGCGTTAATATAATAATAATAATAATGACAAACGCACTTCTGTTTCGACACGCGTCACGTCGAGTGTCTTCAGCGGCGCACAGACATGCAGTGATGTGTATATATGAGGTAAAAAAAATTTTAAAATTACTTTCAGACAGTGTGACAGCGAGCAGTGGAGGATTTGTAGCCGTGCGTGGTTTCTACACTCTAAATTCGCAATAATTTACGACTCTTCATTTTTGCAACGCGTATTCTACATTGTAGTGCAGAATGTTATAGACAATACGTCGAGACGAACATATTCGACTGATTTTGATTCCCACGCAAAATTTGCGATTTTCGAATTATCACTTTCGTAACGCGCGTAGGTATTCTGCACAGGGTTTTAAAATGTCATGAAATTTATTTTCTTGAAATATTTCATGAATATTTCATGAAATATTTCATTTTGATGAAAAATAAAAATAAAATGTTTATTATATCTAAAAGTTTATAGTCGTCAACTTCTAAGTGAACATTTTTAAAAGTTGGTTTATTGTATGAAACAAAGAAAATATGTAACGTATAATTTACATATAATTTATAAGTTGTTTAACAAATGTATACTATTTATAACAAATTATATGAAATAAGTATTTAATAATGAGCCCAGAGCCCTTTCGCATCACTCAGCCACATACACACACATTATACGACTTTTGTACACTTTATAATTACTGAAAAATGAAAATACACTATTATTTCATTCATTGTTGGAATTGACCTCAAGTTTATTTCAAACCATTATCTTTTGGATCGCTGATGATTCACATACAACAATATTTTAAAACTCATGTAAAAAAATGTTTTTATTCTCAAAATAATGTCAGGAATATTTTTCAGCACTATATAATATAGAATATACAAATATCAAATAATAAATCAAAAAAAATAATATGTTGTCCTTTAATTCTAAGTTTGTAAGCACTTTATTATTTCTAATCATCTATAACGGAAAATGTATAAAAAAAGAAAAATATTTTTCATAATTTCAAATTTAAAACCCTATAATTATACATTATAGTATAGAATTATAGATAATATACATCGTGTACAGATTGCTATTATATAGGTATCTAAGTGACGAACGATAGTTGACTATTTCCGTCGTGATTTATATAATATATATTATAATATGATTACCTAGGTATTCAATCTTAATCGTCGTATGACTTTTAGACTCTGAGCGCATTTGTCCGTTGATCACTTTTCAACCAGAATATAAAACGCTTTGTCCATTCGATTATTTATTTATTTATTCATTTATGCGCGTACATACCCATTTTCTAGTAGCGAATTTTATCTTATCGGTACTATAATTATTGAGAAGTGAGTTATCAATTTATGGTTGTGTTTTTTTGTCGATAATCGCGTAAGGAAAATAATCGAAAAATGGCGTGAAAACGGTTAAAACGTGATTTTGTTATTTCTTTACCTACGTTGATTCTGAAATTCTCAAAAACCCTTCAGTGAATATGTATTGTTCGTTGTATATTATACCGCACGTATTGACAGTGATACAATTTTTATTTTTAAAATTATTGACTATTTATTGAAATTTTATACTTCGAGGTTAAAATTCGCATTAAATCATATTTATCATTTCTACGTTTACGATATTATATAATAATTATGTATATTGTATACCATATAATCTCATTATATTACACAAAAACTCCGCTCGGAATAGTTTTGTTGAATTCATTATAATTTAAATCCGCATTACAATTATCTACCTCAATGACTATTGACTATACGAAGTAGGTACACTTGAAATCTATTATACAGCAGAGTCAGAGCCAGTTCTTAGGTTATTTTTTTTGTGTAGATATTTATTTACAGATTCATATATTATAATAATATTTTACTATGCATACCTATTTATACCTATACCTATACATACTTGTTGCAGTTGCAGTATGCAATAGGCATGTGCATCGTATATGCATAATACATAGCTATATTATGTATTATAATATGTAGGTACATCGTTATAGCTTTATTATATATCATTTTACGCGTTATAAATTGTTCTATATGTGTACATATAGCGTCATTATCATCCAAGATTCAACATTTATATCCACCACCGGTCTACAATCATAAAAATATAATATATTAAGTAAATTGCCCAGTATTGTCCACTGTACCGTTATGTACCTATATATGTATACACGTACATAATATATGACTATTACTTTATTAGTATTGAACCATATTATATTTTTGAAAAAAAATACACAGCCGTTGATACGGATATAATATGAATATCGATCGATATAAACATATTATGACGAGGTGCACCAGCACCAGCACTTATAGAGAAATAAAAAATTACGCTTGTCGCCGGCCCGTCCAGGTGTTCTAATTTTCTCGCCCACGCCACCGCCGCGTTTCATTTGCTCCCGTATATACCTATATACATAATATATATTTGTGTACCTACATAATATATTATATCGGCATTGCAATAATGCGAGTACTTGCGCGACGACAATATCCGTACTGTCTACCTGTGCGGTTATATATAGGATTCGTTTATTCGTACTCGGATCGTTATTATATTTCATATTTTATCGGTCGGTTTTTGCCCACATTTCTCGTTGTCGCTATGAACATGAACTAAGTAAGTACATATAATAATATATAATAATACTATGATGGATACACTTAGAGCGAACATATAACGCGTAGTACGACGACAGTTTGGTTGTGTTTTACGATCGTAAAATGTGTATTCGGACGTCTTGTGTACAAAAACCCGATTGGAGCCGTACGTCAGCGAACCACCCACTGCATTTTTCTATTATTATTATTATTAAATTAATAATTCAACCGCGGGCCTACGGTGTTCATGATAATAATAATAATAACATAATATAATATCGCATATTTCGTGCGTGCGATCATCATCATCATGCAGCGCGTGTCCCACGACTACGGATTTGTGCAAATAAAAGTGTATAAGAGTGACGTGCAGTCAGTTTTTGAAAAAATCCAAAGTGCTCAGCGGCGGAAATTGATTGCAGGCTTGTACGTTGTGTAGTACTTGATTGTACAAACTTTTGATTTGAAATGCTGTGTTGGTGCGAACTTATCTTTTTGCGTCGTGAGAAAATTGTGGAAAATCATATTATATAGGTTACCTACATATGTAACTATTCTATTTTAAAAAGCTGACATTATTGAACAAAAAGTTACGGATACCATATAGTAATAAATGAAATTGAACTATTACAAAAGTGTTAGTTTTCTCGTCTGCAGATGTCGATAATATGGTTATAATATAAAAAAGGTTAAAGAGATGACCAGGGTTGAAAACATATCCCGGAACGACCGCGATGAAATAGCCGCGCCCTGCGGATTTCGCTCGATAATAATATTTTTTTTTGCCACCAGCCGATGTGTTGCATCCGCCCAACTGCATATAGGTAATTATATTATGCACTGCACTCCTCTCCTACGTTGCACCGACCGAATGCTGACACCGTATGTGTACCGATGTTAATATTATTAATTATCCGGTGCGTCCGAGCGCTAAACTTATTCGCAGACATAATATACATAAAATAATAAATAATAATATTATTATATAAACGGTCTCTGATAATTATTGTCGAGTGTTCGACTTGCTAACGATGCTCGTATTACCATTGATTATAAATAGTACCTATACATAAATGTATAATCAATGGTTTTACGCAATACATAATATATGTTATGTATCATTATGTTCATGTTGCACACTTAACTGAATCGCGTATACGGCCGAGCAAATAAATTCCACGTGACTTTTCACGATTTTCGTTTACAAATCATTATTATTATTATTATATTATTATTATATGTTACCGTGTCTATGCCATATGTTAAATACTGTTATTAAATATATGTTATGCACGCCGAACACCGTATGTTTATAACCGACCGCCCGAACCTATTACCTACCTACCGCGGTATATTATAATATATAACCGTGGTATATAATTTGTCGCGTTTAAATAATACTTCGTATTGTGTCGTACATAAATAACGCGTATACTATATAGTGTATAGGGTTTCTCGTTGATTAATTTATGAGCCCGGGAATTAGCTCTGTGCGGCGGGTACGAATTTAACTATTTTATTTTTCACAATATATACGTCACGTTTATTATATTGTATATTTCCCCGCTGCGATGCTCGTGCGACTTCCGAAAGTATGTTAGTACATAATAACACGTTACTATACTATATTATAATAATGTCGTAGCCACCTGACTGACGTGTTTGTTATCGGTTCCGGCACACGGGATTAATATATTATAATAATATAATGAAATAAAACGTTCATATAAAAAATTGTCCGTCGGAATATATTGTAATTATGCACGCGCCATAATAGTGTTCCGAAAACATGGTTTGTCACTCGATCGCATACATGCGATAATTGCAGACGTACCGATAATATATTATGGGTATATTAATAATTCAAATGTTTTTATTTTATTACGTTTGACCTTTCAAACGAGTTCTATTTTTATGATTTCTCTTAAAAAAAAAATACATAAAATAAAACGCATACAAAATACTACATTAAGTCTAGTTCGGTTCGTATAATATGCTATATAGGTAGGTACACACACATACATATATATACATGCATATTAATCGGCCAAGAGTCCGCGCCCTGAAAAATATCGTTATGCGGCTGACCATACTTCAGGTAGGTATATTATAATAACCTAAGTATATATACCTATATTGTAAATCGTAATATATAAAATGTTTAAATTTGAACTCGTCTCGCGTGGATTCTCGTGCAAATTAAAATATTAATCAGATCATCGTCGTTTCCGCGTCTACAAGCTACATAATATAAAATGTACACCCGTTTATTACTGCAAGTTCTACATATTATTATATAATTATCACCGCTCGCATTATTTCACATTCCTATATATTTTATAGACGAGCCTATAATATAATATACGCACCGCGCTGCAGATGAGGCGATAAAAATATTTTTTTTTTTTGCTCTGTTTTACACGGTACTTACCTATATGGGTAGGCACATATATTATCTCTGGGTTAAGGTTATACCTAGGTACCTATATTATATACCTTCTCGATATAGACGACCGCCGCAGATCGTGTATAATGGTTTGTATTTACTCCGAGAACATGTGTTTACAATCTCCGAGCCGTCATCTCTGCGGCTGCTCGTAACCGTCGCACAATCGCGTATTGGTCCTAAATACGGTAAAATCAAGGCGTCACTCGCGGACTTTCGTGTGTGCGTTTGAATTCGAAAGCGGAAATAATAAAATTGTATGTATTTTCATTAAGCATTAGTATGTCGTACGACTCCGGAGCATATAACGATTATAATAATAATAATAATAATATGTGAAAAGGTTTTTTTTTTCGGTCAATTGTAATTCGTAATGTAATAATATTGTTCACCTAGCGGAATCCGGTGTAGTGTGCACGGGCTTTATTTAATAAGTGTACACCCACCTACACAATGTCCCGTTTTTAAGGTTTCAACTATTAATTTGTTTTCCCGCGCACACGAATTTAATATTATATTCGCCGCCCGTTTACGAGACGCGCCCGTTTACGAGACGCGCCCGTCATCCGCGGGCTATAATAACCGAAAATCGTCATGCGAACTTGTGTAGTTATTTTTTAATTTCTTATTACTATTAGGTGTATTAAAAACGCATATACCATAACACAACCATCTGCAACACCTCTGTATCGTATATTATGTTATGTAATAAATTAAGCTCGTATATGTTTACGTCAATACGTCATAAATACTTTAAGTCAAATTTGTGTATTTTGAACTATTTCGTGGATAACCAACCTTATGTGGATGTGAGAAAAAAGTTATATTGTAAATAAAAATAGGTTCTATATAAAGATATCATCTGTTAAACTTGTAGTCATATTACTATAAATGTAATTATGTATACTAATTATGTAGTTCGATATAATATGCGATGTATATAATATTATGTAGGTATAGGTTTGTAATTATAATTTATATTTTTCATAATCAAAAATTGTATATATGATGTTTTTTTTTTTTTAATTTTCATTAATCAACGGATAAGCATAATACATCATGATCCTTATGTGGAACCTAACCCAATAACTACAGTTTAGATCGGCCAAATATCACATTAGGACTTGGAATGTAAATAGCATTTAGAAGTATAGGTCATAAACTGTGGAATCGAAAATAATACAAGTCCAAGGGATAGATTTAATATAGTTTCTCCTCCCTCCCCACCCCATCTGTGGTGAATACCAGTACATGGCCGATAGTCGGCCAACCTGCTGTGCGTATGTATGGACACTAATATAATACTTAATAAGTGTTATGTACCGAGCGAGCGTGATAATAATATATCGAAATAATGATTTGCGAATATTCAGCAGTGTAAATCCGTGACACTGACAAGGAAATTATAATATAATCATTGCAAACGAAATTATATTATGTACGGTATGTAGTGGTATATATCTACCAGCCATAGAGTGTTGGGAAAAAAAAATTCAATATATTAATATTGTATATACCTAATACGCGTATTACCTATGCATGGTATATGGGCCGATCGAATATTAAAATGTAATAATAAATATATTTGGACGACGTGTCTGTCACTCGTATTACACACACATACACACACACACATTTAGGTTCTGCGGGATGAGTATTCGCATCCGCATAATATATATTATATTTGACACGCAGTTGTATTAATCTTCGATTTGCTCCAGTTTTGACGACACCGCGACCTACTGCATTTGCACCACTCGTATGTATACCGCTCTACCTATTTATATGTGTGTATGCGTGTTTTTATATGAGTATATAATTTATGTACATTGCAATGCATGTGGAAGATTTAATATATACATACAGGGTGGTTCATGGAGTACGCTTACCCCTATTTTCATCTATCCTGCAGATGATTTTTGGAATTCTTAAGTAGGTAGCTGGTATATTATACATAAGGACTATATTTTTGAATTATCAGATGTTGTATACCGTTCGATGATTTGCTCTGTGATGGCACCAACTTATCTTTTTTAAATTTTAATCACAATTTTCCAAATTGATAATAAGACGACGTTTTTAAAAAATTTGACGTACCTATACATAAATCAAAATTTGGAGGACTATAGTCCTATAGCGTTACCTTGTTAATGTTGTGCATTACCTAATGGTAAGACGCATAGTTTAGGAGACTGTATGCGTGGACTCTGATGTTTTGAAATCGTTATTAGATACGTAATAAATTAATAATAATATATCAATATATTATAATTTTTTATTTGTAAACAATATTGTCCTAGTAAATAGGTAGGTGTGCTAGATCCAATATTACCTACATATATTTTAAAGTATGCATTTAAAACGATTTTTGGTATAGTATCTATAGTATTTAAAGACTATATATTATCCTTAATATATAGATTTAAATAATTCGGTAACTGTTCGTTGTATATATTATCTGATTTAGGTATTATACAAATTATCACGAAAATAATAATAAAAATTTGTACAACGTCTTGGGGGTGGTGGGAGGGTGAGCATGATTGCAGTGAAGCACTCTGTATATTATATGGGTATGTATACATGATGTATCACACGACACGCATTATATCGGTGGCGTTTAACGCGAGCTGCAACTTCCGCCGACCCACTTTTTACTAGTCACACTCATTCGTTACAAGAGCGATCCGGCCCCGCGCCGGTCACCCGCTGAGCTTTCGCGTGCATGGTGTCCTCTTCCGTTGGCGCCGACCTGCGACGCGTGCAGTGTATTGAGTATACACAGTGCGTATAATATAATAATAATAATATAATATCATTCGTGTATTGAGTATATAGGTATGTAGTTATGTTCCCCATTGACGACGAAATAAATACACATTATTATTATTATTATTATTATTATTATGTTATCTAGGTATGTATAGTTTTTGTCGCGCGTGTATTATATTGTGTCGGTGGCCGTGCGCAGACGTCTGCGAGTACGTCGTTATTATATTATGTCCATTGTGCGGTTATTCGTTTTAGCTCTAATTAAAAATAAAAATTGAAGAAGACAAATATAAATGAATTGGAATAAAAGTAATCGACGTTCCCGTGACGATTTCGATTTCTACAATATAAATGTATATACAGCTGATTATACCCTGCAAGTACCTATATATTATGTGGGTCCGCACGCTAGAGACACGCAGCATTCGTGTATTTTTACCCAAAATTCGCGGCCACCGTTATAGGTAATACCGATTTTATAATTATCAAAAAACGGCGTTGTTATGTTTCCGACAGACTTGCCTTCATACTCTTAATCAATGTTATTGTTAAACCGATATTTAATTTTTGAAAAAAATGGCCATGATTTTAGACCATTTGGAGACTAACGCGACAATTTCCAACCTTGACCTGTAATCTGTATAAAGCTATAATGTGATTTCGTTTATATTTCTGTCCAGTGAGAAAACATGCCACGGCCCGATGAAAATCGGTTCTTAAATGTCTCAGTTATTAGATAAGATTGACATCGTACAGTCGTCACTCGCGCGTCTTACACGTCAGTCATATGGTGTGTATTGTACATATTTACTATTGTTTCTAGTATTCGTTAAATATATAAAACTACTTAATGGAAATCAAAATGAAATTTAATATAATGTGTAATATAATAATAATATAGATGATCTGCAGTATTTAGTTAAAATTGTATAATATAATAATTAGAATTTTTTAAAATGTATTTATTTATATAGCATGTAGTTATACTATACTATGCAAAAAGTTCGGATTTAAATAATCGATAATTGGGACGTAAACATAGGTTATACAAAAGGAAGGTATACTGGGACAAAAGTAGGTTATGACCTGTTTTTGACCTTGTTGATCGGGACGCAATTTACCTTTTAAATAGATTCTGGGAAGCAATAGAAGTATGCGCCAATGGCTTAACTAGGCTCTGATGCGCTCCGATGTATCGTTAAACACCCTCGTAAAATTAGCAACTCTCCCATGATTATAATTAACTAATTTATATTTATTTGCAAGGGTCAGGTTAAGTTATATGCGCGCCTGTGTCGTGATGCTATATAATATAATACACAGGTAAGAAGTATACGCATTCGAAATTTTTTTTTGCAAATACTCGCGCTTACTCAGACATCTCTCTCACACACACACACACACACATACTCACACTTGTTTAAGCACCTATTTTTACTGTGTGAAAATACCTAATAACAATATATTCGAACGACTTGAACGTGTTTGCATCCCGTTTTATATCCGCTAATTATTATTGTAAATTTACAACAGACAAAGGCGCGTTTCCTGCTGCAGATGCAATGGTTGCAGTGGCTATAATATGGTGGCACGTATGTATAATATATATTATCATAAGTACTTATAATATGTACGATTCGTGTATTCGTGTATAATGATGATATAATATATGAGCAAAGATTATGGAAAAATTCAAACATATATTACCTACTCGACGTATAAACATAAAATAACATATTATATATTATATATGTGTGTTTTACACGATGTGTTCCTTTTTTTTAAATATCTCCACTAACCGTCAAAATCGGCATGCGTGTCATCGAGACTCGTTGACGTTATTATTATATTCATGCCGATATAGGTAGGTACGTATCACAATAATAATATAATATATAATATTATATACATGACGCATTACACTTGTTTATATTGGATTTCTGTTGACGGATCTGAGAGGCGTACTCACAATGTATTTATATTATTCGTTTGTACAAATCATTTATCCAGTAAATAACATAGAGTATATATTATACGTTTTATACCAGGAACGAGTACTTATTTGTGTGTATAATATTTAAGTGTTTCGATCGTTATTGTCAAACAAATATTTTATGTGTAATAAAATAATATACGTGTACCAGATAATATATATATATATATATATATATACACGTCGTATATAAAATACCTATGCTTGTATAAATATATACATTATTGTATATTTTATTGTGTTTTCTAATTTTTTAATATCGTGTTCCTCCGATTAGAAAGCTAAAAAAACGTTATTATACTTTTATTATACATATATATATATTTATATACCTATAGGTAGGTACATTTTAAATGACTTATTTTTCTTACATCTAAACGAGTATTACGCACATCGATTCACCTGAATATTATGTTATTTTATACAAACAAACACTTGTAAATCGGTCAATTTTTGTGTCTTTCAAAAGAAAGAATGTTTGTACATACCTATATAGATTATAGATTTTTAGTTTGAATGGGTCACGACGCTGAGCCGACAACCTACACTGACCGATATTATATTAAATAAATAAAAAACAATTGCTTCAAATCTTCAACACTTAATATTTAAGTCAACATTTCTTAAAGTCCCGCTTACCTAAATAATAATATATTCATATGCCTTTAAATATTTAAAAAACAGTTTTTAATTTAAAAAAAAAAACTGTGTTTAAAATATATGATTTTATCTTGAAAACATAAACAGAAAAATATGTCATCATGTATTTATTACATAGGTATATACATTGTACTCGACATGTTATAATTAATTAGTTTTCTATATTAAAATAATAACATATAATAATAATAATATGGAGGTACCTTGTACATCGCAGTTACAGTCATAATATATTGCTTATTTAAATTATTATTATTATCCCTTATATGTACTAATTTGCTTTACCTATACAGCTGAGGACATTATTTCGTTTTTTCATATTATTTTTTTTTATCTATTTTAATACGTCTAATTCTACCATTGCGACTCATCGTGTTTCATTGCTACAAAATATAATCCAGATAATATTAATTGTTCCCGTCATGTCATAAAAGCATTCCTGACAAATATTTTCCTGAATTTAATAATAAACGATTATTGTTAGTGACGAAAATGTTCCTGAAAACAAAATACGACTCCATGTTTTCTTGGAAATACGCGTTGTGAATAATTAATATTATGTTATTTCCTAGTAAAACGGAAGCGTAGGTGGTTTGCTAATTTCACCTTAACGTCAATGTCGATATCATTTATCTTTACAAACTTAGCAGTCGTGTACTTTTATTATTTATGACACTATAGTCTATTATTATATATTTATACCGTACCGATCAAAGAATATTCGTAATATTTCACACGTCAAATGTTTACCGACAAAACTTTAGTCAAAGTGCATAATATAAGTAAAAATAAGGCTGCGGAGCTGACAACTAGCACAATTTCGTATCCTATATTACTGACATAATATGATCGGGCAACGACTTTAAACTATCCCCAGACTCGATATAAAAAAAAATAAACATGGCATGTCAAAATTATTGGGATCGTATCCATCCCATACTATCAGAAAAAAAATAAAAATAATTTTTAAACAAACATAAAAATCACTCATTCTTCAATAGGTATATCAAAAGAATTATTTTAACAAGAGCAAAAATCGGACAATCTTTCCATGAACCCACGCATACCTCATAGGTATAAAGATCCAGCACCTATGTCCTATATGCAATAAATGCCTGATAAATTTAAAAATGTAACGTCATATCATTCAAGAATTCCCGGATTAAAAAAAACATACGAAATACCTTATTCACATCAACCAACCTACAAGGAGCCCTCAATGAAGACAACTGCACAAAAATCCTTGAATTTCTAACCAAAATTAAAATTTAATTTTCACTAAATATACCCATTATTATAATAGCCTTGCCTTTAGTTGCTGTAGCCTTAATGATTAAAACAAAAAAAACTTATATAGTGTGGGCTTGTAGGTGTAGTTGCAGTAAGCGATAATTGATTAACAATAAATATTTATTAAAATAATTCGTATATTATATAATGTTTTAATGGATAGGTATATGATAAAAAAAAATGTTTTAATGACAATTTTAATATTAAAATTGATAAATAATTAGTATTGTTAACAACTCAATTACCAGCTCGTGATATTTTATATGAACATAATTTCATATAGGTAATAGGTAGGTTACATTATGTGATCCTAAAATCGTTTTTATTTTACACTCTAACGGGATTTTTAGGTTACGGTTATTTAAGTTGTGACATTGGACGTAATAATATTATTATTCATAGATCTTTTGCATAAATACGTCTCTGCTTTATTCTAAGCAAAACGTCAATCTACCATAAATGTGTGTATATGTACATTGTACACATCACGAAAATCGATTTCACTCGATATAATTTAAAAACGTACCTAATATTATACGCGAGGCACCACACGATATTACAATTTATTCATTATGCTGCTGCAGTCAACGAAACCTAACGACATAATAATAACATAATATACCAAGGTATAATATTATGTGCGAATTGCCGCGGGAAAAAAATCAGCGCAATTATTATTCGGTTCAAATAACTCTGTGTGTTTATGTTATGTCCACTGCCAGTGTGAAACGTTTATGCGAATTTCGTGTCGCGGGTTGATTGAGTTTAATACGGTTATTTTTCGTATATTTTATTTATTTATTGAATTTTATTATTTTTCAAACTACACCTGTTTACTGTATTACTATCGTATTATTATATACTCACGAATTTAATTCATGGTTTACCCACTCCGCGTATAATAAAGTCTGATGCAAATTAAACGTTATTATTCGTTCGTTCGTTTGATGTAATCGCCCGCTGTTATTGATTCCGATATTGAAAACGAAATGTTCGGTCGTCGGAATAAACGAGCTGTGCACGGTGAACTATTATACTTTAATATAACAATAGTATACTATAGCTATTATACGATAGGTATGCGTATAAATGGGTATCATTACTCGCGTAATATCCGTCACCGAGTCGGTCGTAAACGCTAAAAATTAACATTCCGATTGAGGTAACACATAATTATTATAGCAATATAATACTCATAATAATTATGGTCGTATAATATTATTACGGTAATATACTAATAAAATAATCTCGATAAAAAATTAATAACCGTCCAGCGTGCTGCGATGTACGGCGCCCATTGTTTAATATGTCGCACAGGTCTGTGCATAGTTTTGATCGCTCATCGTAAGTCGTAACCCATATACCTAATATTATATGCTAATTGCAGATAACACACTGCAATATAATACGTCACATATACACACATTTACAATAATGTGCAATAAACAATTTTGAGACGATTTAATTACTGTTTGCATATTTTTATATAGATACCTCATTAATTATATCATATTATTGTTTATAAGTCCTAGTACTAGTATAATGACTGACGTTAATGAACTTTTTGAACACCGTGTAAAAATATGTCCACGTACATCGACGTACATCGATATCGAATATCTTATCGAACTAAAACAAAATGCATGTATATGTATTATACATTATGTACATATATTTTAATATTATATGGGTAGGGTATATCGTTATTATAATTATTATTTAAAAAAAATGTCAAACAGCCGCGCGCACCTCTTTGTGTGGGGGTTTGTAGGGGTTAAAAACTGTAACAGTTGAGATGAATATTTATACTATATATAGTTTCACTGGAATCACCGTGACTCGACAGTTGTTTTGGGCTAACGCTTTTAATGGCTCGTAATTAAAATGGTCTCGAGCATCTCTCTCACTTTCCCTCTATCTCTCTAGTATTACATCATATATACATATAATGTACAACACCTAGTGAACAACACAATTACACTAGAGCTGCAGTATTCCGAGCACAAGCGTTTTACGAATGCCGTCAACGTTTGTTTTCATATTATTATTAAACTCGTGAAATCGTGAGACGAATCTATAATGTCTTTATACAGAATGCGTGGGCAGCTGGATATGGTTACAATAGTAATTAAGATCATTAATTTACGTGATTGAGAAAGTGCTTGTACTGTTATGTTATTGATACAGTATTGTAAACACCTAAGATGTTGGCTTTAGTTTTAGATTCCCAGCGAACCGTTAGGCACATAATACACTATAATCGGTACCTTTATTTTATGATATTCATATTATTTAATTTACTCTCTGTGGACACTTTTTGTGCACAAATCTCCAGACGTTTCGAGTACTCGCGTACTATTAACCTAGCCTATTCTTATGATTTGTCATACGCATGGGCCTATATTGAAGAAAACTGCATTATTCTATATTCGATATAAAATCAACATAACGCATTATAATTGTTCCCCCTTTACACGAAACAAACAATGATATGGCTATACTATACCGACGCCGAGCAGAATCGTTTTTCGAATGCGGTGGCTTATCATTATGATGGGATGTACCTACAATAATGATAATAATACCTCTCAGCTGTTCTGCATCGAGGAGAACGAAGCGCGACGAGCTCCTGATAGCCGGTCCTGCATCCTGTCGGGCGTTCGACCGCCGCCGACGGTGGCAGGACATGACGACCGTTCGAGAGTCTTGCCCGCGGTTCCTGTAAGTCCGTAGTACACCTTAGGACCTAGGTGTATATATGAATCTATATCGCATAATAATTTTATATTCTGATCGCGGTCAGATATTTTGTCTGCATAATGCGCGGTTGCCGCGAAGACCGGGCTCCGATTTTCGGGAGACGGACGGGCGGAAGTCTCTCGCCACGATGTCGGCCTCTTTTGTCGATCATTGTATGCCTTCAGGATATGCGCCTACTGGTATTATAGGTGTACCGGAACACGCGCAAATATTTTCGTCCAAACAAATCCCGCCAACAAAAAAATCACGTCCGCACAATATATTATAATAGTATTATACTATACAGATCCTTTATTATCTTGCCTGCTGCTACTCCTACGCGCGTGATGTTTTACGCGGTGGCGGATATTGTAATGACCGGTTCGACGAAGATCCGTTAAGACGGTTTTCCCGTAATCTCGCATAATACGCGTCTTATACGCGTAAAAAAAATAATAAAGATACGCGGACGTTATAAAAAATATGTACAAAAAAAAAAATGTATAATATTATCGGTATTACGCGCGTCTGTTCACGATCGACGACGGCGCGGTCGCCCACGCGCGGTTTTTCGGGCGAGACGTGTGCTGTACACGTATTGCATATTATTATTATCATATTTGTTTGTTCGGTCGTATAATACACGACTGGCATTGTGCGTACCGGCCATTTTCGCGCGTGAAAACCGATCGTTATAATATTATATTATAGTATGATGTACGTGGCAAAAACTGTATATATATATATATGATACATACGCGGATACTGTATAAATATTGATATATATGTATATTATATATTATATATAGGTATACCTATATCGATACGGGATATTTATTAATATATAACAGCCTATATATTATGTGCACTGTGCGCAGTATATACCCGCACCAGCTGATACTACGTGACTTTTGTCGTACCATGTGTGTGTTGTATACAGACTTAATATTATATATATAATGTGTGATATTATAATAATATAATATATTGTGCGCGCGGAGTAAAAAAATAAAATAACAACAGGTGTGTGTGTGTGTGTGTGTGTGTTCGTGTGGTATAAAAGGATACCGCAGCATGGACCCCGCGAGATCTTACATAATAATATTTAATAACAATAATAATGTACAGTGTAAGTACCGTTATTGTCTATACCATTCTCGGAAGACTGCAGCAGTATAATATAGCTCATCCTGCCGCCGTCGCCGCCACCGGAGATAACGCTTAAGCACCGCCACCGCGTATCCGTACAAATGTATAGGTATATATTATTATATATTTGATGATGCTATATACATTTATATTATTATCGTTATTGTTATTTATACTTGTATTATAGAGGTGGTATTGTGGCCGGGCATAAGAGGCATATAATATTATATTTACGCGTGAAAAAAATGCAAAATTATATAGGTAGGTACCTCGAAAACACTGGGCTCCGCTCGCCAAAGCCGTCGTCACACGCAATTTAATACACCGCCGCCGTGTACCGTATAAATAATGTTATACATACCGAATTTTAATAATATTATTGTTACGATACACATAACGTTTTAACGAGAAAACTGTTTTTCGCGCGCTTTTCAATACATTGCGCTCAACACGAGCTGTTCGACGGTTGCGGTCAAGACGTGTCCAGTGACGACGGTACATACGTGGACTCGGGACGACGCACTTAAATATTATAGCAACATGTATATAGTATATATCTAGTCAAGTATTGATAACTCAATCTTCGATAACTCAGATTTTTTTCTTGCCCCTTTAATTGTTTTCAAGTTGTTTTTGACAAGTATAACTTGAAAAATACATATTGTTTTTATTCCCCTTAAGACTTGAGCTATCGAGAAATACATATCTAATTGTATACATAAAAATGACTGTTTCTTCGTTCG
This sequence comes from Acyrthosiphon pisum, assembly GCF_005508785.2. NCBI lineage: Eukaryota > Metazoa > Arthropoda > Insecta > Hemiptera > Aphididae > Acyrthosiphon > Acyrthosiphon pisum. Next base: position 64,934,832 of record NC_042495.1, read on the forward strand.
TCATCTATATAGGTACTCAAAAACTATATACTTGACCGTTTTCAATAATAGTTATATACCAATAGATTCCCCGAGACTATGCAGGGAGGATTTGTAGCTTGGTTTACAACCGGCAATTAATGTAGCATTGTAGCTACAGAGTATAGTACAAACATGCATTTCGTATCGGCTCTCGAAAATTTTTTTTAAGATACATTTAGGGGTATCATTGGTCACAGATAATAAAATAGTTTGGTACTTATTACCTATTTTATGATTGAATTTAATTTTACACCGATAGGTATTTTATATTTGATCAAAACAACCGCCCGAATAACTGTGTTAAAAATCGGTGAATTTAACATTTAACAGTGGCTAAATGAAAGGGGTAAATTCACAGGTTATTTTTACGGGCAACGTCGTGCAGTACCAACTAGTTTATTATTTATATAAATAATAATAGTTACGTGGTTATGCGGAGGTGCGAGTCAGCTTACATATCGGTCATAATATTAAACTTAGGTATACTATCTGCCACGATTAACTGTAGTACTCCATATCTATTGTAGCGTGGTCGGGATACCTGATTACTATGTTATAGTTATATAGGGATCCAAATAGAAAAACAAATGGGGATAAAATTCACCCAGGGAAGAAATCATGGCGGGGGTTTGATCAGCACCATTGCGTTCAAGGTGCAGTTCATACAACTTAAATATTGTTGATAAACCTACGTCTTCATAATGCGTACTGCTTCACAGCAAATAGAAAGATGGTTGCGATAATAACTGCAGAGATCGCTCGCGTTGGTCAATATGCCGAACTAACTTTTGCAGCAGCCGTGCATTTAATAATATAATATATAAATATATTATAATAATTTAACTGAGCTATAAAAAGTGTGAAGTATGTAAATTTTATCATGGTTAATTTTACAGGTAATGTGCTCTTATAGTGAATAACTTATATACATATAGATAGTGTTACGAACGTTTCACAATATGAAATCGCATCGCAGACACAATATCAATCGTTGGACGATCTTTGATGATGATGGTGTCCAGACATTTTGAAGCATTGATCAATCTTTGAAGTAACTGTTACAAGACATGGCATTTTTCAGACAAAACATATCACAATATATAGTTCATTAATGACCAGAGAAAACGCTCCAATTTGGTGCAGCTCTTACGGGGTTCATAATATTACTATATAAACACGTCAAACATGATATCATCATCACCTACTGTCCTACATAATAATAATATACACCCAGGACAGAGAAGGACGTTTAAAGCTCCCGGAATCATTTAAGGAATTTCTCAATCAAGACCGAATTTCTCAATCAAGATATTGACGAGCTATCCTCTCCACCGCTATTAATTCGTAGTCGCTGCCTGCAATTCACGCACTGCAGCAAACTGTTTATTTTACATCTCCCGAATGATCGTTAAGTCTCGGTTTGTAACGCATATAATATGTATATTTTTTGAGCATATACATTTTGGTTAACGGTATATTATATACGCGTAATCCAGTAAATAAACATCTGTTAATCACTCTCCCGATGGCCACTGCAGCTGATACAAGATAGTTTCGGAAAAACTAAAAAAAAATATTATTGTAATACATTCATATGACAGTGTGTACATTATAATATACGAGCGCATCATCACATCATGTACACACGTCTCTAAATATTTCCGCGTGTTCCGACGGCCTCGTAAAGGTCATTGCCGCGCATACATTATATTCGTCTGTGAGTTTGTGTACGTGTGCGCGCGCGCGCGCGCGCGTGTGTGTGTTTATGTGTGCGAAGATCGTCTGCGGAAAACCTGTGAGAAAATCGTCGGTAGTTATACGTAGGTATGATGAATGTATATTATATTCGTGTGGTTTTTACGCGAAAACAAAACACTAACGCACACACACGCCGAGAAAGTCCTGTTCACCGCACGTCAATATTTTGATTTCTATTTTTTTTTTTTTTTTTTTTGTTACGGAAAATTCGCACTCTGATACGATTTATAAATGTAAACTATTATGGTCATATATTCCATGCCGAGTCCATTTGTCGCAGTCCAACGAACAACCATACGTAAACGTTTGTGTGAAAAAATTCGTCGTTCATTCGTATACATACGATTATGATATGCACACGTAAAACATCGTACATTTAACATTATTACACAGCGTATAACCACCTACCATAATAGTCCGTAACCATAGACTGCCACCTAAAGTATAATAATAATATAAAGTACCCCCACCGAAGAAAATATGTTTGAAAATATTTTATACGTTATTATAATAATTGTGTGAATTTGTTTAACAGATTTTTAGTAGTAATTGTTCGACACTAGATTATTATTCGAGTATGACAATAATTATATACTAATGAATACTGCAGAAACAGTGTCTCCTGCAATACCCTTTAATAAATGTAAACTGCAATTTACTTTACGTCAAACAAATTCATGCTAATGGTGAACAAGATATTGGAATAAAAACCGTCAGCAATTTTCTCAATGGGGTGAGGAGACACGAACGTGCAAATGAGATATGTTTGGCTTGTTAAATGTTAATTATATAATTCAATAATCGTAATTATAACTGTGATTTCGAACTTTCGCGGGACGGCCGAGTATGATGTTCAGACGTTCATATTCGATAAAACCATAATGTTTATGACTTATAACAATGTATAATACATCAACAACGTGATATTAATATTATATTATCATAACTATTATTGCGAGCTTGACTGTTTTCTATTTGCCAATGTCAATTTGTAAAAGTATTGTGTGATGTAAATAACGCATTTCAGCTGCGGCGGACGTGATTTATTTTCGCCCAGTCATTAGTTTTCTTTTTAAAAATTATTTTTATTAGAAAACTGCGATTAGTACAATATACACATTGTGAACTTTTGCAGGTGTTTGTTATTTTATAGAAGTATATATCAGTTCAGAATAAAAAAATTCGCACTTCGTGTTTCTCATATAGATCTGAGATAGCTGCGGCCAGTTATACGTGTTTTCAATAAATATAATGTCTATAGTATAATATGCTACGTATGAATTTTAATATCAAAAGTTGAGATTTAAAGTTTAGGTAAAAATAACTTGTAGATATGACACATATAAATTATACGACTAGCACGAGACGGAATATATTGTACCTACTTATACTTTATATTACATTATATTATTGCACTTATAAAGTAGGCATTGTATAATAATATATTACCTACCTGTGTGATATTTTCAATACATAATAATAATTTGTGTATACACGTGTAAAATGATATTCGATTTAATTACGCTCTAACCGTCGTTTACCCGGTTTGTAATTAATATTTCATCGAGTTCACATTGCTAAACATCACATAGGTGCTATACGTCATGTACTTTCTATACTTACATACTTTTATTCGACGTAATCGCGTACATATCGTCTGCGGAATCACAACAGCGGACAGCATATAGGTATAAAGTTAAAACAATAATAAAAAACCCATCTGTTAAATACATTATTTTTTTTCATTCAATTCAGGTTTAACTCGACTTTTCATGCGAGCAAATAGGTATGAAAACTTTACCTGATAAAATATATTATATCTCATGCCATATCAATTATTGATGCAATCAGCACCTCGCACGTGATTTGAAAGGTACACGCTTTATCAATATATACCTCCTCCGTTTGAAGTTCAAATAATGTTCAAAAAAATCACTGTTTTGTATGTCGTAAGTAATAAAACAACACGTGAGTGCTGTTTCAAACATTCGAAAAAATATTTTATAGCCATGTGAACTGCGATTCCATTACATATTAACATTGGTCGAAGGGAGTTAAATCATATTTTAATCATTTACATTTTAAGGAATTTGAACGAGATGAGTGGCCTGGGATCACCAGTTGAAAGCCTACACTATACCTGTTATAACTCATAACCCAAATGGCGTACCTACATTATGTTAATTTTCAAACTTTAGAACATTTATATAGGTACAGAAAAGTTGGAATTTTAAATTCGTTTCCTCTTTTTACTACGCACGTTTGGTTGTAAACTTAGGTGTGTACCTATGTAATATATGCATAAAACAACAATATTATAATGAACAAACCGAATATTATAATACTTATATTGTGACTTGTGTCGTTAATGTATATATAGGTAATGCACGTTCATAAAGTGCATACACGTACCTACATATTATTATTATATATATATATGTTGGCCGATGCATTGTCGTATTGTATTTCGAATAATACTAATAAGTAATAAGTACATATTATTATTATTATATTATAGGTATGTATATCTGAAACAAGTCGCACGCCGACTTCCGGGTGGATAAAAGCGATTTTTTTCTATTTTTTTTTCTACCGACCTATTGTATATCGTGCAGCAGTCGCTGCTCGGTAATGAAGTTTTCTTTTTTATAAATATAGCATAATTAACACGGCGCATTATTGTCCCGTACGGCACATGGCCCCGTGGCCCATAAATCAACGCGTATATGCATCATAATATAATATAATATGCTCTTCTGGAACTCGCCATAACCGTCGGGACTGCGACCGGTGGAAAATAATAACAATATTTATTTATTTAAACATGATAAATATTATATATACATACCTATATTTAATATACACATGTGAAATTGACATTTTAATGGACGTTAGGTGCCTTTTTTATTTTAAAGGTGAACATTATAATATAATGTACAAATCATAACAGAAAAGTCGACTTTGAACTATAGAAATTAAACTAACGAAAATCTCGGTATCTTAATCCACCGTGGGGGGACTCGACACGAAACATTGGACAACGACGTGTCAGAGGGAAAAATTTGGAGAGGTTACTCCTGTTAATATAGGTAAATAGAATTGACCCTGAGACCACCTGGTAAAACCTGAAACCCGATTACCGGGAGCTGAGCCGTTCCGATATCATGAGTCAAACACTTATAGTCGACTACATATAATGTTTTATACGCCATATCGTGCGGACGATGGTAGTTATAGTTGTACACTGTCCGCGTTATCGTATTTTATAGTGAACGCGAGCCAAACATTATATTATTTATTTTCTATACATATAATCTGGTAATGCTGCGTCGGCTGACCCTTTGCGGGGGCGAACTATTTTTTTCATTAAGTTTTGAAACAATATCCGCATAGGTTATGAGTCCGTGTGCATAAATTGTATAAAACATAATACGTACGCCCACTCACACTTTAAAAAAATGTGCAGACAGACAGACAGCGAACTCGTATATTATAATATTATGCAATGTGGCGACGGACAAAATTACACACGCGGGACTGCAGCTGCTGCAGTGGAGATAAAACTCGCCAATATTATGTGTTTCTATATAGGTACGCTTCGGCTGCGGGTATCGAGCAAAGTACCTACAACATCATAATATTATATATTATATATCTACATGACGACCATAATAATAACGATTCATTATTAGATGTGTACCCGATTTAATCCCATCCGACCTCTCCGAAAGCCACCTCCTCTGCATCACACACACACACAAGTTCATGGCGTGTGAGTGAGGTACTTTGGAAACAACTGTTATTTGGTTTCGCGTATAAACATATTATGTACATATACATATATAATATAGATAGATGTGTATCGGTATCATAATATATACGTTTTTTTTTTCTGACCCTATCGTCTGTGGTAAAAACTCGTTTTACGCGAAAACCTTTTCTTTTTCGGCTTATGATATTATAGCATATTATAGTGATTTTAATTTTTAACGAATGAAAATTCCGTAAAAAAAAAAAAAATAATAATAACAAACCAGTTCGATCTGAAAATCTCGTTTTTTCTTCCGATGCTCGAAAGCATTTTGGTTCGTTTCAATCAAAAACGCGTGTACCTACCTATAACGTTATAATTTTTTTGTCGTAATAAGCAGGCCGAAACATTATTACTCGGTTAAACCGTCATCGGGTCTTCATAAATAAATATAAAATGTAAAATATGTTGGTATAATGGTATATATACCTATATATATATAATAAGCATACAGTAAAAATATAACAATATTATATATATGAATTATGTGCGTCGGAAATACGCCTCCACCGCGTCCGTTTTCCGTGATGGAAATAATAATATAATTAATTACGTTATAATATGTATCGTAATCGTGGCGAATCGCGTCGGCGGTGAATCTCATATTAGATATAATATATTTTATGCGTATACGCGAAACGAACAAATTATAAATTAATATTCGTATATGTATATAGGTACGCGTATGCGTATTTAGATCATATTATAAATAACATAAAATATATTATTATGTTATATACTTTACCCTAATATTCGCATCACACGCAGATATATAGTATTATATAGTGCATGAAGACAATAACAGTGCATTGTACACGCACACGCGTTTACTTTGCATATCATTATATAAATGTCATGTTCAAGAATTTCGGCAATAGATAGGCCATACGCATTATTTACGTATGATAAATCTTCAAGAGTAAATACGCATTTGTGCCCCACATATTATATGGGTATGGAATTATAATAATTTCTAAAATATAATATGGTTCGGGAAATAATTATTCCAACCACATTCGTATCAAACTTTCAAATATATATTGCAATATTATAATAAATCTGATGTTTGTACATGTATATGCGTTTTTTTCAATATGAAAGACTTAAAGCTTTTTTACTTATACATAATAAATAATAATAGTGTTTAACTGATTTCATATTTTCTGTAAGTTTTTAAATGAACTAACTGCAATATTTTCCATTTAATAAGAAATAATATGTATATTATATTAATAAATTAATTATTAATAGGTATATGTAAAGTATCGTTTGTGATTATTGCGTGTCATATATTACACAACAAATCTATATAAAAAAATATTTCGGAATTTTAATAATGTGAAATTTTTGAAAATGTTTTGATTTGGACCATACCTGGAATATATTTTTTAACTGCTGACCTGACATGTCGAAAGCATCGGAAAACTATTAAATAAAACAATTTCTTTAAAACAATTAATTTGTTAACAAATCCTAATTATATTATGGTAATAAAACGATAAAAGTTTATTCTCACAAAGGGTTTTTTTTTTAACCAATACGTGTTAATGTTATGCTCGTGAATTATTTGATTACAAAAAAGGTTGTTTGCATGGCGTATCATAATAATATATCCATAATATATCCAACGCGTACTTTTTAAATTTAATTTTTTTAACAATATTTACGGGATCGGAACTTGAGCTCCTTTAATAGTTTTTTGAGTGTTATGATTTATTAATGCTTTCACATTTTTTAATAACAATGCAACATTAGATTGCGACAAGGTGAGTGAAGCGCAACGATATTGCACAATATCTAGTCTACGTATCTTGACCGCATATACTTTTTAATTGTGGGGTGAAGCGACCAAAATCTCGAATATAATTCGTTAAAAAAAATTCCGGTTTTTACACGTTTCAGATTTTTTTGTGAATGCAATTCATGCGATTGTATCATATAGTATAATTATAGTATAGTTATTATTATTGTTATTTTATATAAAAATGTTCGTCGCTAAAGCTATATAGGTACATATTTTTATATTTTTGTTGCTTTATAAAGGATGATGGTAAAACAGTTTTTAAGCCCAAGGACAGAAAAGCGGGAAATACATTTTTTTCTATTAACCGTTAATTAGTTCGCAGTTATTTAATCGCTCTGAACCATCGTCGCCGACGTGTATTTCGTTTATTATAACGCAATAATTAAAACTCGTTTTTTTAACACGTAAAATGTGATATAATAATCGTGGTAAACAATCCCAGGCCACGTGTACAGGCTTTTTTTTAACCTTTGTATACTTTACCGCGGTTGATGAACACCTAACTATATATTATATAGCTGAGATTCTCTCGCTCGGTTATATTGTCACCATGCCCAACGTGGTTATCCATGTCCACAGATCTCCTTCTTTCCATATGACAAACACTAATTTACGTCGGTCATTTAACCGCAAGCCTGAATAAAACGGCGTATTATAACAGAAACACAAAATACAGTCGAATCTCAGTCACTCGAATTTTTTCCCATTTGAAGTGTTTATTTAAGTTGTGTTTGAGATATAATATAATTAAACTCGATAAATTCATAAGTCGAATTTATTTCTATTCCCCTTGAGATTCGATAGTTATCGAGATTCGACTGCATTACATAATATAATAGTTTATAATTGAATGTTCCGAAGCAGAATATTATTGACTATTCGGAGTATTTCAATCAATATTCAATGAAATATTGGATAAGTAGTTTAATAACCATTATTATCGGAATTTAAAATTTAAATGAGTGGAATATTATATAAATTACCTATAATTTGTTAGGTATAATAAACTAGTTCCCCGAAATTTGATTTTTTTCGATTGGAAATTGAAATACTCCACGTATAATATTCTGTTTTAGCTTTTTAAGTGCTTTTAAAGCAGAAAAAATAAAATATTATTAAAACTTTTATAGTTTTTGAAATTATGAGTGAGTTACGTCAAATGCGGATCACACGGTATCGTAAATACCTACGTATATCATGATTCAATGAGCTTATAATGGTTATACAATTTGCATGTACCTACGTACATATACATATAGTGATAGAGGCACATAATCATACACAATAAGTACATACCTACTATATTCGATTCTTTAGATTTCGAAAACATTTCTTGTAAAGCCTTCGGTGCGTTCGGTCGAATATTTTATATTAAAATATATTTACCTCTCTTAGAATGTTATAACCGACTACAACTGTTGTAAAAGTGCGTAGTATAAATTGTAATAGTCGATCCTCTACATACTCAAAAGTTTTCAATGCCTCCAAACTATTTCAATACTATCCATAATATAGAATATTATGCGTGTAGTGACTATTATATTATTCACGGGCTATAATCTCTACCTTTATCATATTTCTATAACTCTATATAATATGTTATGTCGCTTGTTCGTACGACCATAAACGATATATTTTTTTTATCATTATTATTTGTCGAACGTCAGTCGGTTCGGTCGCGTACCAATGGATACGTTCTTATATGTTAAAAATATAAAAATTCTGTTAAAACGTACCTACTTATAATTGTGACCGTTTTTTTGCTACGCCGCCGACGCACGTGCGTAATATAGGTACGCGTTTAATTTTATATATATACGGTATTTTTATGTATGACGAACGAGCTATTTATTGTTTGATAACACCTTTGGGAAATGTGCGGAATCTCAGTAAAACGCGTTTTAGAAAGAACAAAAAAAAAAAAGAAGAAGAAAAAAAAAAAAAAAAAAAGCAGAAAGCAGAAGAACGTCAATACGTAGTTCTTCGAATCGACCATAAAATATAATGCGTACATGGTTATGAAAATTAATAGCGCGTTGACATCGGTATACGGTGTGAAAAAACACGATTGCAGGTTGTTTTGCTTTTTTTTTTAGTCAAGTCTAAAACAAATGGGGTGGTAGGTATCAGAAATTTCTGTTGATGCTGTCTCGTATGGACTATGGAGGTAGGTAAATTACTTGACCAAATACATATTTTGGATGTACCTACCTATTTAAAATTTAAATAGTTTCGTTCATAATTTGCTGCACATCGCATATATGTAAAATTAATAAAATCCTTAAAATCAATATATTTTCCTTAATCCATATTCATATAATTAAATTAATACAAATATTTATTTTAGATTGTGAGTAATGCGAAAGAACGTACTGAAATAATATGAGTTTTTCAGTATGTCATTATATTTTGGCGTACTAAGAATGCTCAGATTTTTAGCTACTTCAACATTTTTTTCTGTTAGGGAAGTGATTATAGTTTGTGCATTTGAGAATGGAACATTTCCAGTATTTTTTCAAAGCTTTAAGAAAACCAAAAAAAAAAAAAAAAATTAAGGAAAAATTGGATTTTTTACGCAAAACTAATTTTTGACAAAATTGATTTTATTTTTATAGTTTAACTCAATAACCAATAACCGTAGATACTTTACATGTTCACTAATAACTTGTATGATCATTTTGTATACATTATAACATTTAAAAAATATTTTGACTCATTATTTGATCTATATAATAGCCATGATAATTTTTCGATTATTTAAAGTTTTTTTACAACTATTAAATTCGATTATTAATTATTGAAGTATGCTAGGCTGACACCCCGTATCCACTCAGAATCGTTTTTCGTATACGATGACATACTCGACAACTCTTGTACAGTAGAGTTACAGTTGACGCACTTGTCCACCTTTTTGTATTGACTATTGATTATTTATTCATCAATTTGACGCAGCACGCTTTGTGGGGTCATTCCACGTGCACGTTAGTATATTAAATACACAGCGCATTCGTACCCGAACATCCTTTGATGTTCGTCAAAATACCGTCGAAGTTTGGATCGGTATTACTACAGATCAAGTTATACAGTAACAATAGAGTGCCTGCACATCACAGTTGTACACTACACGTAATAAACTCTCTTTACGTGCACCAAAATGCGCATATCATACGTGTCTCTGACTTCAAGCGAACCGTACGATACAGCATAGCAACGATACAATATTACTGATGGTATATATAACGTGATATACTGTAAAACACTCCTCGTTCAAACACGATTTAATATTATACTAAAGCTTCCTCGGAATGGCGTCCGTTTTTACTTCCCGTTTCATAGAAATACAATAAATTATAATTTTTAAAATATAACGGTTGTAGTTGCGTAGGTATATAGTATATATACTATTTTGACGAGCCGCCTGGTGAGCAATTATCGAGAAAACCCGGTTGCCGCGAGCGTGCAGTGACCATATAATAATATCGTCTATGATACCTATACGGTTACAGGCCGTATTGTGAGTCAGCAGTAGTCGCTTCGGACATGTCCGACCCCGTGAATTCTACCGGGAGGTTCTATACTATAAATCCGCGGTCCTTCGTAAACGCGGTAACTTCGACCGAGGGAACCGCCGTCCGTGCGAGTCCATATAGAGTATGAATGTGGTGCAGTTCTATGACATTTCGGCGAAACGCATTGCCAGTTTTCGCATGATAACGTACCGGCTCGTAGAGGTAGGATCGGGCACAGCGTTTATCTACGATTATTAATCACGGGTTTTTTGTAGGAATATCGACAATATTGCATATTTTACCCTCTACTATATGAGATTTCAATTTTTTTATAAAAAGGTAAATGGCTTCAATAACAACGGTTGTTAGCCTGAATTAACTATTATACTAACTAAAAAAAAAAGATAATGTCAAATTTTACAACATTATTAAACAGTTTATGTACAGTGGTATTTTGCAGTTTTTCGTTTAGATTATTCGTGTGGAAAACTGAACAGATTGCTACTGCTGTGCAGTTCTATTCGTTGAGGGCATAATATTTTAATAAGGGATGGTTATTGAAGATCTTACGGACTTCGGAATATTTGGGGGCAGTTGACTACTATATGCCTGCTATTATTTAAAGTTGAATTATAATTTGTTTCATTTGCATATGGTGTGGGCGTGTTTGTGTGTGTCGCGTGTGTGTAAACCCAATACCCATGTTTATATTATATATTTTGTTCTGTACAATATAATATACATTCTTAGCGCTATAATACATTATCTTCACGTTCGTATTATATTTACATATCGCGCGTTCTAGATCTGCTACGGCTTACACTATTGTGGCCAACAGTGGTATAATTAGGTATAGATCGGCGGGCGCGAATTTCACTAGGTGAATAGACAAAAGGGACTTGAAGATATATATTATACCGCGTTTAAGACTTTATTGACAGAGGTAATCCAGCAGTTATTTTAAATGTATAGCCTATACTGCTGCGATCGAGTTGTGCACATGGATTTTTAATTTATACCGACGACTTGTCGGTGATAAAACGATATCCGGTGTCCTACTCTGTTTTCAGTAGTTCTAAGTCCAGTGGTGGTAGGATTCATATTATTATTATAAATCGCCTACGTATATGTGATATATGCGCTGACCGTGCTAATATTGTTTGGTGCAGCAACTGATCGTGCGGCGGGGGGCGGGCGATCCGCTCGCCGCCGGATCGAATCGTATACCTATATAATTATAAATAATATTATTGTTTGGCAATAATGAGTAAGACGACTTGCGGCGAGGAGACCGGCGGAGACCGCAGACGAGTCTGTTTACTGACCCGCGCAAGACGTCCGTCGCGTCTTCGGTCCGAACACGGTGTATAATAATATTTACTACAACAACCACTTTTGCTACTACTACTACTACTAATATTACTACTATTATTATTACTCTACAACTACTGTTGTTGCTGCTACACAGCCACTTGGCGGCTTATAAATATTCATCGTGGCCATATTATAATAATGATATGGCGTATAATATATCTATATAATATATTCTATACATGTATATTATTGTGTTTATGCGATCCGCGTAGGGCACCGCGATGTCGCACGAATTTAACATATTATATAAATCAGCTCTCCGTATATATTTTATATATTTTAATGGCGACGGTCCGATCGCCGAGAGACTTATCGCCACTTTTCGGAACGGACACGCGGACATACACTGCCGCAACGGCCACCCGGTGTAGGCGGCGGCGACGACGACGTGGCGTTATAGTAAAAACAGTTATTCTGAATTGAACGTATTATTATATTGGCCAAAGTATTGAGCCTACGGTTGTGTACAAGATTAAAACGATAGTGCCATGACGGTTTTCTATATATTATTTTATTTTTTTAACGCACCATATGTATAATTAGAATATTATTATACGATGTACATTAACTAACGTAACGTAATTGCTGCGCAGTGTGTGTAATTATTTTAATATATTTAACCAGAATGTCACTATATTATTCATATATTACAATTACATATTGGCCATTACAATAATAATAAAACACTGTTATAATAATGTGCAGCGATTGTCCAGACAGATTTCCGCTACGTACATACTCGCATACATATTATGTATAGGTTCTAGGTACATAAAACTTCGTTAGATACACTTATCTACCCACCTCTCGCATAAACTTTAAATGTGTCAATGTAAATTAATTATAATTCAGCTATTATACAATGTGCAAGCATAAATAATCTGCAGTTCTGAAACGATTGACGTATACCTATATTTTTTATTTAGTGTTTATAGCTGATGAACAACCATTGATTGCGAATAATAAAAATATTATTTTGGATCGTAAATAGTAGCCATATAATATTATAACAGTCATAATTATAATTCTAAGATTAATTTATGAAAACATACCTAAATAAATAAGAAATACATTTTGAGGTGGACAACACGGTGGTGAGATATTTAGGTACCTGTACGCTTGCCTATACGATTTTCAGTTGTGGTAGGTATAGTAGGTACTAGGTAGTAATTATCGTAAATTGTATATTATATGTGTACTGTACTTGCAACTTATATTGGTTTAAAATTAATTATATATTATAGACTAGAAAATATTGGTATTTTTACGTTCAACAATATATATTTTTTTTCTTGAGGGGAGGAGCGCTCGGGTATCACTGTATTACCTATGGATGTACGTATACGTATATATATACAAAATCTATAAGTAATAACCGAGTCGGTACAAAACAAATACTAAATATTATACTCTTTTCATGAAACACACACGGCACCACATAGGTACGTCTTATTTACGAATGTCTCGTTTCCCTGTGAGCGGTTACTCCATAATTTTTGCAATAACTACAGTTAAATTGCCTTGACTGATATTTATTTTTTATTTTTTCGTATGTATTTGTTGTTCATTTGTTTAAACATATAAAACTTTTTTAGGATTTTGTATCTCTATAGTTTCGAAGGAAATATCGAATCTTAATTTGATTAGGTATGTATAATTACAAAATAGTTTGTTTCATATTTAGACTTATAGGTGACCTATACTATATAGGTATAAACTACTTTTGTATTGTTGTGGCTTCTTCGAACTCCTGTATCATAAAAATGCATAAAAATAAAATATTGTATATAAAAAAAATTCAAATTAACGCACCATAAAGTCTACTGTTCTATTATTATTCAAAATGTAAAACTTTTTTTATGCTTCTGAAAATGTTATTTCGTTTTTTTCCTAGTATATTTCCCGTGTTCGTTATAGCAATAATAATATACCTAACAGTGGATGGAAAATTATAAATGACGAGCACATTACAAATTAAAAAAATATAGATAGGTGCCTCCTATCTATATAATAATAGTATTATTCACCTATATTTTTTTTTCTATACGCACACACATATTTTACATATTCGATTATAATTTCTAGTACAATCACCGTGATTACAAACGATTTTTAATTTAAAATATTCATATCGAAGGTACGTACACGATACACGTATATTAATAACATTTTTTTTTCATTCATTTACGGCGGCGTCCAAATGGAAAAAAAAATAAGCTGTAAGAATATAAATATATGAAGTAGGTATACTCAATTCGACTTTTTTAGTTACTGAAATAGGTACATACATATTGATGTTTCTCAGTCAGTTTTTTGTTTCTAATTAATAATATCGTAATACCTATTTAATTGTACCATGTAAACAATCGTGTTCTGTTTCTTTAATGGACACCCACGTCGTATACGAATAGTTGTATAGATTGTACATATTTAATATTTTAGAAGTTTGACATTGTATACGTGTTTTCGGGTTTTTGAATAAAATATATTATTATATAGTTGTGATAACGGCGTGGTGTTATGTGTATAATATGATATGTTATTTTTCAACCGTTTCGTTTCGTATAATCAAAAATGTCCTTGTTTTCGTTGCGATAGGTAAACAAGTATTTTACAATTAAAATATATATCGAATTTAAACGTATTTTTATTTATAACGGAGTATAGTTTGCCGGACTACTCTCGACGTGTTCTTAATCTCAGCGCGGAATGGGACGCGCACACCCCCTGGGATGCAGTTTTTCCGGTTATATACCATTTCAAAACAATATTATAACGAGCGTCGGCAGTCGTTATGGTTATAACATTATATCAGCGGTATAAAACGCGTATGATATTATTATAACGAATGCGCTGTGTGTCACACACGAGGTGCATCACGTCTTGTACGGATCAGGTCTGACATCAAACCCGAGATGGGTGGAAAAAGTACAATATTATTCATATAGATACAATCGCACCCAGTACGCCTTCGTGAGTATATAACCATCGATTTGGGATAGTATATTCGATGGTATAACTAATAAGAACCACACTAGCTACAATTCGTGCGCGTTATATTCATTCGCATTTCGCACCGAAATCATACGACTAATCCCAATTTCGTATGCGATAACGTTCAAGACGCATTTAACGAAGACCAACAATTTTCCCTGTCGGTCGTAAATCGGTTGACGCGCGAAACACTTTTTCTTTATAAAAATGTTAGGTATTGATCTTTATGTCGTCGAGTGTCTCTAATAAAAATGTTCTTCTGAAAACGATTCGGTGAAAGTGACGTCTGCGGCAGACGTACGACAGTTGTAATAATATTATTAAACATATACGACGTGCGTTATTGTATGTCCTCCGCGGCCGTCGTCTGTAACAGCTGTCGTCGTGTCTAATCGCGTACCTATATAGCGACGGTGTACAATTTATATAAAAACATTAGAAACTCTGCAGTAAATCACGACAAATTTTTTCCCGGTGCGGGTACGCTCCATGATAAACTGCCGGATTTCATTTCATATATCGTGCACGCATTCCATCGATAATATTATTATTGTATAGAAATCTACGATATCTGCGATATCTGCGTGCAGTGACATATACATATCGCGTATATTGGGCCAAGAAACTTTGGCCGAGATACGTGTGTTATTCGGGTCCATATACGGTTCGATTAGGAGACTACGTTATGGGGGTACACTTTCAGTTATTTAAAATACTAATCAAATATTATATGTATAAAAATATAAAAAGACAACGACAAAATCGATATAAATGTTTTCATTATACTGAGGTGTTGATATTATCATATTGTCTTAAAGAAAAATTATATTCGCAATTATTCCAAACCGGGTAAATTTAAAATAGCACATAGCACAATATTATGATCGGAAGCGTACGGGCTTTTATTTTTCAGGTGACTTTCTGTAGGTAGTGTAAACCAACTGCGGAAATTATCATCACAGACGATTATTGTAATCGAAATTTCGTCGACCGTAAAACGTGAAACGTATTTATATATAAATGACAACCGTACACTCCCATGCATAACACTGCAGTCGAACCTTTATCGCTAACTCGATTTATTTCTTGGTTTCTTTGAAGTGTTTTTAAGTTGTGTTTGAGGTATATAACTCGAAAAATACATAAATCGAATTAATTTGTATTCCCCTTGAGATTCGAGTTGTCGACTGTAATAATATTAAATAAGTCCATAAGTGTATCGCACCGCTGTCTATACCAACAATTTACCTACCTACAAAGGAATAGCTGGTATATATATTTATATGGATATATATATTTTATGCATAGAAAGTGTGAAGTAATGTTTCATGTATCGAATTTCAGACACATTTGAATACTCTCAACCAATTATACCGATTACACGTGCAGTTATTTCAAATGCTAATCTATCTATACAAATAGTATAATACATACGACGGACATAATCCATAAAAAGTATTCTTTATTGAAATGTCGATATTAAATAGCATATTGTGTTAAACAAAAGTATGCATGGTTCCTGAAACCCGCGAGGAAAATTCATATACCGCAAAATGCAAATTCGATTGGAAGCGTAGGGTTTTTGTTTTCCGGCTGCAGACTTTGTGGTTAATATTTAACCAACTGCAGAAATCAACGTCGCAGGCGATTTTTGTAATCAAAATTTCACACCTGTACAAAAAATAAAAACAAAAAAAATTGATAATCAGATACATTCCAATAATATAAGTATAATAATATAATAATATAACATATTAAATCAGTGCATGTAGAGTCGCATCGCTGCAGTGAAATAACTCGCGCTCGCCGCATCGGTCGATTCCCATACAACAATGTAACTGGTACCTATATAAGTATACATTATATTATAAAGAGCGGAAAAATGTATCGAATTTCAGACATTTTCCACTCTCGGCCGTTTTGTCGTTTGTCCACGCTGACGCGCATTTGCATTGAATATAAAACCGAAATCGCGTCTGACGCGTAATCGTTTGACAATAATTATACTGCCGCCGCCGCCGCCGCCGCCGCCGCCTTAGTATTGCTCGGCATTTGCGCAATGTCGGTGCTACGTACAGAGAGATGGCGGAAAGTGTTTAGAACCGATTAATATCTCATCTGTGGAAACTGTGGCGGCGTCGTATAGGAATAATAATGATAATAATGACGAAATGGATAAAAAAAACAAAACAAAAGTAATCCGACGAGCGTCGTACCTATATTATATTATTATCGCGAAACTCGCGCGCGTTTTAGATGCGCATTATTTCCGTATAAATGCGATATACCCACAGAATGGTATGGATGTGTAACCATTCTAAATGTTAATCGACGGAGATTTTCATAAGATAATATAATATATAATGCCCACGGTCGTCTCGGCGAGCTGTTAGCGACGCGACGGCAGCAGATGAGTGCGTGTGGTTTTTTTTTCGTATACATATTATATATAGTACGTGTTTGAGGCGAATTCGAAGTATCCGAGGAATTCATCAATCATTATGTATTTTATTATTGTTATATATATATATGTATAAGGCGGCGATCGAGAAACGCGCTAGCCGGACGGACTGCGCAAATACTATATATATATACGCTCATCGTGCTTGTACAATAATACAATTTATATAATATTATATTTTACACCGCGTTCCAACGGAAGTCGCTGCAGCATTAAATGCCGCTTCTGCTGCAGTCCACTGAGTGCATATTATAAAAAAATAAAACTGCAGGCGCGAGTATATACAGGTATTATACTTGTGCTGCAGTTAATTCCGTGGGGAGGCGAGCTGCGTTCCGTGAAGACAGTTGATTTCGAAAAGTATAATATTATCCAGAATATTGTCTGAAATATAAATACTGTACTATAGTACTATATACAGTATACGCATATGTTCCTGCAAACTTGAACTTTCGAGAAGACTTTACCCACGGCATATATTTTCCTCGCCCGCTTTACTTATAATACCGGCCAGATACTAAATAAATGTATAGGCGCGTATATACATACGCCGTGACAATACTCTGTACCCTTAGCCGGTATGCCTATACATAATACTATGATATAATCCAGAGTATATGTCTTAAGTTCTCGTATTGGGGACGATGTGGTGGATATAATTCGTGCACACACCAAGCACACGTTATTGTAATATTATTATTGCGTTTTGAATCGGTACGATCACGATCAGACCTACACATAAACCGCGGGAGGTCGCAAGTGGCAACTACTACGTTTGTGCAGTATAATTAGAGCATCGCAGGGCGTCGGTGTTAATTTTCTGAAGCGACGCATTTCATATAGTTATTTACAATTATTGGTTATACTTACACCAATATAATGCCTACACATTACAATAATAATATATAGATAACTATATACTATTATTGTACATGGTGTCGTATAATATGCGTTATCACATTAAACATCTCATAATACTATTGTTGTGTTCGTAGCACGTGCATACACTATACGTATGAAAATCTTCATCGTGATCTTGATAGGCATATGTCTCAGAAATATATTTTTTTATCATTAATTCGTATCGTATCGTTTGCAGACGGTTTATATTACCTTTTCGTCTATCCTATTTACTTGATTGCGGTTTATCAAAAATCAAGTTAGTAAAGCTCATCGTGTGAGTGAACTCAAGACCCGGTTTCTAAACGTATGTTTTAATAAAATAACCCGATGATAAATTGTTTCCAGGGAATGACCCATCCCTATAGGCGTATACGATTCGTAATTCCGCTTCTAGCGCAAATAAAACACGTGTTCTTATATAAATGTTCATCGGAATGACTTGTGATGAAAAAATAAATAGGTTTTTATATATTATGTGCAAGTACGTGTGCAGTATATTACCTCGTGTACCTATATCGTTTCGAGCGGCCGTTCTTGACCGTCGCGTCGATCGGGCGTCATAAATTTGTCGCGGGGCGCGTTCGCGATTAATCGCCTCGACTAATGAAAATATGTGATCGCGGGGGAGGCGTCTGCGGAATAAAACACGACTATAGGACGGCATAATTTATTTGTATTTTATATGTTTATATACCGGTGCGGAGACGCCGAGTCGTTTATTGTACCTACATAATATAAGCGCGATATAATATACTATTATTATTGCTATATAGTGGATTGTGGCGAGAAAAAATATATATATTATAATAACGCGACTATAAAATATACGTATAGGTACGTGCAGCGGTGGTGCAGGCGGAACTGCGAACACAAGTTCAGCGACCAGTCGTGAGAAAAGTCACTATCCGTACCTTTGTGTGTGTGTATTATGCTCGTACTCCGATTTGATTATATCGTAATAGAATGTGTGTGCGATGTATTAGACATCATTATTGTTATTACCGTGATGATATCATCTTATATTATATTCGGCCTCCGCCGAAAAAACGTAAAATTGCAGGCGACCGCAGCTGCAGCAACTGGGAGATTCGCCGGAAACTCTCATCGAATCTCGCGCTGGACAGACCGCAACATTCGTACAGTAAACCATATACCTATGTTTAATGGTATGCGATTAATGTGTGCACAGAAACAATACGAACCGTATGTTTGGAATCCGTCACGTTCGCAAGACGCAGTTATTCGCGACCCTCCGACGCCCCTGCGTGCACACACTAACAGTATAATACCATATTTACCGTAGGGCTTTACACCTTTTATTCCATCTGATCGACCACCGAATGCCACTGAATATAGATTACCTGCGTGGAGATCTAAGGCAGACCGTCGCATCACACGCCTAAAAGAATTGTACACGGTTAGGATGACGGCAAAGTGTCTTCTCGCGTCGATATCACTTTCCGAGAACGAACACGTAATTTAGTCGTTTTTCACGTGTGAACGATCGCGTTAAACGCGTACAAAATGGTCAAATTATTTTTTCCGTTGCCATTCCCCGACCTATCCAAACTTAACCGCCCGGCACTACTTCAACGATACCTATACCTAGTAGTTTAGATGACGGAATGTAGTCCGCCCGAATAGCGGTAAATAATATATTATGTTCGTTGTATTACACAATATATTATATTGTACTATAATATATTATTATAGCTGTAGAATCAATGGTAATGGCAATAATTTGAGTTTTCGTTTAAAATTTTCATTTTAAACCGTTATATAGGTAAGCATTGCGTATAATCGAGTTATGGTCGAACGGATTGCCACCGAATTAATGTACCCTGCATGATCTAGCCTATAGCTGGTATATAAATAATGCGTGGTCGTCCGCGCGCGTACATCACCGTAGTCGGTTTTAATTATTTTCCGTGTGTATACTGACGACGGCGGCTATGATGATGACTGATGATTATTGTTTTTGGTATGCGCGAATCCGAATATTATTTCTCCTCTGGCTATCTGCAGCTGCACAGCGCTGTTACTGGAATCTGGATGACCGACTATACGTTCGTATGGTGAGTAATATCATAATTACGCGCACAATCTGCGACGACAAACGATATTATTCGCACTATATTCCCGTACAGGTAAATGTAGTTTATTTCCACGACGCGCGTGTTTTCGAATCTGTTCGCAATTACATTTTTGTCTATATAATGTTAATATTTTACAATACGCCGCAGGCCCTATAATCCTATATGTACGTTTGCAGTATTCGTCTCGGGTGGAGCGTCCTACAGGTGCCGCGAGTATACGATACGTAAAAATGTAAATAAATAAACACGAAACGGGTTTTTTCGACTTGGGAACACGACGACGACGCACACGGTTCATTATGAGACGACGAAAAATATAATAGAAATGCCTCGCGCAAACGGAAATTTACGGCGTCGGTGGTGTGTATAACTATACACATATATATGCTGCACACGCGACAATTATATACATAAACGCGGAACCTATACATAGGTAACGAGTACGTAAATCGTGTGTGCGTCGCAATAATAATATGGTGTATCCGCGTATAAGTCGCCGCCTGCAACTGCAGCAGAAGAATGCGCCCAGGAAATACGATAGTCGTCACCCCCCGCGTGCGCAGAAACGGATAGGTACCCATATAAACATATTATTATACCGCGTATAAACATATACGTCCTTTTCCCGTTTTAGCCGCGGTCTTATCGAGCCGCCTTTGGTCTGTCCTCGCGGATTAGCGTCTATATATATATATATAGTTAGGTACCAGCTATAACCGCCGCAGCAGATGCATATTATAAAATATATAAATATAGGCACCTAATATACATCATCCGCGCGTGTGTCAACCGCGTATATAGGAGTGTATGGCCTAACCGCGACTACAATATATACTATATAAAATGCGACCGTTCCGGAAGTACAAAGGCGACGCCGCCGCTGTAGCGTATAGTTCGATGTCTGTACGCGATTATAATATTATTATTATTTCTTGTCGTACCTATAGGTATACGCGCGAATATAATATGATATAGTATAATAATGTATATATATACGTATGCATACATGTATATGGGAAATCGGACGTTATTACAACGCGCGTGTATCGCTCATGTACATATACGCTGCAGAGAACCGACACCAAACTGACACAACGAGGTCTCCATCGGATGATCATATATACGCATATTATTATATATTATATTGTATACATACACCATCATCATATATATATATGCGTACACTCATCGCGGCGTCGGCTGCAATCGCTCTTGTACTTACATATTATACCGTTTTGTTTCGATTGAATGTAATATTATATGTGCATGCGCACGTCGGTTGTCGTATACGCATTTGTATATAGGTATACGTTTTAATTAATTCCTTCGCCTTTCATGTGTCCGCCCGTCGTAATGGATTTCCGCGGGTTTGAGACGGGTATCGCGAAAGTTCATCGGACGTCGGACTCGAATCCGCAACGAGTTTTTGCCGCGGTGCAACATATTATATTATATATAGGTACTGCTATAGTATTTAATAGGTATAAACCTATATTACATATAAAGTATACCAACAGCATATATTATAACTGATAGCGTCATAACATATATTATGTGCAGCGTTGTGGTATACACTCGCGCGCGCTTGATCATCTTTGACTATGCGTGCAGATCTTCAGGTTTCATTTGCGCTCGTATATGATACTAAATTAAAACATATGTACTATATGCAGTAATATTAAATCATAATATTATATTGTATACCTACCCAGCTATTACCGCTGTAATTGCGTTCTGCATCTGCGGGACGATCGATGCCGGGTTGATTCCGCGGAGACTTTAACGCCGGCTGCGCCGAGCATTGCGGTGATAATATTACATAGGTACGCGCGATGCATTTATATATTGTAATATTATTATTATGTTGCGGATACATTATAAATTATAATATATATTATGCAGTAAAGGTATAATAATGTACTTTGTATTATTTTATAATTTATTATCTCCGAGTGAAATATGACTTAAACGTTTGTGACTAGTAGCTGCGCAGCTGCCGCAATGTGGTATATTTATGATATTATATCTAAAGGCGCATAAAATATAGTGCTGTACCTATATTGTATCCGAGAGATTTGATTATTTAAAACACTGCTGTTGTCCTAGAAATTTGTAACCATATACCATGTTGTATATGGTTTATAAATACTGCACGTTGCACTGTCCGCTGCAGACATGCAGTTCGCGGTAAATGCCAATACTGCGCAGCGGTGTAGTTATTAAATAGGCGTGCCTGAAATTAACCGTATCTATACATATCATAATGTACAATATTGCGGTGCCTACACAAACATTATATATTATTATATACACAGTCGACTTACAGTCGAGCCGATGATTATATATACAGCTGTGTTGGCGTGTGTACCTTATATACCTACCCGCCGTATATGGGGTTTAGTTCTAACAATTTTTTTTTTCAAAACCGTTCAAAGATATTACATATATTATAGTTTTTTGTGTTAACGGACAAACCGCCTCTTTGCGACGAGGTCGCCGTTTCCTATCGTTTACATATATATACATATAAGTATATAAGTACCTAATAAGTATTACGCCGTATATTGTATTACATTGTAAACATTGTGCATGCGGATATAATTATATTATGTGAGTATTGTACCTATAATATATTATATCCGATGTATATAATACATAAAACGTGATTTGGGGCCGTTCCTTTATAATATATACCTAAGCGTATAATAAGTAGTAACTCTGCAGTGCAAACTTTCGACGTAACTACTCTATGCTCTTTTTTCATACGCATTGAATGTAATATCATAATTATTAAGATATTTAAAAAAAAATTGCATTCTGAGATGTTAATAATATATAGTATTAATGTTGAAAAAAAATTATAAAAAATCTTAATAACCTATATTATATATATAAACGATATAAAAGTCATCTTTATAATACAGTTATCTGTTATATATGTGCGTAAATTTATAATTTAAAGAATGAGTGGGTGAAGGTAGTAAGTGTCATATACTACCTATGTATATACCTGTATATACACATTTAAAGAAAAAAAACATTAAATCGGTTAAGACATTATTTTCAGAGATACACAGTCGATAAAAGCGCGATATCATTATATTGGATATGTGGGTATATAATAAAGCTGGTACATGCGTATTATTACCACTTAACATTAAACATATACGTAAATCTGTTCGTGTTGATTACAGCAAAAACTTTAATAAGACGTCGCTTCTTTATACTCTTTTGCAACCATTCAGTATTGTATATATTTAGTGAGTGATGTATTTACTACCTCAAGTGCATTTAACAAGATGATTATTTTACAGGGAACACTAATTATTTAGAAAAGTGTTAGATTTTTTTTTATCGATATTTTACGTTAACAAATTCGAATATGGTAAATTTTAACATTTTATTTATTGCTTCATAGCATACTTCATAGGTATACTACAAAATAATCATTCTGCTCATTGTAACTTGTTTTAAACAGAATATATTTATCGATAGATTAATATAACATTTTGTATAGGTATACGTCTTATTAGTTATATTTCTGCAGTTCTTTTCCAGTGCGCATTATACTTACTTATATATATACACGTCCGGTGTATAGGTACCTATGCAAACTTTATACAGGTACGAGAGGTGTATACTGATACCTCTCAGCTACTATATATACATGATACTATTATTTTATATTTATTTATTTTTACTTCAGCATAATTCAGTTATAATACATAAATATTAATAATAATAATAATAATAATATTAAGAACTGATACGTAAACCAATAGAGCTAAGCTCGTATCTGGTATACGGAGTTCCTAAAGATAAATACAATATTAATATATGGTAATAATAAATAAAATTCTTATAGGTATACACATATTATATTTATATAATTATACATTTCTTATGTAAATACACAAGAGCGAACATCATTCATGGGTCACTGACGACGATTTACAACTGGCCCCAAAACGAGTTTCAGGTCAGACGCGACAAAAAGCTAATAATGGCTTATACACAGTGCGTATAATGGACTCGTAACGGACGCAACGCGCACGACCCGGTCCTTACATTTGAACATTTTATAATAGTCGGCGTGCCCTTTCCGCGACCCGACCACCCAAGCCCGTAAAAACAATTGTGGCAATCAATAATAATTACTGTTTTATGTGCAATGTGACCATAATTTTTTGTTTAATTAAAAATTTAATAAAAAAGGTGAACATTTTATAATTTCAAATAGTGTATATTTTGTATATTAGTATATTTTATTAACTAATACATTATATAATATAATATGATGTATTATAAACATTTTGTTCAGTATAAATTTTTTCTTCTCTTAAAAAATACGATTTTAAGGCAACAAATAATTATTATTTAACTATTTCGTCTACTGCGCAGAAGGCAGGGAAAGATTATCCAGTCTTGTTTATTTTATTCAAATATAATATGTGTACATTTGATTTCTAAAAAGTACAATATATAATTAAACGGGGTGCAGTGAAATGTGTGGATCTTCGATGTAACACGTCGGTTTTTAGATGTCTTTTCTTATATTATTTATCATATCTTATAATACGCATAGTTCACATAATATAATATCATATGGGCGTAAAACCATTTAGAAGATTGTATCCGATTTGTCGTATAACTTCAAACGCTGTGTGCTTATTTTAATAACGATTGTTACGCGTTCTATACCGCGGTATAGGTCGTATATTCGTTTTGCTGCGGTATAATTTCCATTCGCGTGTCGCCATACGCTTTTTTTCACATAAATCGATCCGGAATTTATTTCACCCGTTAAACGCGAACGAAATAATTCTATATGATATTATCAAAACACATATTATTATGACGACGACATTCATTCCAACCGAAGGAGGACTATAGTCATGTTACAATTTTACAGTTTCACGCCGGTACAGCGGTGCCTAAATAATAATAATGTAAGTATAGGTAGATACATACTATTATACCAGTATTGTTATTTTTTTCATTTAGCATAAGCATGAGAGTAGGTACTCAATTCTCATTATTTCACAAGCTGTTCATGTTCTGGAAAATGTTATTTTATACAATTTAAAGTCGTAACAAAACAACATTTTTTATCTTTGTCATAATTATATATTAAGTTTTTACTTTTTTGAATGATAACGCATACATTTTTTAGTTCATATTTTGAATCATAATCTTATTAGAGTACCTACCTTTTTTTTACAAATAATTAAGGTCAGATTTAGAATGAATAGTGAATTAGGTATAGGTAGTATACGAATTGAAAGTTTAGATACTAGAGCGAAGTAGTAAACCAAAATGTATATGGCACTAAAAAAAAGTAAGTAATTAAAAAAATGATAATATTTAGAATACTATATTATTTTCCAAAATGTTGTATTAGAACGACTTAAACGTCGAAATTATGTAAAAAAAAATATTTTCAAAAACTTTGACAGTTTTTGATATAATGCGAGTGTTGTTTGATAAAATAATCACTCGGTATACTTCTATATATTAATATATAATCGCTATATTTATCGTCTATGTTTTTTAGCCGGTGATCATGACGTGTATTACTCGGCGGATACCTAGTAGCTATACTATAATTTATTGTTTTAAATGTTATACCGATATCGTAATAATATTTTAATTATTACGTCTACTGCATCATACGGTCCGCTACGGTCGTTGGCTGGCTTCTATACCAAATAATAACCACGTGTAGACATAAGTACCCAATAAAACTACTTACGAAGACCGTATAATAACGCGATATGCTGCAGACGTGTGCCGAGGTCCGGCCAAGCATTACAATTTGGTAAGTCACGTTGTACTATCATTATGTGTCGCATAAATAACAAACGCGTTGAACCCGCGGCGAGCTGTAGGTCATAAAATTATATTATAAACTCGAAAATATTTCCGCTCAAGATATAGGTGGTCATAATATTATTATATTTAGGTACACGTTTTAACCGCGCAACGAACCGTTCGCGTCTGCAGTTTTGATACGTTTTATTTCATTGCAATTTATTTTTCATTCTTTCATTAGTTCATTTTTTCAACACGGCCCGTAAAATTAGTATTCACGCGAAAACAAATGTTACGACGATATAATAATATTACGTATTATAGATATAGCTAAGCTATATGGATGCGCACTATATAAGTACGCTCTTGCAGTGTGATTCATAGAGCACGTTCATCCCCATTGTTTCATTTGACGATAATGAATCTATTTAAATTCTGATTTTTAGAATTTTTAAATACTCAATAGTACTTAAATGCCATATTTTAAAACTCCTGAGATGTTTTTGTACTACTTAGGGAGTTATGCATACATACAAACTTCTGTTTTTCAAATGAGAACCCCATTTATATATCTTAAATTATTTAGGTAATGGATATTTTTGTTCAAAATGTTGATGTAACTACCGACTACCTGGTTATATAAAATTCAAACAACTTGTTTCTCATTTATTGAAATATATTTTTTGTTAAGGATTATAATATTAATGGTTCTCAAAAATGATTTTACATAAATATGAATTATGTGTACCTAATAACGGATCTAGTAATATTAATAATGCTCAACTTGAACTATTTTTATAAATTATACCTACAAACATTTTCAAATTTCTATAGTCCCAAAATCGTCCATGGACATATTATTATTGTCTACACCATGTTAGATAACTCAAAAACTATTCGTTAAAAATTTGATTTCAATACGTCAAAGTTTTCAGGATAATTATTGACCAAGTAATTTACAATAAAATGGATGGTTCTCGTTTGAAAAACTGAAGCTAGTATCTCCACATAACTCTCTCCGTAAATAGTACAAAAAAATCTCAAGAACTTGAAATATGGTCTTTAAGTATATTTAAAAATTCCGAAAATTTGAATGAATTTATTATTCAATGAAACGATGGGGGTGAGTATGTTCGGTGAATCACCCTGTATGTACAACAGATTCGTAATGCATCGCACCACTGAAAACTCAGCGAAAGAATGACGCTCGTATGGTTTAATATAATATACCGACGCATAATATTAATTTCTAACGTATTGCTATCATCATCGTTTATTACTCTGAATTATAATTTCCGTATAAACTTTGTATACGTGCGATCTGCCACAGATGTATTCGATTTCGGTAGTGTACAATAATAGTAATAATAATAATATGTACATCACCGTGCCCCAGTTTACGTGTTAGATATAATATCCGACTGATTTTCCAGTGTCGGAACCGGGAAAGTTAAATATGTAATAATAATAATATAATATCGTACAATATATTATAGGTAGTGTAACAAGTATATTATAATATGTGTAGTGTGTATATTATAATATTATATATAATTACGTCTGTCGGATTATTACGAATACGAATACGCGTATATGCACACTGCACATAAATATTATTACATCGTATATTATATTATTATTGTTATTATTATTATTATAATCATCATTATACACATTGACGTACTTACTGTAAATTGTAATATTATATCAAATCACAAACGTGCCGGTATGTGCGTGTTAACCGATCCGATTATAATATATATTATACATAATACACACACACACACATAAGTTGTTATTTATAATAATATATAAATGTTTATAAGTACTCTTGTGGATTTACATCATAATAGGAAATGTAAATGAATATGTTATAATAGTTCACGATCGCCTAAAATATATGCGCGAGTTTACTGCAACAGCGACGGACTCGCAGCTGCCTCGAGGGCCTTTGCAGCACGATCGATTCTTATGTGTATAATAATAATATAATGTTATGTTTGTATTTTGTTTTGGTTCGCTCGAGGTGACACGCCAAATATCAAAAAGCATAACGAACAGTCGTTAATCGACCACTGAAATATTCAGATTATATTATAATACTCACTGAGCTCATAGAGTTTGTTCCGTCAATAACTATTGTTTTTTTTAAATCATTATTTTCTAAATAATATACTATAGCTTGGTAAATATCGGTATTAAATTACAGAGCCACGACACTATACTGTATAATAATGTTAAGTTGAAAAAAAAATATCCCGTTTCCACAGAGAGACATGCAGCAGCCAATAATTACATTACCGTGCTTATCATTTATGTAAATATTTATTAAGTTGCATTTCTAATTTCCATTAAACATTCTAATATAGCTGAAGTATACATAATAGTGGTCGGATGAGCATGCGTACACTAGTACAGGTATACAAAAATGGTGAGGCACTCGGTATGTATTATAGATACATAAATTGGTGTGCGGAGTGTGTGTGTGTGTATCGTCGGCTGATACTTACAGCAGGGTAGTTCTATTAGCGTGCGTCCATATGGTGCATAATATAAAATAATAACGACGTAAGTATACTACTGCATCAGTTATATTATCTGCGTCGGCATTTTCTGCCAGACTTATCGCATCGTCGTCGTATATTATTATTATTATAATAAATGGAAATTAATTCCATTCATCGCCCGACGATGGTATGAATACGCGTAGACGCACACAAACATGACGACTGCGCTCACGAACGGCTGCAGGTACCTATATATACGAACGCACGCTGAGACGACGACGTGTATAAGCACACGCACACCCGAGTGGGTTATGATTGGTATATGAATAAAATAATATATTTTTAAAAAAAATTTTTTAAATTATTCAAATATTGTAGGTACGCATATTGTCGTCGTCGTCGGTAGGTATACCTATTATAATATAATATGCATATTATCTAAAGTTGCAACTGTCGGTGGGGGACGTATATATGGGTAATAATATATTACCTCAATACAGTTAGTCCGACGACAAAACGCGCGTATACGAGCCTACACACACATATTATGTATACATAAATCATATACTTGTAATTTTAACAGGTACTTATACACAACCATAATATTATTATTACTATCATATACGCATAGGTTGCAATAAAGTCGCAAAAGACGTATATGACGACTGCGGTTGACGGTGCTTATGCTATTTTTCCCCGTACTCCCGGTAACAACTATTTAGGTACCTAAATAGGTTACAGGTATATCGTTCAGTTTTTTTATATCGCACATATAGTGATTTTTGTTTCCTGTCAGAGAACACTGAATGTTTCTTGACTTTATAACCTAATATATCAAGATAACTTCAGTTGGGTCAGATCGGTGATGGTGGAGGGAGGAGGGTCGAGGGTTCGAGCACCCTCGTCGATGCTACCACCAGTGGTGTAGACGTGATTTCTGAAAGGGAGGGGGATCAAAAAAAGAAAACGATATACTAAATGGGAGGGGAAAATTGGGAAATCTCCATCCCTCTCTAACATTTTTTCTTACTTATAATAAAATATTTAACAATAAGGAACGATAATTAATATAATTTAAATTGATTCAAAATTCGCATCAAACACAAATTGAAAAATGATCCACTCCAAAACCAATGGGAGACGATCTGACCCCCACTCCCCCCCTTGAATACACCGCTGGCTGCACTCAATCGACTATCGTACAATCACTTTCAGGGTGCTTTTCTGTGGTAAAACCCCACGAATTAACCGGTTTCAGATCGGGATATACGAGAAGAATATACGGTAACGTTAAAAATGAGTGGAGAACAAAATACAGTCGGAAATACTGTATTCCATTAAACACTCACAAACAATAATATATTAATACTTTAAATAGGATCGTCCGTAGTGTCCACTGTCGTCCACTACAGTACCGCG
Organism: Acyrthosiphon pisum; assembly: GCF_005508785.2. Classification (NCBI taxonomy): domain Eukaryota; kingdom Metazoa; phylum Arthropoda; class Insecta; order Hemiptera; family Aphididae; genus Acyrthosiphon; species Acyrthosiphon pisum. The sequence continues at coordinate 64,965,300 of NC_042495.1, forward strand.
ACTGCTGGTACAACTCATGATTTAAGTACTCCGGTCTTACATGCCACGCCATGACGGTTATGTTAAATATTATTTACATGTCTGCGGTCTGAGCTTCGTTAGCCCGACCTACTCTTAATACTACTTATTTCGCTTAAAATATCTAAGTCTTACTAAACTACCTACCTGTATATGCGTGTATAAAACGATATAGTTTGCACAGTCTTATATTTTATTTATTATTGTTATTATTATTAGTTTAGTTCTCGTGACGTTATAATAATACGGTGTGTTTATTGTCGTTGTTTCAGCACACGCTGACCGGACACTGCGCCAAAGTGATGGCTGCCAAGTTCATGGGCGAACCCAACAAAGTGGTGACCGGCAGCCACGACCGCACGCTGAAGATATACGATCTACGCATCAGGGCATGTGAGTGTATAATATTATTATATTTGTGTATACGCATACAACTCATCGCGAGTTGGTCGTGCGACGATTAGTAAACCAAGTCAATAATAATATATTGTACGAGATTGTACATATTATATAAATTATAACGTGCCGGCTTTGTGTAGTTGGTGGCGGTCCAATAAACGACGTCGATGTATAATATATTTGTGCCGATAGCCGACTCTGCAGTAAAATAGTATATAGTATAATATATTATGTGTATTAAGTATTTATACAGGGTGATTGTTTTGTCGTAAATCAGACAGTGTAATATATCGTGAAATATAGCTGTCAACTATTTAATGTTTTTATTGTTTAAAGAACCTATTATTTTAAATTTGTCTACGATTAATCCACAGTGTTTGTTCTATAATTATATAATACAAATAAAAACTGTGCTTTCCAATATATTATTCCAACTAGAAAGAATCACCCTATACGCGCGTATGCGTGTGAACTGTGCAGGTTATACGAGGTATCGTCACCACTAACGTCGCTGTTGTTGCTGTTGTTTTTATTATAATATTACCTATACTAAACTTTGTCCGTTACAATTGTATAATGGGTTATTGAACAAAAATAATAATATTATGTTATGTAGGCGTCGAGACCAAGTTTGCCATGTCCAGTTGCAACGACCTGGTCACATCGGAGACCGTCGGCACGACCATTATGAGCGGCCATTTCGACAAGAGGATACGGTTCTGGGATACGAGGACCGAGAAGCCGCATACGGAGATCGAGGTCCAAGGACGGGTCACGTCTTTGGACTTGTCCAGAGGTAAGTATATAATCTATAAGTACATGTATAAATATTAAATACATTTATACACATAGATATTTCCATAGAGTCTGGCTATTAGATTCTCATAATGTGTTAATATATATATATTCTACGATATATCTAAAAAAAAAGGTACGCCCACGCCACCATTTCGGGAAAACGTTCGCGCAGTGCATCCGGGTACTGCGTTCGATCTTATAAGGGCCGGTTTGCTATAACCACCGTTAACGTCTCTGAGGAAATAATACACTGGCCACCCCGTTAGGTATCGGTAAAAAGCCCGAAGCCACTTGGACGCGAAGAGTCAAAGTCCTCAAACATTCAGCATAGGCAGGGCAGACGTATTCTGCAAAAAAATATACTGTTGGTTGTACACCACAAACTCAACGTTGTTATTTAGTTTCACCGCTGTTTTGACAGTATATATTTACATATATTTACTTGGACTGAGATACGAAATATAAGATCATAATAATCTCATACGAAGAGCCTACTGACCTATAAAACATTTCGGGGTCGATATAGTACCGCTGCATGGATGCGTTTAAATATCAAAATATAACAAGTACCTCGTGATTCTAATTGGTATACTTTTCCACCAGGGCATGTTGATGTTAATACCTATACGCATAGAACCTGATTTTAATTTAATATATAATACAATTAGAAGGGAAGGAGGGGGTGTCTATTCAAACATCCGTCTTGGAGTCATGCAGTCGTATTAATAAATTATAAAATTCGTTTTAACTTTTGAATAATCATTTTAACCAAGTATATATTAAACATTAATGAAAATTATCATATAATATTATATGTTTGGATTATATGCCCGGAGAGGGGGTTGATTAACACCCAAAATACCCCGCTCTGTTTATGCACCTGAATCGGACATTTTTACCCATGTACATAATATATGAATTCGCATGGTCAGATTTCATCGCTTACGATTTTGTCTGTTCATAACGCTACGTAGCAAGACAAACCTACTATATAGTGCTATGATGTGCGCACCTAATATAAAATATAATATCGATCTCGATCGATCGCGATATTTTACTCGCACGCGCTTTATCCGGAAATTTCATCTGCAGCACGCCGGGAAGGTGCGACTCGCTATAAATAAATATAATAATATATTATACAGTCGACGCGCACAAACTATTCCATCAGCTGCAGTATATATATATAATATAGTATAGCGTCTAAGTCATTAAAATCTGCCGAGATGAATTTATCGATTTATCGCCCACCCAACCGGCGGCAGTTGTATAATGTATAATATATATGTTGCATGGTGGTTAACCATGTGTCTGCTCGTTTATAATAATGCGTGCTTAATCTTCAGGGGCGCAGCTTCAGGTTTCCTGCAACGTATAATATTATGATACGTATATAATAATAATATATGCGTTTAGGGGTGCAGCGGAGAAATTTTATAAGCTGAAGACATGACTTTTTCCTGCACGGACAGCGATTTCTGACCGGGATATCGCATATTGGTACGCTGCGCAACATCGTAAAAATTATCGCTCCGTCATCGGTATAATCTATATGATATTTAAACCATTTACTCATAAATGACACGACCTTATATGTTATAGGAGGTATAATATTGGTATATATTAAATCGGTACTATACGTAATACGTATATTCAACGCATAGTTTTTCTCTGGGGAAATTTCCAACGGAACTTTATGTACTGTAGGACTGCCGACCCAATGTTACGGGAAAAAGTATGATCCCCGAAAGACACGCCGAGCAACTCTGCACAAATCTGATTAACTTCTATGCACTATCGGTCTGTGCACCAGAAAGTTGGGTTTATTGTATAAACATATTATATATTATGTCACAGATAGTATTAAAGCATGTATATAGCTATCGTGTGTTCACAAAACCAATGTACACTCTATAACTCAATTACTTGTATTATTCAGTGCCTATAGATATTTTTGAATTCGGTTTGAGTGCCAAGAGACTATAAACTATTGGATCATCAATTCCTACGAGTTACAATTTTTGGACTTTTGTATTTTTCGCATGTGCAACAACTTTACTTTTTCTGCAGTTTACCCTGTTTTCGCGTCCATGCGGTATATACTAATAGCACATCTGTAACAAAACCATAAGCATTTTTCATCCGCGGAATATAGTATTAAACATCCTTCGGTTTGGCGCCGGCATCGCCAATGGCGTCTCAATAATATTATAATTGCTCTTCGATTTCGCGCACCGTAACGTCATTATTGCAGTATAATATGTATTCGGATTTTTTTTTTTTTTACCAGATTCCGTTGAAAACTCGTTCGGTGCATTTTTTTTTTTTTATTAGATGATTTCGCCGATAATATCATATCCTGCAAGCCCGAGTTGTGTATACTAAACAGTTACGATCCTGCACTAATGTACTGTTATATACCTGCCATACTATAATATGCTCATATTATTATAATGTACACCAACATGCGCGTAATACACCGATCTGATAACATATGTTGGCTTTATATATTATATGTTTGTCTCGTATTGATATTATAAAGCACCGTGGTGTGTCAATTAGCATACGCATATAGGTACGCGAGTAAATTCAAAACTGCATTTGCAGTATATATAGAAAACCGACTGCGACATGTAGGTATATTATACCTAGGTACCTATATCGTGAAATCTGCAGTAGGCATACATATAAATATATAATATTATAATAACAACACGGCAGCTGAAGTTTCGATCGAGTCGCAGTGATTGCCGTGTTAACATGCGCTTACGAAATTAGAACATTCGAAGACTATAAATTGTCCGTTTATTATGTTCTGATAAATCTTATACGAATGTAATAGCTATCTTCTATACGCATTAAAACATTTTGAGGATAGGTACACACTATAATATTATAGTCGTGTTATGTCAACAATTATCAGTTGTCCGTTATGCGTTTTGTGTATAATGACATAGTGTGCAGGTAAAATAATTATCAGATTGATAATGCATTTTGGCTTTAGTAAAAATCGCCCTGTTGCTGTTCCATTGAATTAATTAATTAATTATTTTTTTTGAACTTGAGCCCGGCAACTATGTAGGGTTTATGGACTATGGTTGGTAGGGTTTGTACGGTTAGGTTGTTACGATATAGGTAAGCATCAGGTGTATGTGTGGCAAGGTTTTTGCTACTACGAACCCGGGTGGTCACCCATCCGGGAACTAGTAGCAGTGGACGTTACTTATCCTCAGTCACAATTGCGTGATTGATGGCAGCCAAAGCGCCGCGCCAAGCCACTGTCTATTTATTATATTCTGATAAATCTATCTATCTTCTATATTATATACTATAATATTTCGAGGAAACATAAACTATCGTCGTGTAATGTCAAAAGTTATCAGTTATCCGTTATAATACGTTTTATATTGTGATAATAATACACAAGTAGTGGTCAAATAATTATCAGGTTGATAATGCATTATTCAGCTGAAGTTTACATCGCCCAGTTGATATTTCGTTGAACACAACTACAAGACTTCTATATCGTTAAAATTAACTGACCGACAAACAAATTTCAGAAAACTTCGATTTACATCATTGTACACAACGTTTATTATATGTGTATTATACGACTAATGCTCATATTATTATGTGCCACTATTGTTAATCGTATATAATCATCGCACCGTAATTCCACGTTATTATAAAATTAATACCACGATAATATACATTGCAGAATACATTGGCCTCATTCGCAACCTCGTTACAAGCAGAGTAAGAAATTATTATGAATTAGGTGTACCTAACTGTGGCTGTGCAAAAATTTTGAACATATCATTAATATTACTCATTCATAATTATTCAGTAGGTAGGTTAGAACCGAAAAGTGGATTATAATTTAATTTTCCGTTTACGCAACTATTATCGCTTGTGGTTAGTTAAATATAATAGTAGTATTGAAAATCGGCTCAAAATAATTGTATAGATATAATTATTTAATATCTATAATATGATATTCTGTACAAAACTAACATAAAATTAAATCAACAATAAATTTACGAATAAAAATTAATTAGCATAATATATATTATATTATTATTAGCCACTTTTATAATATTTTTTACCATACACAATATTTAATATAATTTTTTACAAAATGATTGCAAATTAATGTCAATTTCTTTGGATTGACTGTTTTGTTATTATAATATTATAATTTTTATTTTTGTAGTTTAATAGTATTTTTACTTACGTTTAAATATGTATTGAACTTACTTTACTTACTTCAATGACTACAATTATTCTGAAAATATTTCGCACAGAAAAATAATTGAAAAAAATGATGACACGCATTTAATAATTATTATTTTCTTTTTATGACGAACGCATCTCATCATCGATAAAAAATTATTGGAAAGTTACAGTTTTCATAAAATAATTGTCAAACGCCATCGGCCTTAAAAAAACTCATTTATTCGATATATATAGGATATGGAAATACAACGCTTTATAATTAATATTATGTAGGTACCTATATATAATATGTATTATGTATACAATACACATCACAAACGGTAAATTTTACGGACACATAAAACAGAACAATTTATTATACATTTATATACCTACATAATATTACGTTATAGATAATAAATTGAGCTTTAGATAATTATTCATTATAAAAACAATTGGCTTATTGTACAGAGTGTATAATGATAATATATACAAGAGCAAATTACATGTCGTACATGTATATATATATATATATATTATCTACATAATCTCCTATATGTGTAGGATAATAATATAATATATTTTATGCTTGTACAGAAATAAAATCTCGGAAGTAATTGATCAATTATTTAAATATAAAATACTCGCCGTACCAATTTCATTATAATATAATATTATGGTGTTATATATAGGAAAAGCCGCGTATTTTTTTTTACTACTTAAACACATATAATAATATAATCAGCTTTAATTAATACGTCGGAACGGTATACGCGAATGTATATGCATGAATGTGTGTTTGTGTATATATATATACGGCGGTACATGTTTTTGCGTCTAGTTTACATATATATATATATATAAAATAATAATAATAAATCGTAGCATTGTTGTCTGACCCGCAAACTATAATAATAATATAAAAGATCTTCGAATATAATATGTAACGCGCGCGCGATGACTATCAATCATTCGAGTTTCATTATTAGTTGTATTATTATTATTACTACTTTTTTTTTTTAATAACCAAACTAGTTCTCCGTTGTGTGTAGTTTTTGCTACTCGCGTACATTAAAATCTGTACAGGGTGATTGCATGCTCGGCCCGTTTTCAACGTTTAAATTATGAATGTATGTTCGAATTTTGATTTTTAGAATTTTTAAGTATATTGAAAGATGATATTTTCAAATACTTAGATTTTTTACAACGTTAATTAGTATCTTGTGACGATACAAATATTGTTTATTCCAATGAATACCTTTACGTATTAAAGGGATTGGAATCGGTGATTCTCTGTCTTTATCTAACACACGTGGAACATAGGAATTTAAACGTGTTTTCATTCTAACGTACAGATTTATATAGTAAAACGATAAGAATTATAAATACAGATTTAAATCTGTCGTCATGTCTACTTGAGATCGACTTTCTCAAATTTTTGATTTTATACCCTTAAATCTTAAACTAATTCATACAAAAATCATGACTTATAGGTGCTCATATGAAAACCAAAGTTGGAATCGTCCCACAAGACAAGGTATAAAAATTCCAAAGTCAGGATTTGAATTTATGCATAATTTAAATACAATATAAGAATAGGGTGGGCGGGTATTAAAAATCACCACTCTGTAGACATACGCTTATATCATATTAAATAATTTTATTTACTCGAAGATAATAGTAATTGTTATTATTATTGTTAAAATTATAATATCACTATGATATATATCTGAATACGTCGAAATAAAATTTAACGATATTCGCATATAATACGTCTTTACCATTGCCGTCGCGGGGCGTACTGCATCGGGGTCGGCCGCGATACACACAGGTAGTTAGTAAAACGTCGCCGCACTTGGGTATCGACGAATTCTCACTCCATTACGCTGCACGTGCATTTAATAATTTATCGCCGTGTTGTCGTCAGCGGCGTTTGTCTCACACCGAACTGACCTCAATATTATTATATATATACATATCATTATATAGTGTGCGAGCTTGTATATTATCTGTGACTATTCGTTATAGCCAGCCAAAGGTGGGCATGCGCACGCGTCTCTATATCATCGGGGTGCTGCTGTTGCAGCGTTTATTGTATCCAACGAGTGTTTGCAACATATATGTTCCTACCTATAGCACATTATAATGTTACCTATGTTATTATATGGTGGGCGGAATTCGCTTTGTGCGAATTATTCGAAAGAATAATATTAATAGTGATAATGATAATATGGGTACGAAAATCCGAAACCCGTCTTACCAGATCCGCCGCGGTGAAAATCGTGATTTCTGTTGATATTATAAAAAAAAAAATCATATTATTATTATTCACCTTATTAATGACTTTGTGTATATCTGTTCAGGTATATTATACGGCCGGTCAAGTATAGGTACACATTTTCTTATTGGACTACCACTCTATTAATTTAATACGCACGTTTTAACTACTATATTTTATGTGCATGATGATTATAATAGCTGGTAGCAAGTCTCTTAGCTGCTGCAGAACCATAATACGATAATAAACGGCGGTGCGTCCAAGTGGTATAAAACTTACTTCAGGTATCTGGCCGAAATACCAAAACTCAAAAACATTGCTGCGATAGCCGAATGAATAGCTAAATAACACAGACGATTAAAAAAATTAACGACCGCGCGATTTTGTCGGTCATAGATGTATAACTGTATACAAGATATTTCCTACGAAACGTATTAAAAATTAATAGTTGGTGCATTAGAGAGTTGTTCGCTTTGGATATACCTAATATTTTAACTGTACTGAAAATTAAATTTCACTAAACGAATACCTGATTTAAGTATATTTCAAAATATATATTTCTCTATTTACACTGTCACCATGTATGATATTTATTATTTTGTGACGCGCGAAAAAAGGGGCCATAGAAAAAGTAAAGTTGTTGAGCATGCTCGAAATTTGAGATTTAAAAAAATTTTAGTTGAACAAATTTATGATCCAATAATAGTATCGTGTGCCGCAAACACAATTCAAAAATATTTATAGGGTACTGAGTAATATAACCAACTGAGTCATAGAGTTTATCCTGTTTTTGCGGACGCACACTGTGAAGGTATATAGTGTGCCTACCTATACAGTCTAAACGCTCATCTATGTCTCTATAATATATTATCATAATATATATATATTTAAGAATGCTGTTTAAAAAGAACACGGATCGATTATGTTATAATATATCATGGTTTAATTTTCAGCTATAATATGTTCTTCTATACAGCCCTTGCACAAATTAACTAAAAAAAATGAGACGTTAAGGCGACTATAATGTCTTACGAGTTACGATAATCTTTCCTTTTTACATTTTGAAATTTTTATTGTTTTTTTTTTTTTTTTTTTTTGAAATTAATTTTAAGTTTATTCTGTACCTACCTATACGCACTCTGCAGTCGTCGGTGATAGAATTCATCGATGTAATAAGTACCTACTTATTTAAACGAAATATATTTCGGTATTTTTATTGTCTGCAGCTAAGCAAGATCTGCGTTCGCCGATCGTTTAACCAACGTACATCTACATATTATATTATCAGCTAATTCTATTCGACCGTATGTCATTAGATTATTATATCGGCGGAGGTTTCTATAGTAAAACATGCAGCATGACCCATGTACCTAGGTATATAGGATAAATATGCGTAGTATCACGAAGTATATAGCTCGGGTATTTCCCGGGAAAAGTCGAGGCGCTAAGTCCACCGTAATCACGACTGATCCCGAATGAAAAGCGGATTATCAATGAACACAATTTTATAATCCTGTAACGCTTTCGGATCGGATGGAAACAACAAAACCCGAGACTTGTCAAGAGGAGACTACGGTGGTGGTGCTCGGGCGTGCATTATTTATTTTTTTTTTAACCTCAAGTTATGTTTGAACGGGTAGACGCGACAGTTTACCGTTGCTCGGTTAGGATTTTTAACTCCCACTCTCCCGCTCGCGCGCTAGCGAATCGGAAAATTATAATCTTGTTAATAGTTTAATAACAAACAGTATCGACCATATTGATCTGGCAAAAAAAAAGTTCATCCCGTGGATATTATAATGACGAGTTTCGACGTATATTATACCCGTACGGTGATTTATCGCGACGTGTCCATTGCCGTTGGCTTGAGCGCGTGAGTTATCTATATAGGCATGGCAATATATTATTATTATGTAAAGGTAATACAAATATGTCAGAGATTAGACCAGACTGAAGAGTAGGTATTACGAATATAATATAATTTAATTATTATTATCGCAGCGTATTTCACTCATAAATATTAAATAGATTATTATAAATAAACGGTGCGCTCGTTTGACACGACCTATATTACCGCATAATAAGCGATAAATTCACGAAATTCTCTGAGTTATTTTTTCAATCATCGTGAATTTTGAAAAACTCGTTTTACCCAGCGTCGCTTCAGTTTTGTGCATAATATTACAATGTAAGTATATGGCAGTATTATCCGGTGAACGGATGAAGAAAAAAAGACCATATTTGATTCATATCTCTCAACATATATAATAACATGCGAGATGCTAAAAGGCTTTCGTCAATATTTCCATCAAAAAAGATCGCTAAGCTTGTAGAACGATATACATTTTAAAATAATATCTGTTTACTGGTGGGAGGGTCGCAGATGTTGGCTGTAACCCATTTGGCACTCGTTTTACAAATAGGTCAATTCTCCCAAACGGCTCTCGTTTTTGACAACACAATTTTCTTCCCAATTCATACGGACTTAGGAGTTAACCAAAAGAATGGGTGGTATGCAAAGTAAATTATAAAGAATTTTTGTTCTTGAATACCGGAACGTTTGGGAACCAACAATCAATGAATAGGAGCTGTTTTGGTCGTACCGTAAATGTTTCCATAAAACCTTGAAGATTCAAGAATTCTTCCCCTTTTATGACTATATTACGCGTTAACACAGTTATTAATACAACATTATTATTCATTGGTATCTCATAATATCATGTCTAAAGTACACTATTAACTATATCAACTAATATGCCCCCGCAGCCCCCCTCTTGGATAAACTTGCACCATTCGTAGTTTGTACAATCAAAAATATTCGAAAATCACAGAGTGCAGCCCCGCTGTGTGCGCTTTTTATAATACAGTCATCGTTGCGTCTCGGTGGGCTACTTATTATACATTATTACCTATCTAAATGGGTGTGTGTGTGCGTGTGTACGTTCTAGGGACATGTGCGTGTAGGCATTTTTACTGTAGATCTGTAGACACATAATATACTCGCCATCGCGCACGACTATTTAATATAACAAGCGGCGGCGGCACACACGCATAATCATATGACACTCTCGTTAGGGCGCGAACGTGCATAATAATCTATGCTGTACTACCACATTGTGCGTATACTGAAAGCCATTTCATTATATTATAATAATATTATATTGTATGTACCTACGTGTAGAATGCAGCCACAACACCGCCCGGCGACACGACTACCGCGGCGGAGGTTAGACCTTTTAGTGCAGTTTTATATATATGTAAAACGAAAATGCACATGGAAACTCGCGCTGCACCGGCGGCTGCAGCAGCTGTTTTCTAGGCAGTATATTATTATTATTATATATATACGTGCCGTATAGTTATCGTGTCGGCCGGATCTGATGATGATATGCAGCGAATATTATACCTATGTGTGTATGTGTATGTATGTATGTAGTTTAGCTATGAATAGGTACACAATGTACGCGTGCGCGCGAAAAGAAAACGTTAGGTCAGTATTATAATAATATATAGGTACGAATAGCGTACCTAGTGATTCACTATGTACCTACGGGGTCGGCGTTAAACAATTTATCGTACGCACAATAATAATATGATTCGTGTCGCCGCCTATAATAGACTTTAAAAAAAAAAACGAATACCGCACCGTGAAGACCATCGAAGTGCACGTCTGTGTAATATATAACGATATTTATACATTATATTCGAGGATTATAATACACCGGGTATATATATTATTATAATATCACATTATATTCGTCGTTAAAGTGTACCTTTACAGTTTACATATAAGTCGTAACATTGCTGCAACGCAGGCAGCTCCAATACGCGTCTCTTTAATATATATATTTATATATATAGTATGTACATACCTATAAATGGTGCTAGGTGTACTCGTGATGGTTTTATTTATTTATTTATTTTATTTTTTTATTTTTTACGACGTGTCTTGTACCTAACGTTTTAATGCCCGAACGCTCTGCAGAACGCCCGCCATGATCATCTCGTAAACGTACATCATTATAATATATATCATAATAATATCCTTTCAGCCCCCGTGCCCTGTGCCTACAAAATAATTGACTCGATCGCCTCGGGGTCCACTCGACTCGATCGTCCGTGTGCATAAAAACGTACCTTCGCGTTATGTTAATAATTATTATCAATATCGTCGTTATTACTACTCCGCCGCGTTACGCGTTTACGACTCCCGCGTCATCCGGTCGTGTGAAAATCGTAAAAAATTGACGATCTATTCGATTTAATACAAACATAATATATTATATATCTACCCGTGGAGCGTCGCATAAATACACTTGAAAATGTACCTGGACATCGCAGTGGTATTTCAGGATTGCGATGGCCGCGTGCACACTGCTATATAGTATTGGTACTGCATATTGTATAACACCTATTATGCATTATAGCGTATGTGTATTATATATTTGACAATAACGAACAATCGGTCCCGGGACAATAAATTGATCCCCGATAAAAAAAAAATCCTGTTCAATTTGCTCGCGTCAAAATTTTATTCACGAACGATTGGTCTCCATTTTTTTTTATCCAGGTTACCTACGTGTCATGATTGAAAAATAATCCATTTAGTACACATGATACATTACATTTCTTCCATGAAAAATAAATATTTGATAAAAATGGAGTAATCTTGTTCATGCACGGAGCCCTTCATTTTAAAAGTTAATTACAAAATATTTTTGAAGAAAATTCCATTTATTATTTGGTGTAATATAAGTATGAAATTGTTAATAATAATTTAAAATAAAAAATAATAATTTAAGAGCTTGTTCTTATATTACGTATGAACAAACTATTGTTGAAAAATATGTAATACTAAAGAAAATTGGAGTGTGTATAGACTTATAAGCACATCGCCCATGTTTTAGAACAATAATATACATAACATATATTATGTAATATTTTTCTTTCTTTGTTAAAGAGCTTTGGCCCGTTGATTTTATATAAATAAATAAATAAATAAATAACACGGATTAATCCATTAAGGTATGTAATATGTATTGATTGAGATAATAAATTACCTTATTACCTATAAAGTGTATATAGATAATCAATGTAGAATCTACAATTTATGATTTTTTTTTTTCTTGAGTATATTTCAAAACAGTTTGCTGAAAATAATTTTATAACCGATCATAATTATTCATATAATATCTTATCCTAGATACTTAAAAATACGCTTCAACTGCAGATGAAAGTTGAATAATTGTGTTTTTTAATAACACTTGTTCACAGAACTATATGCATTTAATTTATTCTGTGCGGTGGTGCAGGTTACTTAGTTAGAATTGTTTAAGGTATGTATTGCACTATTGTAGCAAAATAATAATTAATATTATCGATAGAAACAAAAATTTGTTGGAGACTATTCAATTTTCCGAGTATAGAATTATTTCGGGAGCCAACTAATCGCAACGATGTTTTTAGGACCAATTTGTCCTATGTCCAATTGTAGTTTTTTTGTACCGCAGGAATAATTTTCGAAATACTTCTAATTGACGTGGTGCAGGGTCGTAATATCCATGACGACATCAATGATCTAGTCTCGTTCGATTCGATGATTTTCGATGTCCCGTAGGTATATAAGTCATGGAGTTATTGTCCTAAGTATTTCGTGCTTTGTTCAAAATATGATATAAAACTGTTATGTAAAAATGACCATGTTACAAGAACAACATATAATTATTACTCGCGTCGTGTATATATATATCAAAAAATATTCGTGTTCAACGGTTATTACTACACGGATGTTTTAATTAGCGAAACGTTAAAAACCGCGAGTTCACATCGGTGCACTATAATTATTATTGCGACGATTAATAAAGCTGCGGTGCTCAAGTGTGCGAGTTTTTGTCTCGATTTTCCATTACGACGACAACAACGAAATCGACGTCGAAAAAACGTCATTTTTAATGAGCGCTATTTTTATTATAATAATTATAATCTTATAATCGTCGCCGTGTAATCACTTTATATAGGTGGGTACATGATATTATATTATATTGTTATATATCCGCAACACTGTTAAAATGAGAGTACCTATATAATATCAGCTAATTTTTATAGATGGAAACTGCGTATATACGACGCACGTATCACGTTATTTACGATTTAATAGTCATTATTATATTATACTCGTCTTGCAGCAGTTATAATTACAAATCGTAAACATCGGTGTGCGAGTGATTTCTCACAGGTTTTTCTTCAGTTTATTATACAATGTTAATAATATAATATAAAAACACGCTCTGCTGAAGTGGTAAAACAATATATTATTCCAGTCGCCCATCACTGCTGCGGGTCGATCGCGTATATTATACAATCCTATAGACGAATCGAATTTGGACAAAAACATAACTGTACTTGCGCCTAGTGCTGGTTATAATAATAATAATAATAATATTATAATAGTTTGTCTCACACGCCCACGCGAGGTTTCGTCTGCTGTGTAATACCGCGAGTGTTTCCGAGGATTGACGTCGCGAGAGAGATCGCTCATCATATAATAATAATATAATACTGCAATATAATAATAATATGGTATTCACGTCGATTTCAGTGACCGCGCGTGGTATGCGTTTCCGCCAAGAACATAATATTAAAATATGATAATAATATTATTATTATAACACTCGCCACTCGATTCACACACGCTGCGATACGATGGTATAATATTATTCTTATTATGGATAGATTACACGCGCACTGTCCCGGAAGAATATGCCGCGGAGCCAGTCGGTCGGATGGACCGCATTTTTCACGTATGATGCATAATCCACTGCAGACGAAAATATTTTTTAAATAATTTTACGCATATTATATAGGACAGCGAACTACGCACGACCCAGTCAGAACGACACGTCATGTGACATTTAATAATAATAATAATAATATTATAATGTCTGCAGCGCCTAAAACAAGTTTTGGCGACCAGCTCCGTTCCCGTCGCTTATAATAATATTATAATATATTATTATATTTTATTGTTGTACTCCGTCGAAACGGAACAAAATATACGCTTACACCCGGCAATATTATATTTATACGATTCGCAGTGGCGCTGGTGGAGATGACTGGACTGTTATTAGAAGCTAGCAGTGCCGATAAGCACTCTCTCGAGCGTATGAAATTCCGCGTTTTTGACCGGCTCGAAGCATTATTTTTATAGGCAGTGGTTTACCACGTGATTCATAGAGATATTAATGGGTGGGTCTCCTGTGGTTTAAAAAGGTAGTCTGAACAATTTTTAAAGGAAATTTGACCACTAACAACAACTTATGAATTCACTATTTGGAGAGCAGTGATAAATGTTTAGGGTGGGCGGAGTAAAAATATTAAACGTGAGTCCAGGAATATAAAGATCAAGCCTCTACTGATTATAGTCACGGGTACGTATATTATACGTAATGTGCGCAATAATAACACTTATAAATTATAATATGGTTATACGGCGCTGATACCCAACGGTATATTCTTATAATTTATTGTATATAACACACATAGTATTAATACTGTTCAGTTCATCAAACGTGTTCATTCCTATTTTGTCTTTAATAACGAATTGTATTAAAATTCGGTTTATAGGAATAATTCCCAAGTACCGAAAAATAATGTCTAAGGAACAGATTTTCAAGTACATATTTCTATATATAATTTTATAGGAAATGTCCTTTGGCTCGACAAAAAACTTCATTTTTTTCAAACGAGAACCATATAAAAAAGTTTTTGCTGAGGAAATTGTTAAATGACAGAAGGTTTTTATGCAAAATTTGATACGTCTAAATTGAAATTTGAACATGTGGTTTCGACGAGTTGTTAAACTGTATAATATGTACACTGAGGATAATGTTGATTTTCCAATCATACCATAGCCAATAGCTCACATATATAATATTTAAACTGCTTTTATCATGGAATATTATCCTCTTAGAATATATATGCGTGCAATTTAATAGTTCAGAAACTACTCGTTCCAATTGCTTAAACGGCGTAAGAAATGTAAGACGTATTTGAATATATATGGTACTATTAGGTACATAATATAATATTTATTATAAATACCAAAAATCAGAATTTGAATAAATTCATTACGTCCTATTAAAGGAAAAATGGGAGCGAGCGTGACTGCAGGTTGAAAACCTATTGAAGTATACTTTTTTTTCTCTGTGAAAACCTGTCTGCGAGGATATTATAATAATAATATACCGTCTAAAAACAGCTTACGCGATCTTTTCGATTGTCTAATGGCTGCGTGTTGTGTTATTATTTTATTACGCGCGCAAGGTGCAGGTCAATAAAAACATACTTCTATACAGGGTGTAACAGATAGTACTGAAAAATAAAAATATAAAATTTATACTGGTTAAACGTATGAGGAAAATTATATGGATAGTAAATAATTTAAGAAAATATAATGTACTTATGTCAAGAAATTATAATAATATAATATATAATTATATATATTTTTTCTTTATTTGTAGTATACAATCTATAACTAAAAGGTATAATGAGTAAATGTGGTAGAGAGTGAAATTACATATATGTAGGTATATATATTATACTTGTTATCTAAAAAATAGGAGAACTAACATAAACATATATATTTACATGAAACACGAGATGTGAGAAGCCATCCATCAATGACACTCACTAAATATAATTATATAATTTTGAAAAATGTTATTAAGTTTCAAATTAATTTACTCCAATACAATAATGATATTTTAAAAAATAAACTACTTGACTTAAATAAACGTATTGACCACGGTAATTCGTCTAAAAATTAGATTTACAAATCGGCTATTTTGAATTTTTCTAAAAAATAAAAATAAAAATTGTATACTCTTACTTGTAGCCGAAACTAAATACGTCTGTATAAACTTTATATATATATATAAAAACGTTTAAATATTGATTGGAACAAACGTTATTTCACTTGTCAGGTATTTCTGTTCCACTCTGTATATGTGCCAGCTAATAATCATAATGCATGCAATTCGGGATAAACAAACTCGCGATCGTTTAACCCAAATCGGATATCGTACACGTAGTCGAAACAACCCCCCCCCTCCGAGTGCGCATGATCCGCTGCAGCGTGAAATAAATGCGACGTGTTATCGATGATGGTAATAATAATATGCAATAAATAATAATACGTTTCGAGTATATACACACTGAAGTTGCACCGCGGCGTTTTGCGATCGCGTTAGATTTTAATTGGACCGCATACCCGTTTGTGGATGAGAGCTGGTATATTATAATATTCGGCGTGAACAATATAAAATATTATTATTATTTAGTTCGGTGCGTAGGTACTCGTATAAATGTATAATATATAATATTATTACTATCGTAAAGTGCCTATATAGCGCCCACCGCCGCTGGCGAGTCGTGTAGTCTATCCATCGACGATCGACGGTAATATATTAATAATATAATAATATATATACTATTGATAATAATAATTGCAATAATAATAACAATTCGACTGGTGTTGTACGCGGTCTGTGGGTTTAGCGGGCGGCTTCAGCAATGGACCTTGGCGGCAGGGGAGGCGGCTCGTGTGTACTTTGGCGAATGGCGTTTATGCGAATAACGCGATATTATTATTATCATAACTATTATTTGCACAACTCGTCGACGAACAATATATAATTATATCGATTACGGTTGTGTTTCAGATTGTAATTACCTATTGAGCTGTGTCCGGGACGACACCCTGCGGCTGGTTGATCTCAGGACGAACAAAATAATCAACACATTCGAGCAAGTCATATTTATTTAATTTTCAGTTCTCCTCACTGCTGTAGTTATTATTATTGTTGTGTTTGTCATTATTATTATCATTTTTATTATTATTATCATCGTTATTATTAACTCGAATCCATTTGCCGAGGAGGAGATCGGAAAGCTAAATTATACGGTAGTCGCGCAAATAAAAATAACCATCGTAACGAGATAAAACCGTTTTATACGAATATATATATATATATATATATATATATATATATATAATATATAATATGTATAAGTATAGTTAGTATGCGTAGCATATATACATTCACTGAAGCAGTCAAAGTTGTTGTATGTATATATAGGTATGCACGTAAGTACACCCCTACAGATAAGGTTTATTATTATTTTTATATAAATATATATATATACACATTTTTTTTAGCACGCTTTCGGTAACGTTTAGTTAGATCTTTTTGTGTTTCGAAACTTTATTCCCTACACTGTTTGCACAATGGTTGGTTGGCTTCGCGCCTCACAGTTTCGAGTACAATTTCATTCCCCCTTTGTTGCAATTTTTTTCACTCTCTGTTAACTTTCCGCGATATAATTCAGACGTTTTTAATTTATTTCACGTTCGCCTTTTTTTTATTTTTTAAAAAGTTTTCCCAATCTCTTAGGTTTAAACCATGAGTATTGAACAAATAGCCAATGCGAGTAGTAAAATTAAATTCAAAAGCTTTCTATTTAATTATGGGGTGGGGGTGGGAATAAAGTATCTCAAAGAGACCCGAGGTTTTAAAAATTGTCTTTTGTTATTTTCGTGGGATTTTTCTTTTTGTGAATAATAAAACAAATATAAAACAAAAAGAGTGTAAGTACAGAATAGATAGATATATATCTTTAACGCTAACACCTGCTATATGTTTTTGCACACATACCTACTAGTAGACGCAGCAAAATGTCTATACAATTTTATGTTCCGTTTTTATAATAATAGTAATTCTTTTAAACGTCACCTGTATGTATGTGTAGGTATGTTGAACGAGCACATGATATTCTTACAATAAGCTCATGATTTTATATGGACGTTTACCAAAAAGCGAAAAACCGTTACGCGTGTAGACTGTACATATAGACTTTAAATCAAATCATGTGAAATTACTGGACGTGCGGTTAATATTATTATTTAATTTTCAAACCATTTACTTATACCGCCTATTATAATATACAGAAAGTGGTTATATTATAATTTATTTTACCAGACTTCCCGAAAATAAATTTTTTAAACAAATACTGCGGGGGGGGGGGGGTTATTTTTTTTTAAATTGTGGTTTCACAGTCGTATACGGAACAAATTGAACGATTTAAACGGCCATTTGCGTTTTTATTGTAATTGATTTCAATTAAATGTATATATAATATATATATTAAACATGGTATTTACTACAGGTAGGTACTTGTCTTTATAGGTGTACCTATATACCTGTTATATTGTCCATTACTTGTATAGTTATAGTCTCTTTCGGACGATTCGAATTTAAAACGTAATAATAATACATCTAAATTCATTTTGAACAATAAATTACGTCGATGACATTTACGGTTTCAATAGTATAATATTGTAATCGAAAGATAATAATTTAACACCTTTTATCACCAGTTTTTGGAAATTGCTGTTCGATCATAAAACCATATTATTATTATAATCACATTATCCCACACACGTCATAGACCACCTAAGAGACGGTAGAACCGGAGGTATCCCAGTTTTACGACTAAACGATTGTTAATACATTTCAATTAACTTAGTATGTATTGTTAACAATTTTCTTATTTCAAGAATTTGCTTGGGTATATTATCGTATGTAATGGTCGTTTAAAAGATTTTCAGTTCGTTTCATAGTTCCCGACGTTCTGTTTTAAAAAAATTAAAATAGTACATATAGGTATATTGAGTGTAATATATTTTGTAATTCTATATAGGCCATATAAATACAAAGCATTAAAAAAAATTGTAAATGATCATTAGACATAACCAGCCATACCTAATATTGTGTTACACTAAATAAATAATTTCGTCAAACAGGGCTGATGGATTCAAAGTGGGCTGTGATTGGACGAGAGCTGTCTTCAATTTAGAATACGATCACGTAGCCGTGGGATCCTCCGAAGGATCTGTGTTCATATGGGCTGTCGCGAATCCTGAAAAACCACTTGTAGTATTGAAGAACGAACACAGGTACATCAATATATACATATTATTATATTATACGTTATACCTACAGGGAAACCTCTGAATTCCGGATAAGCTCGGTCACTGACATTTTGTCCGCCTTTCGAAGGTGTCCACTATTCAGGGGGTTCAAATAGTAGAAGTTTTTAGTTAGTTCCCAAATAAAAACGTCCGCTATTCGGTGTTCGCTATTTAGAGGTTCCGTTTGGAAAGGTTTCACTGTAGTACATGTGCTGTAGTATATACTATTATTGTTAGTATACTTAAATCATTATACAAATTAATATTATTGTATAGTGATTAAAATTGTAATAGTGGCGTGACTTCGATACATTTCTGTTCAGAAGCGTAATTTTAACCTTGCTTGACACGATTTGTGGTGTGTAGATACTAATAAGTTGATATATGGGGGTGCCAATATAGCCAGCAGTAGGTTCTAACTCGATATAAAAAATCTGTTTATTTCCAATATTGTCAGGTCTGCGATACGCGGAACGACAGACTTGCGATAAAAAATTCATCTATAACTTGCAGTTATCCATAAGAAAATTTTGATCGAATCTCATCTTACCACTAGACCTATTTTAATAGTATTATTCGTAATTATTGACAATAATTAAAATTTTCGACAATTATTATTAAATATATTTATTTGTATTCTTGATAAATATGATGTAGGTGCCTATTTCATATGGTTGCTTGAACTCAGTGGTTTCAACTCACGATCGCAAATCATTTTTAAAAAATCGGATCGTATACAGGTCACGCCACTATAGATTTTCATCTTCTCGTTATCCGTACACCTATTAAACATATCAATAATTGAAAAGTCACGAAATAATAAAAAAAAAAAAATGTTCTTATCATCACACAGCGCCCCGGTGACGGCCGTGTCTTGGCATCAGTTCACCAACAACGTGGCCAGCGTGGACCGATCCAGGAGAGCAGTGGTCTGGGCAGACGTTTGACACACGCCGGTGGTTTGTTTTTTCTTATTACTGTTCACAGTCTACTGCTGCAACGTATCGCGTGTATTTTCCTTATTTTTTTTTTTTTAAATATATTTACCATTTAAACAAATTAAAGAGAAAAAAATTGATATATGTATATTTTTTATTCTATGCATACATATTATAATAATTATTGTTGTCGTGCGTGTGCTTGTGTGTACAATATCTATATATATATATATGCGTGTGTGTGTGTGTATATTATATATAGATATTATTATTTTTAGACTCATTCGATGATGATGTGAGATTATTTTATATGTTTCATATATTATATGTGTTTTGAATAATAAAATGTTCCAATTCACGTGGTTCTTCTTGGCATATCGTCCAGATTTTCTCAACCATACACTTATATACATATTATAATACGCCACTTCATAACGCTATTATTTTGAACATTTCTACATCGATTTATTGGAATATTCAAATCTAGAAAACAGTGCATGTACCTACGTTGCATATTATCGTAAAACAAGAAAAAGTAAAAATGTTAAAAGTGTAATAATTATTAAACTCTTTGGAGTGGGTACCTACCTACTTTAATACTTTGCAATCTAATCTAAAAATGAACAGACAGTAGTTTATGTTCGCGTAACACTTATATTTTTAAACTTGTGATTATTTTTCCCGAGTGTCCGCAGTAGCGTTGGTAGATTAAGAAAAACTATATACCTATTGAAAATTGTATTTAAAGTTTAATTACTAATTAAGATATTAATAGTAATGAATGATAAACGTATTAAACTTTATCTTTGTATTTTTAATAAAATATAAAAAATATACCAGAATAAATAAAAAATAATCTTGCTGTAGGGAAAAACATAATTCAATATTGTGCATTTATTTATATTTCAGTTTCCGAGTTTTTAAAATTTGTTTAAATTCTATCTATCTATCTATAATATAATTTCATCTCATCGAGTAAATTACGTATTTTTATTATCAATTTTTATAATGCTGTTTCGTGTTTTTTCAGATTTTTAATATCATCTGCTTTAGTTGCATTGTTTTTTCTCTTATAACTGATCACAAAATATATTTTATATTTTGTCCTTTTGAATTCGCAGTATCACTGTTGTCAACCTACTCGTCAAACTAACATTTTTTCACAATTAGTATTGCATATTTATAACTACGCATATTTATACATTTTTATGTGTCTCAACATAGTTTTTCATACATTATTATAATAAGGGCTAGAGATTTAATACACATAAAACCAGTAATGGCATTTAAATTCATAGTGAGGCACTTATATAATGCACTTTTTATTTGTTTAATAAGAATGATTTTTCAACAAAAAAATAGTTTTTACCTAGTTAAAAAAAACCAAATTGCTGGGAAAATTTTACATTAACGACATGTTTTAATCTGAAAATAATAATACCGTCTCACATTGATATCGATTTTATAGTTACTTACTACTTTTCTAGACACATTGGTGAATATAAAAGTGATTCTAAATATACGTTGACGCCTCCACTTGGCATCTTGATATTTATTTTTTACGTTGTATGGATCTGTATAAAAAATTACTATTGTCCAATTAATAAAATCATAAACAATGTTAACAAAAGTCATAAACTGATTTGAGCGTTAAATGTCCCATAAAATGCTAAAGATAAAGGAAAATAACCTTAAAATTACAATGTAAAACAAAGACTTCTTAGTATCGATCAAAAACACATGAATAATAGCGTGTTGTATGTAATAACTAATAAGGCGAGGGCAACGTGTACACAACTTATAAAAACTACGCAAAGTGCATCGAAATCCTAGCCCTAATTATAATAAATATTAGTACACACCTTCTAATGGACAAAAGTAAACGCGGCTTATCTAAAACAGGAAAAACATTAATTTCTGTAAAATACGACCGTGTACGGTCTGTGCATCACAACTGTAATATTATGCTTTACAATATATAGACGACCCATCGTATTTTTTTCATCCGTTCGAACTCGTCGCGCTATCTGTTAACCGTCACACGCGGAACCAGCTCGACGATTCAACACAGATGGCGAACTGCGTTTGTAGCGTGAAGAAAATGTCCTCGGTGTCTGCACAGCTATTTTCCGTTATTTTGTCGAAATTGAGACGTAACTATTAGCGTCGGAAAAGTAAATATAGTACATATTAAGTACGTTTGCGAATATCGATACTATGATAACCGTTCGCCACTCCGTTTCTAATTCGAGCGCTGTCGATGGTAAACCGATGAAACCTAGACAGATGCGCGTATTCGATCCGATCGAATTCGTCCACAATACGCTGAACATTATACCTATATTATGCTGACCGCACTGCAATCGTTGTTTATTATAGGACAGGTATTATATATTTTACTAATTTACAATAATATAGGTAGTACCTACTATATTATTATGGTACGCGGGTATTTAAGAGCTACGATTGTCTCGTATTGTTTGATATATTGCTGTATTACTTCATAGTATTGTGTGTTATTGTATACTTTTAGTAATTGTATTATACTCTCATAATGGCTAGGTGCTCATAATAGGCGTATTTTATTTATAAACTTCTATAATCGAATTCGGTTAATACCAGTTATATGGACGACGTTGCATAAAAAATAATTTTTAATTACATCAACCTTGTTGTTACCCAAAAATCAATACTATGCTGTGCTAAATTATTGTTTTACGGTACTCATAATATCTCGCATAATATCTGCAGTGTAGAATTTGTTATATCACATAATTCTATGTGCATCATAATATTATTGGAGAGGTATGAATAAGACAAACGCCGTACGATAATTTCCGCGACTCATGACCGCGATTAAGCAGCTGAATTGCCTATCTAAAACGCCGTGTTACTCTTAATAATAGGATTTCTCTCTTACACATAATAAAGTAGTGTAATATAGTAACCTATTACTTAGATTTGGCTTAAATTCTTGGGCAATGGCTAACCACTGCAGATAATAATATTATTGGTGCGATACGATTTTCGACGACGAAAGCGTGCGATAAAGGAATATTCCGGAAGTATTCAATCGTCTCCGTCCGTTCTCCGCGGCTCTCAATATTACATTTATTATAATTTATTGAAATTGAATAATTTCACAATCGAGAATCGTTTGGACACACAGGTGACCACCCTAGATTTACACGCAATTACACTGCGGTGTTTTCCATTGTGAAATCGTGTGGTGTATTCCAATTTCTTGCGACCTACAACTCCAATAATGTGTCCGACTGAGACCATACCACAGTGGTAATATTATTACGATACATTATACTTATACATAATATAATAATAATATTATTATACTAGTAAAATATTGCTTGTTGTTTCGGCCGCCACAACATTACATACGAAACATAATAATAACATTTCGGTGGACCGGACAGCACACAACAACAATTATAAATTCTCCTCGGCGGACATAGTTTTCCGCATAGTTGTTGACTCGGTCGATCATCCCCCCCCCCCACTTCACCCCCGAGCATAAAACCCCCCACGAAACCGACAAAACCGCGACTATCGCATATCAAATACGAATCGCTCACGTACTGTTTTCCCGGGCGAGTGATGGGTTTTATCGTTACGTGACCTATCCGACGATAGTGGCGCAGTATAATAAATATATATATATATATATTATGTATGTGTGTATATTGCTATGCGGTTCGATAAACGTTTCGCGCTTACGGGAGCTGTTTTCGGCGCCATATAGTCCCCCAATAATGTTATTTTTCCGCCCCACGACATCGAATCATCGAGTTAAATCGGGCGGAGGGGAGGTGACGTGGTTAATTGGGCCACCGAGATCGCAAATTATTATTATACTATTATCGATGGAAACGGTGCTGGACGCGCGTGCGCAAAAACCTAATTATCGTATACTAGAAAAGTGTTTTACATTTAACTATCATTGGTAGGTAATAACATAATAATATTAAACTATTATAACAAATCTAGTAATATTTAACTAATATTTACTCAAATGTTATCATAAAAATAAAATGCATGTACAACGTCATGGTCATTATAAACGTATAATCGCACATAAAGTGTCGTATATTAGAACAACTCGTAAAACTATTTTTGCAGAATTCTTATTGCCAGATAATAATAATCGGTATACGATTATGCCATTTCGATTTATGCACGATCATAGTATATTATTATTATATTATATTTGACAACTACTGACCGCACAACGAGTAGTATTGTAGGGTTGCTCGTAAAGTCGTACGATTTTCCGTGTGCACTTCGTCGTCGGCGAGTGTCGTCTACGATTTTTACTATCATATTTTTTATTAATATCACTTACTGCGTTCGGCTTGGGACTTTGAGGTTATGACATATAAGTGGGTACTCTCGGGTCTATAACATTACATATTATATATTGCGACTGTTATATTGTTGTGCGGGGCTGTTGCAGTATAACAGGGTCGCGGTATCTATTATGATCACAAACGAATAAGCGAACAATACGTGTATCGGTTTTACGACCACCGTGGTTGTTGTTTTTATGCGTTTCGATCTTTTTCCGGTCCAGATGACGCTCGGACATGTTTTGTTAATGGAGGCGACGGTGGCGAGATCGATGGATCCCGATGGAATCGCGTAAAACAATGTAAAGTATATTATATTATAATACCGTCGAAATTAATGTTTAAAAGTGCGGACGGGATATACACCACCGTGGACCGGCTGTGTGGCACTGTCCTCTCACATTCACTCACCTCGACGCAAACCAGTGTGTATTGTTTTATTATAAATTTTAAAACAACGATAAATCACCGGAATTTATCCGAAAACGATTTCGAGTGCAGGTCGGGTTACTACGTGGCTCGGGTTGTATACGCACAACGGCACTTCAAATATATATTATTATATTTATATGATTAAATTCTTTGACACTATTATTATTGGCTCGATGTTGTATAAAACATACCCGGAATTTCACATTTTGACAAAAGATTTGACAGAATAATACATTGTTGTCGGCAAAATTAAAATAATTTCCATAAAGTTCAAACTATTATTGTCCACATTCAAATTGTAACTAAAAAACATAAATAACCATTGATGCGCGCACCTTCGTGGAATTCATCTAAATACATTTTTTTTCGAAATTGTATGGACTAACATTAATTAATACAAATAAAAAATTATGACGTAGGCTAAAACTACACGGAATAAAGGTATATAGGCTTATTTCAAAATTGTTTTATTTGTATAAAAAAAAAAAAAACGTATTACCATGTACAAGTAGGTACAACGTCTATTGTCAACCTACTTTGTGCAAAACAATAAACATTGAAAACGGAATTTTTAGTTTGATATTGGCTAAAGTGCACTTTACCACCCCATGCATATTTGTCGATTTTTTTTTTTTTGGAACTTATGTAACTCATCGAGTTAAGAACGATGGTGCAATCAGAATTTGTCGCTCTCACTTAGTTTCGATGTTATGGCCCTTGGAAGTAAGCAATTTTGCGTTTTTTTACGCATGAGCACAACACTACGTGTCACGTCTTTCGCCGCGATTTTTTTTTTTTTTATTCGTGAGACTTATGAAAATAATGAAATTATTAATGAGTACTTATTTTTAAGCCTATGTTGTTATTGTTACTTATGGCACAATCATTTAATTTTAGACTTACAAATATTAAAACACACAATTACTTTTAATAATAAAATTGTCCGAGCGAGCGCAGCGATCGAGTGACCCTGCTCGGTGACTCGGTGCAACAAAAATGCAATTTTTTTAACACTGTAACCCACTTGAGGAGTTGTTGCATACCAAATCGGGGGATATTTTCGTTTTTAATTGTCTGAGCGAGTGACCTCGCTCGGTGACTCGGTGCAACAAAAATGCAATTTTCTTAACCCTGTGACCCACTTGGGGAAGTATTTCATAGCAAATCGGGGGATAAATTATTATTGCACCATCGTTTTAAACAGGTTAGATTACGTAAGTACAAAAAAATAACAAAAATAGTCCTCCGCGCGGTATTTATAGTAGTATTTGGCGCATGCGTATCTAAACGTAAAATTGAAAACTTTGGAAGGCCATAACTTTGAAACTAAGCGAGAGCGACACATTCTGATTGCATCATCGTTCTTAACTCGATGAGCTACATAAGTTCCAAAAAAAAAAAATGAAAAAATTTGCATGGGGTGGTAAAGTGCACTTGTTCCATTATCTACCTATATAATAGGTACTATCGGGAACTTCAAAAATATTTTTTTTTATCGTACCCATTATACGTTACTTTTGCTATATTATCTTAAAGCGATAGTTTTTGTTTTATTTTCCGCAATGTACTGAAAAACTATATGTGTAGGTACGGGAAAATCCAAAAACGCATGATCCTAGTTGAATTCAAAATCTATAAAAGGCGTTCGTTGGCCAATAATCGGAGTATATCGAATAACCGAAATAATATATAAAAAGGAAAACAAAATCATCATACTCAATACCATTTAAACTCACTTTTCCCGCGTTAAGGAGCTAAAATATGGATTCGTACTCGAGTCTTAAAATTCTTATCAAACTGCTGCTCGTTTTTATAATATTGTGTATATACTTAATACACATTCATATGAACACTTCTTTATGCAAAAATATTATTTTTATCATATCATATTATGATGCAGTGACCATATAGTAATGGTTCTGATGTAATTTTTATATCTATACTAATAATATTTAAAGCTGAAGAGTTTCTTTGTTTTAACACGCTAATCTCAGAAAATACTGTTTTGAATTGAATAATTATTTTTATGTTGTATAATCCAAGGCTGGGCAAGTTAATGATTTTTTTTAACTCAGTTAAGTTAAGTTAATATGCAACAATAACAAAAAGTTAAAAGTTAAAAGTTAATTTAACTATAGGTTAACTCAGTTAAGTTAAAAGTTAATACACATTTTTTGTTAACTTTTTATTAAGTTAAAAAAAAGTTAATTTGTTTATACAATACTAACATACTAAATTTTTTTCCAACCAAAAACTAAATTATAGACTATGGTGTTAATATCTTATACAGTGTTTCCATATTAGCTAAATTCGAATTATATACATTTTTTACTTTAAACAATTCACGGTAAATATTTTTTGACATGAAAACGAAATATACTGAAGTAGTGATATATGATAAAATTAAAAACAAAATAAATTAACTTACTTCTTGAAATGAAAAATTAACTCGTTAATTTCACGTTAATTAAAAAAGAAATTTAGTAAGTTAACAGTTAAGTTAATGAAAAGCCAAAATTAACTAGTTAAGTTAAAAAGTTAATATAAAATTAACTTATTAACTTAACCAACTTTTTAACTCGTTAATACCCAGCCTTGGTATAATCCATCTATCGAGGAAGGCTATAGGTTATATAACATCACGTTACGACCAATAGGAGACCGAGGATGTGTTCAAACAGTGATTTTGAGATTCACGATGGAAATGTTTATTTATAAATGACTGCTATTGGTTATATGATAAATAATTAATATAAATTGAATATATTTATTATTAGTTGCCTTTGGTTAATCGGGCAGATCAATTGGTAAAAGCATTCATCAAACAGAATTTTCGCACATTGCCTACTACTTACTAGTGTGGCTGAGTTTCACTTCCTGCAGCGAGTTACACCCAAAACGAGTTGAACAATCACAATTTTCTTAAGAGTTGTCATTGTCTACGGGCCACGAAGTGCGCATGACCAGCTAGTGTATTATAATTACACAATCACGCATTTTCTACGTACGACTTTGTTTTATTGTGCCGATATTCTCATTAACAATACCATGCCACGACCTAGACGGTCAAATATTTCACGACAAAGCCGTAATGCAATATGATTCAATTATATATATATATATATAAACGAATGTTTGTGTGTAGATTAGACCTCTGCAGGTAAGAAGATGATAGGCTAATTTAAAAAGGGTTAAAATTGGTAACGATCATAATTTTCATAGTTGTCATTTTTTGCGGGCCACGAATTGCGCGGAATCGGCTAGTATGTTATATACGTCGTAGGAAATATTGTAGGTACAATTTAAAAAAAAAAAAATTGTTCGTGTAAAATGAAACAATTTATTTGCTGCGGAGAATGCTGAATATACACACACTACTTCAGACAACACGATGGTTATGACGAGATATTATTCTATAATTTTTTTTTCATTTCGCGGAGATGGAATTAAACGAAATATTGAAGGTATTATATGTTTTGTGCTCAGACAGTGCCGGGTGCAAGATTTTCGCGGTACATCAAATTAGTATAAGTTGATATTTCTCCAGAAAACGTTTTCTAGTGTCATTTTTTAGACTCGTATCGTGTTGTATATAATTTTTGCACACACCTAACAATACCTATATGTGTGAGATAAAACAAAAGATGTGTGTTTTTCGGTGTTTCGCTTGAAATATAAACCTCAGGACCATCAAACCGGAGTCACGTATTTCTAGCAGTTCCTAGTACGCTGATCGGAATTAACTGTTTGTTAGATTTGTTGCGGCGGCGAGTGGTAATGCCGGTGGTTAGGGATTTGATTCCCGCGGTATATTTTCCCGGAAATACTGAAGGAGTTTGTCGGAACTCGGAAATCTAACTCTCACACGGTGAAAAATATAAAACCCATGAAAACGATTTTTTTTTATAAACTTATTTAAACTAATAAAAAAGTATGCACAGCTATTACTCTCATGTGTGTGTATGAATTTTTGATTTTATATAGTTCGATTAATACCTAAGAGGTGTCTAAACTAAAACCACATAGACGTAGAATAAATATTAATGCGCTAAGACGGTCTTAATAATTAAATAAAGTGCTTGACTCGGTTGTATTGTTAAAACGGTCTATTAAAAATAGATAATAGATAATTAGTAAATTACCTTAATGATAAAATGTACAGCACTACTTTTCTGCAAAGGTCTCTGAAATGTACGATTGTTTTTTTGTTCTCATGTGTTTAGTAGGTCCACGAACAAATTAAAACAATTCCCAATAGGTACTTGATTATTTATTTTGTCAACGTTTAGCGTTATATAACTTATATAACCAATCGTTACGGTGTAATATATTAATACCATATTATTATTATTACTACGATATAATGTGTGTACACAAAGTATTATAAAAGACGTGAAAGAAATATAAACGATACCGTCAAGAGAACGAATATTTTCGGACAGTTTATATTATAGCCTGAGCGCTACTACATATTATATATAGTACAATTTACAATAATATTTTACATCACAATACGACTGACCTAATGGATCGTAAGTGTTATTATTGTAATAGTTGTGGTCGAACGATGAGGCTTTTTCTGTCACAATATTATAACAATTATCGCGAACCTACCTATGTAATAATGCGTATAGACTCGGACTCTTGTCGACCTTTCGCGCCGCGCCGTCCGGGACAAGTCTGTCCATCGAATGGACTATGGAAACGGTCGGCGGCCGTGTCATAGTCTGTTATTATTGCATTGTATGTAACACGGTCGTAATAGTATATATTATTAAATGTCACGTGGCGTATTATCGACGTACTATAAATAAAAAAAAAATTTATCGGTTTTACACTATAAGTGTGTATGAAATACACGAACCGGCCGATCGAGTTTATAATACGAACAGAGGTATAAAACTATATAAACCTTTACGTGCCGCCAATTGTATATACGCTGTACAATGCGTATACAATACAAGCGCAGTCCGTAACGGTACTGACTTTATTGTGCCACGGATTATTCGAGAAAAAATATTTCCACGATGCAATCTGAAAACGATAGGTCGTGGGTACGGATATAATACCTTCGATCAGCGGACCATCACCGCCGAACGTTAAAATCGCAGACGATTCGAAATAATAATTATATTATGTAAATAGAGCCGATGGGGGATCTAGGATTTTTTTCATAGTGGGGCTATGTTGATAATATAGCTCCTATACTTATCATGAACGAGTTTGGGATAAAAACAAATTTAACCCATTATTTGGTTGTAGTCTACAATATTAATACGTTTAGTTCTACGCGATATCTAAGTATAATTTTTAACAAAAGTAAAAGTTGAATGTGCGGAACTTTGGGTACTTCATCTCCCAAGCACCCTCCTCTCCCCTCACAGATCCACCACCGAACAGAGTAGTATTATATTGTTGCTCACGTACGTTTAAACAGAGTGTTCACACTCGACGGAATTTATTATAATCGACTCCCCGTCGTATTGTACAAATTCGCCGTGTGATACACACACAGACACTGCACTTACCGCCTGGACGTCATTGTCATATCATCATTCTCGCAAGAGGCATTATGCGATCGTCCTTAGTTTTCGGATCTCGTATGAGTACACCTACCACGTATCTCGTCGTAAACATTTAACATAATATTATAGACAGATGGATAATAATAATATTATATTATAATACAGACTTTGGACTCTAGTCGATCTTTCGCGACATATTATACGCTCCGACCGGGACATAATATAAGTGTATGTACCTATGCGAGTCGATGTTGAAGACGGACTGGCGGCGGCCGTGTCGTAGTCTGTCATCATTGCATTGTGTGTAACACGATCGTAAGTAGCATATTATTAAAGATCACGTTGCGTATTATCGACGTAATATTATTTCGTTTTGCATTGAAAAAAAAACTGATCGGTTTTACACTAGGGTACTCGTATATAAAATACTATAGGCGGACCGGCCGATTGAGTCTATAGATAAGGTATATTATATAATATAATATACGAACAGAGCTGTTACTTTTACCTTCACGTGACACCGAATAGTGCGCTGTTGTACGATACACATAGTACAATGTTATGCCGACCTTATTGTGCCGTGGACTATTTCACAACAATTATTTTTCCGATTTATGCGATCTGAAAATCGATAGGTAGGTAATATTATAGGCACCTACTGTCGATCAGCGGACCGACGTCGAACGTATATAGATAGGTCAAACCTATATCCCGACCGATTCAAAATGATATTGAACAGGTTGATTCAAAAGACATGCTCACTCCAATTTCTTCCTTTATAATGAATTTATTAAAATTCTGATTTTTGGAACTTTTTAATATAGACTATAGGTATTCAAAGACCATTTTTTTCAAATTTATAATTTTTTTGTACTACTTAAAAAGTGTGCTGTACTTCTGTGCCGTAAACTTATATTTTTCAAATGAAAACTTCAATTTTTTTAACGGTAAACTATTATTGGATATTTTTTTTTTAGTGTAGATGTACCTAATTTGAAATTTGAACGAGTACCTACTAAGAATATTCGTCCTTAAGAATGGTTTTACAAAAATATAAAATGGATGTAATATTATATCGACTTATTAATGTATACACAAATTAATATGTATCACTAAAATATTATTTAAATCACCATAGGAACCATATATTATAAACCCATTATCATAGGCCTATAGTTAATAATTATTCTCCTTAATACACAAAGTTAAATAACTCAAAAACAACTCGTTCGAATTTTATTTTGATCATATGTCAACATTTTCAAAAAAATGATCCGTTGAATAATTTACAACAGTTTCAAACACAACTATATACTCTCCTTGGGCAGTACAAGGGATTTTAAAATATGGTCTTCAATATTATATTTAAAAATTATTTCAAACATGACATTTTGAATACCTGCATTATTGAAGAAAAACTATGGGGGGATGATCATGGTCGGAAAATCTCTCTGTAAAACCGCGGCACGCATTGTTCTCTGCACGCGCGTTTAAATCGCGTGTTCATACTCGACGGAATTTATATTGTAATCAGCTCCTCTCGGACGAAACACAAAATCGCCGTACAATACACACTTATACCGCCTGGACGTTATGATATTATATAGGTAAAGGTACGCAAAAGGCATTATGCGATTGTCCATGACTTCGGTATCTCGTACAACAAGTACGCGTATCTCGTCGTATTTTACCGTCGACTGCACCGCAGACATTATAAAATTGTATATTTGTGCTGTCGACCACGACGCATGTTGTATAAGGATCGCAATAATTAAGTATATATACTTGCCACACTACTCGACCCAGCTTTACGCTTCGACGACTCTTTTTTTTATATACCGCATATTATCTACCAAACAAACGATATTGACGAGATCAGATTTTACCGTGGTCGTCGTCGTACCTATAAAATAACTTACACGTATTTCCCGCTATTTCTAGTGAACGGAAGTACATGACCGACGCCGCCACGCAATACCGTCACAATAATATTAAGTACCTATGCATATATATTATTATTATGACGTATAACGGCTATATCAAAACATGACATAACATCATAACCGTTATCGAAAGTTTAAGTATCGTTTTACAATATTTTTTTTACGAAAAACTCTCGCGATGAATGGAATTTTATTTTTCAAATATTATTCCCTGGGGTTTCGATGTATTGTATATAGGTACGGGAATTCCGAGTCGCTGTACAAACATTCAACTTTCGTACGACGTAATAATAATTATCAATGCGCGCTAATTCAATTATTACAATAATAATAATAATAATAATAATAATAATACGTATATTATACACGCGGTGGATGCGAACCGTTGGAACGATTTCGAATTAATTTTTCGGTCGGTTTGCACAATTTCTTCATGTCGTCCGCGTTTTTTATTTTGTTTTCATCCCGCCTGCTGTATATCCACGGTTTCCATATTTTGTGCACCCGATTCACGCTTTTTTGTTGTTCCACAAGTTTTAATTGGATTTCGGGACACAGGATTTAAAACCGGAATCGAAACTGATCGAAAACTATGTTCGTTTGACGCGGACGGCGGTGGCAGGTACCTACGCGCTTTGCGGCGAAATCTTCTCCGATTAAAAATAATCGAAATCAGATGTGCTGATTGGATACATTGTAGTCCATCCAATCTGTATCAAATCCAACCTATATATACCCGACGTGTACCTATGTACCGATGTAGTCGCGTGCGCGGAGACGGACTTAACGATAATATATAAGGCTACAGCTAATATATATATATATATATATTGCGTACATAGGCAGTAAGTAAAGACTAGAGTTTCAATTACAAACCTAAAGCTATACATTTAATTTCTATTCGTATTAATGTCGGTCGTCCCGACTTGAAATAAATACGCTTTTTTATTTTCTCCTGAACCGTTATCGATTTTTCCCCTTCTATATAATTTGTTTCAAACCGATGTACCGTGTCTGCGTAATAGACACGTTCCGATAATTGAATCATCGAAAAAAAAATCTCTCATATTACATAATATAATATACATCATGTTTTATTTGTACTTCGTTCCGCTGACTCGAAATATAGGTGTATATAGCTGAAATTGTCGAAGAATTTTCGTCACAATTTTTCAATTACCAGGAATCGAGTGAAAAATACTAAAATATGCATAAAGCGATAAATATGCGAGCGGTTGCTATGCGAGTCAATAACGACGATGATTAAATAGATTTATTTTCTGGAACCGATCTGTTTTATTTTTTTTTACCTATAATAGGTACATACCCCGCGATATAAAAATATGTTTCTAATTTTATTTGCACACACAAAGTGTAATATATAATATTATTATGTGCCTATTACCAACGTATGCGTACGCGTACAATTTGCTGTGCCTCGTAACGCACGTTTCTTGTGCGTAAATCCATCATAAATAATGTATAATCCAAATAGTGAACATTATAAAATGCAAATAAGGAAATAATACAGGTACACCCGCCTTAAACTTCGCGTAATACTGTTATATATTATAGCGTGTTCGACATAGAAGCTGCGTAACAGGCGCACACGAAAAGATCTACGCCTATTATACTACGTATAGGGGCTCATGATATGTATCATTGTATTATGCTAAGAATAATATTACAAACAATAATAAATAATAATTAAAAAAATGTATAGTTGAATAATTCTCAAATGGGCGTAGGTTCAAATCCTACTTCTCAGGTTGTAGAGGCTCATATGCAGATGTGGCACACTCGGAACAGTTACACCGATGTCAGGACGTCGATATAAAATAACTATCCATTATAATATTCGAATGATACACGGCAAAGTAAAAAAAAAAAAGACGGAATGGCAATTAAAATAATTAACAATATTTCAATTAACGATGCAAACTAAATTTGAAGACTTCACTTTACTAAAATAATAATACAATGATAATTGTAATAAAAATAATAATAAACGCACTTCGAGGTGCGGTGGTAGAACTAACACTACATGCAGTTGTACATGGTGTGTCATCATTAATAAAATAATAAAATATAATATTACTACAACTATAATATAATAGCATGTTCTTGTCATTTTCGTTTGGCGAACTCGAGTTTATTTTCATATGCGCATTATACCCACCTTAAACGCCAGCCGCTCCCTTATATACACATCGCGTCCGCACGCACAACGTCGTTTATCGCAAAATAATTACAATAATAATAATATATTATAAACGTATATTGTTCTCCGATAAAAATCAATAAGTATAATAGTTAAAAGCGGATACGGGATCGCGAGCGGACGTCGCTGTGACCGCGAGCGGCGCGAAGATTATATCGTCTGTGGTCTGAAGTTGTATAAAAAAAAAAAAATCGCCATCCACCCGGACCCGAACGGCAATAAATAACGTTCTTTTAATCACCAGGTGCGTCGAGGTTTTGCGTTTAATTAAAGCCTGTCCGGGTGGTGTCCACTGCAAACCGCTGTTGGTCTGTGCGGAGTGTGTGCAGTATTTATTTATTTTATATTCTCTTTCGTTTGGGATATTCGTACCAATAACCGTGTCGTATGGCTAACAAAACCGTTATGAATGTTTTATATACGTGTATACCATGACCAAGGTACAACGTGCGTGCGTATACCTATATGTGCCCTTTCTAATATGATAATATTATAATTCATATAAATATAATATATCGAGCTGACCGCATTGCCCGTTGTCGCGGCAGTGATAAGCCGGATTTGGGACATTTGTAAAATTACCACACTGCAAATAATATAAAACACACACGTAAATACGCACACCTGCAGGCCATATTGTCATTTTAAGACACTCTTCACCCCTGTCCACTTTTGTAATTTAAAAAAAAAAATTTCGCATAGTTTGATATACGCTATATTTTTGAAAGAAACAATTAAACTGCTATTTCCATTTACTTCTAATATTATAGGTAATGATTTTATGTTTTTTATTTGATATATACTACCTATATTTTAAATTTTTAGTATCCAAAACTAATTTTCAACAACGTATGATCTTGATATTAAAAATACAAATTATATAATTTTGATGGAAATACAAAAAAAAAAAACAACAATGAATTGGGAACTGTTATGTAGCTAAATTGCCTATCCAGAACGCCGTGTTATCATAATAATTATTTGTATTAGTTATTTTATGATTATAAAAAAGATGAGACAATATATTATTATAAAGTAGATCTTATTAGGCACTTAAAAAAAATACCAGAAGCTGGTACCAAACAACGTCAGGACATAAAAAATTTAAACATAAAGTGATAGTGAATTGTCATGGAATTTTGCGAGTCATAACAATTACATATTTTAATAGATAGGTATAAAATCACATGAATTATCGTCAAAATTATGACCTGCATGCTGCCTAGTATAAACACAAAACAATATATCCATCGAAAAATAATATTGAATATTTTTTTTTCCGAAAAATTTATTGTCGTCCTATATGTGTAGGTAATTGCAATTTAACAATTAAACAATTGAACGGGCATAACACGTTTCGGGTATCCACCAAAAAGTACACCTTGTTAATTTCCACCTTATCAAAAATCAAATCGATGGTATCGTCGGACACGTGGTGAATGATAATACCGACGTGATGATAATAATTATGATTATTATTATTAGTATTTATATTGTATGGCGTTGTGTAGCTTCAGTGTTTATCGCATGCTGCACTATCGACGTGTTAATGAGAATCCGTCGTGCAACGTGCGGATAACTGCCTGCATGCGTTAATATAGGATGTACGTGTAGTGTACGCGATGGTAATAATACTTGGAGATTGTAATGCCGTTAGGGGACACAATATACGGAGGCGTCGAAAAACGTGACTATTACAACTATACTATTATACAACAGTGCTCCGTGGTCGCACAATATTATTATTATTATTATTATTATTATTAATAATAAGATCCGGTTGCCAATACTACGTATTATTATTATTATTATTATTATACGACAAAAAAGAGCATAACCCTCCGTCGTCGTGACTCATCGCAATCATTCGCCGTGAAACAAAATCGTCGAAACTAGGACGTCTTAATCGGTTGTTATCGGTAGATAGATATATAGGCGGATACGTTGATAACGACAATGCAGTCGACTATAGTCGAGTCTCAACGACTCGAATCTTAAGCCGAATAAAAATAAAATCGACTTGTGTATTTTTCTAGCTATACACGGTATCGAACACTAAAAAATTCGAGTTGTCAAGGTTTTCCAAACTCGACTTTAATATGAATTATTACCTAATACTTATATTATATGTACCGTAGTAATAAGGTAACTTTGATTTCACGGGGTAACTTTGATACACATATATTTTTATTCACCAAAGTACCATGATGATTTAATTTTTTTTTTCGTAAAATGGGGTTTCTTTGATATCACATTAAAAAATAGGTATCAAAGTTGCCCACTACGTTGTGTAACTTTGATGGCATATTAAAAAGATTGATATCTAAAAAGATAACATCAGAAGTTGAAAAATGTAAACGTTAAAATATTGATCATAACTAGCTGTAAATAATATTTAATTTTGAGAGTTTTATCGTTAATACTACAGAAGTTATCCATGAAATAAAAGGTAAATTATTATTGTCATATTACAGTAAAAAATTATCAATGTTACCCCATTTTACGGCAATACAGCTATAAAATAATATGCAGGCGAATTTCACAGATGGCCGGAAAAATACCTCGTCGTCATCATCTGCAGACGCACGCAGACAATGTACGCGAGTAATGAATCGAGCCGAGTGTGCTGTTTTCGAAATACGCACGCCAAAACATTTTTTGTTAATTATTACACGTCCGCATATTAATGCATTATAATCAATCATCATATGCATCGGCAAACTTTATCGTAATTACGGCAAAGGTATGAGATATTATACAACACGGAATAGATTATAATATATACACCGCGGAAAACATGTATTATTATGTACATATTATTACGTATGTATGGCATGCCACGCGTTCAATATAAAGATACTATTCGATAACTAACGAAAAAAAATTACAATATTTTGGTTTTCATAACCAGCCATGTGTAACAAATTAAAATGAAAAAAAAAACAAAATATGTAAAGCCTCATATAACATTTTTAGCTTTGAATTTTATAAATAAGTCAATTCACAATATTGCATTATATGAAAAAAGGCAGAGTAAAATGGATTATTCTAAACGAACAATTTTGAAATTCGTATTGTGTGTTGTTAGACAGAGACAACATGCCATGAGAGGATGACAACGTGCATATCCTCTTAAGGGATAACGCTTGGGCAATTTTAACCAAATTATTATGTACATAACTATTACAAGTGTGATGTGTATGGAATAATACGCGTTCAATTATAAATAAATTATTGAATCACGATTAAACGAAAAAAAAAATACAGTAATCCTGAAAAGTTTACCGTGGTATAGTCTGTAGACTTTTATTCTGATTACCAGATACAATTTGCAGTGCTCATGGGCACACCTGCGGCTATATAACCTATAGATACTATAGGTTTTGAATTTTCATTAATTATCACAATTTTCAGATTCTCAACCAGCTAGTTGTCACAAATTAAAAAAAAACTAATATGAAGCCCTGAATAATATTTTAGATTCTGAATGGAACGATGAATGTATTGATTTTACAATGATGTGTGTTTTTTTTTTTATTTTTTTTTTCATTTTATTTTTTTTTTTTTGTGTCTGTCATCACCTTTTAGGACAGTAAAAGTGCTTGGATTTTCCTCAACAGTACCTTTTCTGATAGGAAAGTGAATCTAGTTGGTATTTTGGGGGGACAAAAGTAAAATTTTTCCAATTGTTTTCAAAAGCGCCGTGAAAAACAAAAGAAAAATTAAGGAAAAACGGGAATTTTTACGCAAAACCTGTTTTCAAGAAAATTGATTTTAGTTTTTGGTGTAACTTTAAAACGAATGACCGTAGATACATGAAATTTTCACTGGTTGTTTAAATTTCCATTTTTTATACATGATACAATTTTCAAAATATTTTGATTTGTTTTGAGCTGTTTACGGACAATTTCAGTTTCCAATTTAATTAGTTTTTTTTCTATGAATGTCAATAAAACTTTATTTGTTGAGTAAAAATACTTGAAAATTTAATACAAGGCTCCTACTACATTGTTACAATGAGATTTGAAAAATATTAAAAATCCTTAGTCACAGTTTTTTTTTTATTAGCATTTAAAGTTCAAAAATTGACAAAATATGGAAAAATCACGAAAATTAGCAAATTATTTTGAGTTAAGAATTCGTAAAAAATTTTCTTTTTAAATCTAAGATTTTAAAGTGTAATACAAGATTACTCATAAGTTTGTCTACCTTTATCAATAAAAAAATGTCTATAAGAAACTCAAATTAAATTTTTTTATGAGTGTTTGAAATTCATATTATTTTTTCAATACTATAGATAAGTATACCTATAATAGGTATGTCTAATACCTAGACTGACAAACCGTCTCCGCTCAGAATCGTTTTTCTTATACAGTGATATTATATCATTGAATTCAAATTTAATACTATCCATTATACAGTAACCCACTTGTAACCTACTGTACATCTACTTACCCACCTTATTTTAGCTTCAAATTTAATAAATAAGACGTGAATTCACAATGATAATAAAAAAGCAAAATGGACCTTATGCGTTGGTTAGACGCGACTACAAGCGTCATGCGGTTACAACGCGATACATCCTCTTAAGGGGTAACGGATAGACTATTTAACTTCATATTAATGCAATACATTAATATTTGATAAGCTAATTGAAGTGTAACCACTAAACCATATTATTATGTACTTACGTTCATACATTATCATTCAGTACCAATTTCATTCCTCTGATTAAATGTAATTTGCAGATTATCAGAAAAAGTTCAGTTACAGAAAAATTAACCATTACACCTGTCATTATCTGGTTATAAAAAATGTATTTTCTACTAAGTTTTCTACTCTTGTCAAAATAATATGGCTAGCATATTATTATTAATATTGAACCACATATTTCTGCACATTAACATATTTTCAGTAATTTAGTAAATTATTACTTTGGTGCTATTATCTGTGAACACAAAATTCTTGTTGGCATATATTATTATATATTTTGTATGCGTATTAGGCCGCCGCAGTGTATTATACAGTACAACTTTAACTTTTAAGACTAAACTATATTATCTAATATTATATTATATGAGCAGTGAGCACTTACAGATTGTCGTATCAGACAAACCAACATGCATACATTAACGTAGTGGATGTATAAATACTTATTCGGGAATACATAACTTTTTCAGCAAAAAGTTTTGAAAAAATACATACTTTAGTATATTCTGTTATTTCTAGTATCATTGTTTTTCTTAAATATTATGTTTTAAAAATATTTCTTCAAACTTGATTAAAAAATAAATATAAAACTTTAACAAGACAATAATATAATTAAAATTTAAATGTTGTAGAATTACATAATACAACTTTATATTTTGTTGTATTTACCAAATATATGAAAATGTATTATAATTTATAATTCATTTTTAACACAGTTTTATTTTTAATATGATATCATTATTTATTTTGACTAAGTAATAGGTTATAGATATATCATATAACCCACTACATTATATTAAATATTTTATAATGTAAATTATCATTATTGGCTTATTAATTAATACATAAATATACCTACACAATCAAATCAAACCACACCAATGTGAATATTATAAACGACTTTTGAGGCAGCAGCAGATAAGTAAAAACCAATTAACTTCTGTTGAAATAAAATTACGTTTATTTTTTCTAAATATATCATGATTTTTTTCCCACACACGTGACACTTGCAAAACATTGAAATCAAAAAATAGAATTCACGACATAATTATATTATATCGAGTGAAGCGTGTACATCAAATCCATACGCAAAATCCAGAGAAGACGTCCCGATAAATCACAGTGACATATATTTTAAACTAACACGATTTATAGTGTACTATAGAAATAATATGCAATATTAAATGACTTTAAAATATTGTTATATACAATCAACGATGTATATGTGGTAGTTATATATATATATATCTATATTAAATGATTGTGATATATTGATATATGTATTATATGTAGTACCTTTTTAATATCTATCAATGTAAGGTACCTCAAATGTTGTATAATTTTTACTTTGTGGATTATTTTATTCCAAACATTTATTTAATGGGAGAATAAACTTGTGTGTGCTTTGAAATTAAATTCTTTATGGATCAGTTTTATTTTGCGTCCAAAAAATATGCATAGTAGAGTTAAATTTTTATTTTTACATATCTATACATCAAATGATATTTTAAACTACCTGCGTAACTACTTTGAAAATAGTTTATATTAAAATAATAATATTCTGGAATACACTTTCAAAAGAAGAGCCAAACAAAATGCTGCCATATATATATTACATAGGCTATTATGTTTATATTATACACTTTTAAACCCGAATATATTACTACAGCCGACAGATGACTGATTACTACCTATAGGCAGTTCAGCTAATAGAATGAAAAACAAATTAAAACAAATTAATTAACTTTAAAATTAGGTTAAGTTTCTTTTTAAGTAATAAAATAAGTAGGTATATTATATACTATATAGTATATAGTTTTATGATTTAATAACTAAAATAATTCATTAATAAATGTTACACTCGTCATTTTATCTTCTCCAGTTACATTCGTTAGTTCGATGTACCTAGCTCGTAAGTAATTTTTTATTCATTAAGAATTCTAATGTCAAAAATTCTTTTTTGGTCATCATACAATATATCGGACCATACGACGTGATAGCTTAACCTACTGTTTTTTTTTCTATGAAAAAAATATTTATAACTTTTGCAATTCTTAATTGTGTTGTAAAATGAATTCATGGTTTTAACCATTAATTACTCTAACCTTCTAAAATCAATACATTTTTATAATAATTATTATTTTGAATTATTACAAAGAGTATATAAAAAAATAGGACTCTCAATTGAATACTCCAGCCAAAAATCATTTCAAAAACTATGCAGATTTTAACATAATAATAAAATAAAAGGTTAAATTAGCCAATAATGACATATAATTGATTGTTGGATTACTTTGAGTCAAAAGACATGAAACCATCTCTAAAACCATTTAAACAAATATGTCTTATAAAATTAGCAACAGAGAACTAAGTGTTTGTAATTTTTTGATAAAGATAGGTTGAACGTTATAACTTTATAAGAATACAAAATATATTAAATTGATTGAATAACATTATTATAAATAAATAAAGTCGAATTCAAATCATAAAAGCAAAATGAGAAAAGTTGATTCATTAATTTGTGTGTGGAGCACATTGGAAAAATCAGAAACATAATATAATCGATAGAGATAGATAGGTAGGTATCATATCTGTTGTTAATCTAAAATGTACGTACGTTGCACTAGCCCGGCCCTTTTCGAAAAATTGGAAAAATATTGCACCAATATTTAGCACGTCATTAGCATGAATTCGCACGACAGTCCCCAGAATTCGCACGATATTTTTTAATGGTTAAAAAACCGTTTTAGTGGTTTTACCGTTGCG